>NC_133661.1:88403838-88722588 GCF_037893015.1 Macrotis lagotis | reverse complement strand
TAAGAGAATAGGAATTGGGGAAATGTGACCAAATGAGATCTATGTTTTTATGAGATTAATTCATTAGTGGTATATACTGAATAGATTAAAATAGGGGACAAAATCAATAAGGAGTGATTAGATGATTATTGTAAATGAACAGATGAAGAGTTAATGAAAGTTTGAACTAGAATGCAAGTGGTAGGAGCAGAGAGAAGAAGAATTTGAGATAAATCATATTTCAGAGGAAGGAGGGAGGAGGAGAAGCCAAAGGGAATTCTAAAGGGTAGAGTCTGGGTTACAGGAAAGATGGTAGCACCAATAGAAGACTGGAAATTGAGAAGAGTCTATTTGGAGGAAGTACAGAATAATTTGATATCAAATGTGTTGAGTTCTCAAAGCACAGATTTAGGTTTAATATTAACAAATTTAGGATGAATGCATTTAGAGAGAACAATAGAAATATTAAAATAAGGGTTTAACATTCTAAGGTGATTATTTAAAGTTTGTAGCATTGGTTTAAATGTGTACATTCTATGAATTTTTCCTTAAAATCAATCAGTTGCATTTTGTAGTGAATTTGTGAATTAATGAATTTAAGTTCATTAATAAATATCAGCTGGTATATTTTTTTATTATTTGCTTAAAACATCCATGCAGTGTCTACTTCAAGTAGAAATGGGGTCAATAATTCATATATAAAGATTCTTGTGAAAGGCTTGATTCAGAAAACCATATGTTAACATTATGTTTTACTTTATTTTTTATTTTTTGTTAAATATTTTTCAATTATATTTTAATCTGTTTCAGGCAATACTGCAGGCAGTAATATATCTTGGAGAGTGTGTTTGAAACATTTGCTATCTAGATCCTAACCTGCTGCTCTCCACCTCATTATAGGTCAATCAGGTTAATGCTCTTTTCACTATGACTATGCTACACAGAAGAAAGAGATTTTGAGACAAATTCACTTAGGTTAATACTAAATTAACTGCTATAAAATAGAAAACTTTCAGTTAGTAAGCAATTAATTTGGTTTTAACCCCAACAGGAAAGGGCAAATAATCCCAGGCAGCAACTGAATGAGTTTCCTTCTCTCAAATAAAGGAAAAGCAGAACTCACTAAGTTAGATAGATTGCTGGAGCTATGTTGGTCAGCCTGGTTTTTTTTCTCTCTCTCCTTAGGATACCTGACAAGTGCACCAAGGATCCTACACCAGCTCATTAGTCTATCATGTGCAGTGCTTGGCTTTCTGTTTCTTCAGCTCAATTCCCTCTTTAAATTCATTTGTCATTATTCCCTTTTAAGTGCATTGTCAGGATCCCATTAAGTATTCTGGTTGAGGTCTCATCAATGCATTATGTTTTACTATACTTTTATCTATTTTGTTAAGTATTTCTTTATTATATTTTAATCTGTGGGGTTTAGTTTTCCAATCTATCAGATGACTGATAATCTAAATCATCTCCAAAGTCCCTATTATATAAATCCAAGTCATCAAGTATCACATACACAACTGTGTGTGTGTGTGTGTGTGTGTGTGTGTGTGTGTCTTTGTGCATGTGGGTCTCCGAGTGTTCATTTTATAGCTTAACCAACTATCTTTTTTAAATATCTGCTTTGATCTTGACCCTCCCCTTCCCCAATCCCTGTGCTTTTTCTTTCTTCCTTTTTAAACAATTTATTTTCAATTACTGGATATTTCCTACTCTACCTTGGTGAAATTCTTGATTTGGTATCATAGACACTTTTAAAACTGCCCATTTGCCTGCTAGGTGATTTTTTCCAGAAAAGGTCAAGTTTGGGATCTGGTTAATTTCTAAATCTCTGATCAGTAATTAAGGAATATCTGATTGTTCTTTCCAAATGCTTCCAGGATGTGTTACGGAAAAACTGAACTACTTTTTAATTCCTATCAACAGGTCATTCTACTACTCCTGTCTACCCAAAAACCACAACTGTAACAGGTATGTGGAGCATTCCTGGCTTTTCAGGTAGGGAATTCAGATGCTTTTGCTGGCTATATGCTTTATATATTTCTCATCTGTAAGTGATGTGGGATGGTGTCAGAAGCAATGAGAAACCATGATTTCTCTAAAGCACTTAGTATACACTGTCTGATATATTGTAACCATGATATAAATGTTTGATATATTATCATCAGAATTATTATTATTATTATTATTATTATTATTATCCCAAAATAAACACATATGCGATCTTTAGGGGTTATAAGTAATGATAGCTAACTCATCTGTATAGTGATATATTTTAGACTTAGAAGTATTAGGCTAGTCCAAGCATTTTAAGCTAATTTTTTTTGTCATGGATCCTTTTAGTAATTTGGTGAAGCCTTTGGACTTCTCAGATTACTGTTTTAAAATGCAGAAAATATAATATTTCAAAGGAAATTAATTGTAGTATAATGCAGCTTACGAAATAAATATATTTAGGAAACAATTTTGTAGACTCCAAATGAGTAGTAGCCCAATCTTCCAGTTCATGAAGGAATTCTCTTCTCTCCCAATAATGAAAATATGCTTCACTATATCAGTGATCCTTGAATTCACCAATGGATCATCCTTCCAATATGCAGTTCACAGCCTTCTACCCTGTTGTATAAAAGCCTGTTGGAGGTTGCCAATATACTAGGAATGAGTCTCTCCAACCATTGCAAGTCTGGTCCTTTAAACAATAATTTTATCTGAAAAAATGGAATGTTGAGAGTTTCATACTTAAATATATAACAAATTTATTAGGCCCTGAAAACCTAGCTGAAAAAACTAAGCTTTTAACTTTAAGCTACTAGCAATGAATCAAGATTTATGACCTGTATACCAATGGTAGATAATGCAAGGTAGCAAGGATAGGAAGGATCTTCATTATATGATCAAATAAAACAGGCCTCCCTCCTTTTTCATTAAATACTTTCATCAATATCATAAAAAAATCCTTTCATTTCTCCACTTCATGGAGTTTCAATGGAATCATCACTTGTGTGGTAGTTTGCTTCACATTCCACAATACTTATGCAAAGGAAAGTCTGTGTACAGATGGGATGAATGTTTTTTTCCAACTGTGCTCATCAATGAAAACAGATGGTCTGTCTCTAACATGAGTCTCTTGTGAAGTTGACCTCAGTGTCCTCTGAAGCAGAAATTTCCTCCCAACCTGAATGGGCACCTCTGCCTCAAACTCATTGTAGTCTTCCTCTGTACCAATGTTCACTTTTTGGTTTTTGGACCAGTATAAGGTAAAGATTAAGGTGATAAGTACACCACAAGCATTCCTTCTGAATTCAACAGAAAGCCAAGCTTTGAGTGACCAGAGATATGGGTCTTCTCTTTTGGCTCACTTGAGACATTTTTAGATACATGACTAATGACCCTACCTTGAGCAAACAATCCTGTTTTTCATAAGGGCTTTCTTTGAATCTTTGTAATTTGTAACACCTGTATCTCATCCTGGAAACCTGGAAATAGTAGGTAATTGGTTGGTATGATCTAAAATCACAAATGAATTTGGAATTTGTTTTCCTTGTCTGTGAGATGAGAAATCTGCGGTCTGAAGTGGTTGCTTAGAATTTTCTAGGAAACCCCTTGGTAAATTAAATAAAGCTTAGACTTCTTGTAACAAAGTAGCACCAGGTTTGTAGACAGATTGCTATACCAGGCAATCAATCCAGCTGTCATCAGTCAATTAATCAATGGACATTGATTAAACATTTACTTTTTACCAGGTGTTGAATCACAAGGATAAAGAAGGAAAAAAATCTCTACTTATAGAAAGTTTACATTCTAATGTAGAAGTTGCTGAATATACATAGAAATAGAAACAGAATATAGAAAGTTAAATTAAATATAGGTAGAAATAAAAGAAAAAAGAAAGGAAGGAAGGAAAGAAGGAAGGAAGGAAGAACAAGAAAAAGTAAGGAAGAGAGGAAGAAAAGGGAAGGATGGAGAAAAAAGAAAAAAAGAAAAGAAATGATATTGCCTCTGCTTTGATCCATTATTTATTTCCATCTCTCATCCCCAGAATTAATCAGTAGAGGTGGGGAACAGATACAAAAAAAAAAATCCCTGCATGCCTGGGATTTCCCTTATCAAAGTATTGTATGGTGCTGAAAAGTAGATTTATTTGACTATTCCTATGATGGAGACAATTCTCCTTGCTTTATGGATGATAATTATAAGAATAGTGACTTCTTAGTTTTATAAAGGGAATATTGGAGGGGGGAAGGTTCCTT
This sequence comes from Macrotis lagotis, assembly GCF_037893015.1. Classification (NCBI taxonomy): domain Eukaryota; kingdom Metazoa; phylum Chordata; class Mammalia; order Peramelemorphia; family Peramelidae; genus Macrotis; species Macrotis lagotis. The sequence continues at coordinate 88,718,362 of NC_133661.1, read as the reverse complement.
TCCATAGTCTTTATTTCCAAAGTATTGTGATATGCCCCAAATAATTCTAATGATGTTAAAGAATGCCTGATTTTTCTAGTTGACCCCAATTAAGAATCTGATTTTAGTTTAACAGGATTTTTTTACACCCAAAGTTTTACTGGATCCTTGCAATAGCCCCGTGAGACCCATAGGGCAAGGATTATAATAATCCCCCCATTAGAGATCAAGAAAGTGAGGACTAAATTTCTGTTTTGTTTCTCCAGCAGACTTCTCTTGTGGAGGATTCCTTTCCCAGTCCTCAGGGACCATTTCCAGCCCAAATTACCCTAGGAACTATCCCAACAATGTCAACTGTGTCTGGGATATTGAAGTTCCAAATAACTACCGTGTGACCATAGTATTTGAAGATGTACAGTAAGTGAAGAGTTTCTTTACAGAATATGACAATCCAATAAAAAAACGAGTTTGAAAAATGTAAAAAATCAGGTCCAGAAGCACAGATTTTGTTCTATTGGTGCCTGGAAATAATTATGGGACATATCAATACATAAGGGATGGCAATCTCTCCTCTTCCCACTGTCTCACGATCAAGTCAGTAATGGTTTACTCAATAGTTATAGCATCCTTGAACAATCTTGAATGATGAAGAGCAACTCAATCTACAACCATTCTTATGTACTATACCCACTGTTCCATTACTGGATGCCTTTCTTCAAGGAGCTGCCTTATCCTCTCTCACCCACTCTCAAGGGTAAAGTTTGAGGGGAACAGTTCTGAAATGTTTCCATCTACAGTGTTAATACTTTCCTTCTACCTTTTATCCCCTCCTTAGTCAAGACAACAGGTTCAGAGTGACCACTGTGCCCTCAAAGGGAATTTGTCCCAAAGAGTGGACTTGGTTTATTAAAGCATAACTCATAACTTCATGGGATAAAATCTTAATGGCCAGCCATATAATATATATATATATATATATATATATATATATATATATATATATATATATATATATACACATACACACATTATGATTAAGGAGGCAATATTTTTTTTCTGGTATCAGGAAAAAATAATTAATTATCAATTTGGTACAAGGAAATTTGGGGTGCTTTCTTAGTCATTATTAGATTTTGGCTGGTCTTCATTGAAAGCAGTTTCCCTATTTTGTGTGATTTGTGATTTATAGTAATATTTTGAATATCTTCCTCACTATCCTGAATTATACTTCAATATATTAAGAACTAGTCCTTTGTATTCTTTAGAAGACAGATTTTTAGTTGAGAGATGGCATCTTAAATCATTAGAACCTATCAATGAAAATTAGGCTATTGGAAAAATTGTAGAACAGAATGGCAAAATAGAAAGAGAACATAAATTGGAATGGGGGGTAGTTGAAAAGAGAGACAAGAATACAGGGCTAGGATAGAGTAGGGCAGGTATGGGTGGGTTATGGGGGCCAAGTCAACTGAGAGCATAAAGGCACTAAACAGAAAGGAAAAAGCAGATTGGGGACAGTAGATCTACCCTCCTACATCTAAGTCAGGATAAAATTAAGATGTTCTTTGTCCCGGGTTTTTAGGTTGGAAGGAGGTTGTAACTTTGATTACATTCAAATCTACGATGGACCTTATCAGACATCCCCATTAATTTCACGAGTTTGTGATGGAGGAAGAGGTTCCTTTACATCAACATCAAACTTCATGTCCGTTCGATTTGTCACTGATATTAGTGTCACCAGAAGAGGTTTCCAGGCTAGCTACCATTCTTCACCATATGATGATGGCACTAGTAAGTCTCATCTTCAACAAAGTGATTGACTAGTTGAGGGATCAATTATGATTTTTGTATTGTCTTTGCCACTCCCTGATTGAGTGATAGGAATCTCTGCTTGCTCTGTCAGGACACTGTTCTCAATCAATGAATTTACTTAGGTGAAATGGAGACTAGGGGAACTGAAATGAATGCCATTAGTCAAATTGTAGACTTTTTATGAACTTTGCAGTTTCCATGTTTCTTTTCCTAGAGTTTGAGATACTGGATGGGAAATTGTGATGAGGGAGTTAAAAGAAAACAATTTTAAAGCTGGAAAAACTTCCTTCTATCTCTTAACTATGATTTTTTCACTTGGAGTTCTAGCATTTGTCATTTTAAAGAGGGGAAAGGATGATTCAAAGAGGAAAAGCAACTTGAAGAGAATTACACATATAGTTAATCATGTCACTTGGAGGAGATTCCAGGACCAGTCAAGAAGTATATTCAATACAATGTGAAAAAATATGTAGTATTTTGATGGATCCATGATCTCACTACAGTGTCTATTTCTTCTATTATTTCAGATTTCATTCTATTCATGTTTTATTATTCAGGACAATTAACAAGAATTGTCTTTGCCCTTCCATAAATCCTCTCAAGAGGTTTCACTTCTTTATCCTCATGTACTGAAGGTCTCCCTCTGATTCTGTTAATAATTCACAATTCAGTCTTTGAAATGTATAGCAGTTATCCCTCCCTTGAGTCACTTTGGCCAAAGAATTCTTCCCATAGTGGCCAACAGACCACTAGAGGTGATGATTTCTGATTTTCTTGGGTAAGTTGATTTTAAGAAAGAAGACATAGTCTCTGAGATAGATCATCCTAGTCATTGCCTACCAATTTGTGATTTGGATGCATAGACTTCAAGAAATTTTATTATACTGTCACATCACAGTAGGATTCTAGTAGAAGATGAAAAAAAAAAGAAATAGTAAAAAAAATTGTTCAGTGAAATAGAGTCGAATTTCTATGACACAATTAATTCTTCCATGGGAGTAAATGTAGCTTTGAAAGGTACCTTTCTCTTGTAGATAGACAAATGTGACCCATTCTTGTGATTTATGCAGTTTTCATTCTGTTTGCAAGGGTGATTAGGAAGGTTTTTGTAGAGACCATGGGTGTCCTTCATAATGTCAGATCGAGTTAGAGATCTTGTTCAAATATGCCTGCATGTTTTAATAAACCATTACAGACCTTGACACAGCACTATTTTCATTAGAAACAAATTTGACATGACAGATTTACTGAACCAACAAGGTCTCATTTTAGATTCCCAAGCAGCATAATAATGAGTTTCTAAGATAAATAATGAATTATATTTTTCTTTGAAATGGTGCATTATTTTATTCCACTGATATTTCCATATGAAAACAGATTTATTAATATCTCATGACCCCTCCAGTATATTATGAGGATTTTATTGATCAAATCATGAAAAATATCTTGAATGTCATGGTTGTGGAGTTTTGTAACCATGGGGCCATTTATTTGAAAAAATATCTCACAAATAGAAGCTATATAAATGAATAACAAGGGGTGGTGCTGTGGTACAGGGTTGGGCTTTATCCTTTTACTCCCTCAGAGAGGTCATGAATATAATTACCTTTTGATTTTTAGAAAGACCTTTGTCCACTATAGCTTCACAGTAATAAATTTTGACTATGTTGAAGATCTAACTTGTACCTTTCTAGTTCCTAATGCTCCATGCAATAAAATCTAAAAGATGCATAACATCTCCTAATAATTAATTAATAATATATGTATCAATAATTAATAATAGATGTATAACATCTCATGTTTGCATCACTTCTTTGAGAAGAATAACTAGCTCCTGATTCTATACACCCACATAAACTAATGGGGATTTTATCTTTTGTCCCCTTATCAGCTCTAGTATGCTTAGCAGAAAAAATGAGAGCCGTCATCAGTAAAAGCTACCTCCAGTTTCTGGGACATAATTCATTGAATTTTTCTTTGACTAACTCATCCTGTCTGCCTAAGGAAAACTCAAGCTATTTTATATTTGATATACCATATAATGGCTGTGGAACAATAAAAACCGTAAGTCTTCATTTCAGCTTTTGATATTCTATAAAGCACTACTTTTTATGAGAAAAAATTATTTTTAAAATTCTGAGGCTCCCAGTCTACTGAAACTTGTCTAGTTTGCTATGCATACTGTTACCACAGTTGGTGGGGTTCTTGCTAATTTACTCAAATAATATAAGACATTTAAGTTTGAGTGTATGTGATCTCATTTGATTCTCATAATGACTCTGGGAGGTAGATGCTATTATTCACACTTTACAAATGGAAAAAATTGAGGCCGAGAGAATTGACTTGTTGAGAGTCACAGAGCTAGCAAATGTCCGAGAGAAGATATGAACTAAGATATTTCTGATTCAAGTCCACCAGTCTAACCACTATGCCAATTAATGTGTTATTAATGATGGTTTGCTCTTATATGGAACATCAGAGCTCATAAAATGCTTTCATACATTTATTGCATTTTCACAACATCCCTGTGATGTAGGTTCTGCATAAAATATCATTACTATTTTACAGATGAAGAACTGGAGGTTCAAATAGATACAAAGACAAGTTATACAGTGCTAGTGGATGAATGGAAATTTGAAAGTAAATCACTCTGACACCAAGTCTTGGACTCTTTTTAATACAACATACTTATTTTCATTTTCAATTACATTCTTTTTACATATGCCCATGATGGAAATATTTTTTGAATAGGCATCTCAATAACATTAGCTCAGCATTGTAAGATAATAAGGATAGAGATTTAGAGGTAAAAGAAATCTTAGTAATCATTGTACAAGTAAGGAAACCGAGGGCCAGAAAGGTTAAGTTATATGAGTAAAAAGAGACAGGGTGAAATTTGAACCCCTACCTTCTGACAATTCTCTTTCCTCTGAACTACATTGCAAATGGGATTTATTCCTCCAAAATCAACCACACTATTTATAGCAGAATTTATTAGGATACATGTCACTTTTCATGGCCTAAAAATAATTCTTGATAGAAGGTATCTAAGTTAAAAAAAATTTGAAACTTAGGACATTGTTTCTCTCATCCTTTGGAAAAGAATGACTTCTATAAATGATGTCAAATACATGTGCATATTGGAAAGCAAAACTACTTTTGTCTTTTAAAGTCAATGTTCAATATTAAATGTGAATCACCTGGCAGCAAAGGAAGTAAAAAAGGGGTTTTCTTTGACTATATTAAATCAAAGAATTAGTTGAAAGCCTTCTCAGATGGTTCATCAAGGATAAGATATGTCTCTGGACTATCAAAGACAATACCTTTGCAACTAAAGCACAATCAGTCCCTACTAAATTAGAAAGACTTTGAGTAGACCTAGTAGAAGACTGTGTCTGTCTTCCAAGGACATGCCTAATTGAATTAGAAGAGGCTCACTCCCAGGAAGTTGACTGACCACTAGATAATAAATTTCTTTTTTTGAGCCAGTCATATTGATGCATCTCAGAATGATCTAAATCTGAACAGTTGTAGACCAATGTCAAGTATTTTCTTCCCTAGTATGAGAATCACCCTTAAATACATAAATATTATTTCTTAATATATGAAATAAATATTAACACTTTGGCAGAAGAATCATAGGTCCTAAACTGGAATGAACTTCAGAGATTATCTAGTTCAACCTTTTAACTTTAAGGATGGGGAAACTAAGGAACCCAAAAGTTAAGTATCTTGCTTAACAATAGTAAGGGCAGGGGTGGCTAGGTGGCACAGTGAATAGAGAGAGCACTGGCCTTGGAGTCAGGAGTACCTGGGTTCAAATCCGACCTCAGACATTTAATAATTACCTAGCCATGTGGCCTTTGGCAAGCCACTTAATACCATTGCCTTGAAAAATCTGAAAAAAAAAGAATAGTAAGGGCTTTCGAACCCAAGTCCTCTGATTCCAAATGTGGTGCTCTGCGCCACGAAGTACTCAGAATGATAGAAACATACATCCTTGAGTCACTCACCCAAACCCAGAGCATAGGACTTAGAATTGTTTTCTTGGATAATCAATCTATCAACTTATCATCTAGTATTTAATAAGAGTCTGCTATTTGCCAGATATCGTGTTAATTCTTGGGGAGGCAAAGACAAAAGTGAAAAGGCCTCAGTCTCCTAGAAGCTTACTTTTAAACAGATTGTGATAATTCAAGTGGGGAGATCAAGCCTTCACATTTTTTTTGTTGCTCATCACCTTTGGAACAGTTTTGATGTAGGAATCTCATAAACCTCATTCCTGCAAGGAGAGAGGGAGTGTGTCCTTTAAAGGGGAAGGGCAGGATTGAGGAAGAGGGAGTAATAAAACTCTCTAGGAGGAAAGTTGACCTTTTAGGAACAAAAATCCCTCACAAAATATCTGGAAGCAAGCTATTGTTGTTTTTATTGTTTTTTCTTCTTGAAGAGAACCATGACCTTTGGAAGGTGATATCATGATTTGCAAGTGAATTCTTTTTTAGGTGAGAAAGGGTTGTGCAAAGTCACCAGTCTTACTTTGGATGCATCTAAGTCCAATGGCCAGATATGGATTAGGAGGACTGGTTGCAAGTTTTAAAAATGTGACTAAGAAGCAGTTTTCTTTTTGAAAACAATCAACAACTAAATGCTAGTATCACCACACCTTTGAACTTCTAGGAGACTAGTGAAGCATCTAATAAATTATCATTTTTAACAAATAAAATAAGGAGACTGAGGCAAATGATTTGCTTAAGGTCATATAATTAGTTAGTGGAAGATAGGACTAGAAGGCAATTCTCTTGGCTACCAATTAAATTTTCTAAATTTTATTAGAGGATTACTGCAGCATCAAGGTGAGTTTCCAAGAAGACTGCATTTAAGACACAAGATAAAAAGCTTTGAAATTAGTTAACCTCTCCGGACTTCAATTTTCATTTCTGTAAAATGAAATATCTCCTTCTGCATTACTACCTTTTCATGCAGGATAGGCTTGTGTAGCTCAGTGAAACTGTAAGCTATGTCCAAGATAGACAGGTCATAGTGGAGCATTTTGATCAAGATGACCTATTGGAGAAGGAAATGACAAATCAATGTGTTTTTCTAAGAAAAGCACATGGATAAGATTAAAATGCTAAAGATGTGACATCAGAAGATGAGCCCCTCAGGTAGGGAGGTGTTAGACAGGGGAGGACAAAAGTGCCTGACCCCTGGGGTCATGAACAACAAAAAACAAGATGGTAGAACGAGGTGGCCTATAAGGTTCCTTCCAGATTTACTACCTGTGATGATTTAAGTTATTGAGACTCATTTGGTATCTTAAAGTCTCCTACAGATTAAAGTATTTAAATAAAACATTAGCTCCAGAACAAATAGTTGGAGCCAGAGAATACAGGTTTAAAATCTCAGCTCTGTCACTTGCTATCTTCGTCAAGTTCAAATTAATTTAAAGAAGTTGGACTAGATGACCTCTAAAGTTACTTCCAGATATATGTGACTGAGCTCCATTTCTCACTCATATATCACAGGGGCAAGATGTAGGACATTGTCTCTGATAAAGTACATCCTTATCTTAAAATTGTTCTTCAACTTTGAAATATATGGTTATTTTGTATTTGGACTAATATGGTATCATTACTCATTGAAGTTACCCATAGACTTCTGACATAGACAAATACATTTGTATTAAACCACTATAGTTTAGCTTGACTGAAGAATGAAGACAATGTCTTGCTAGTCAAGTTTGATCAGCTTGTTAGCATCAGTGTGATTTGGACTGAGTTTCATAAACATCTCAGTAATTATATGAATTTATGAATCAAACCCATTTGGGCAATGTTGCCTAATGGGAAGAGTACTAGATGGAAACAGAAATCCTGAGTCCACGTCACAGTTCATGCACTAACTTTGAGACTTTGAACAAATTATTTCTCTCCAAGTCTTACTTTCTACATCTACAGAGACAATAATGCTTTCACTCTCCATCTCATAGGACTGTTTTGAATAAAAACTTCTTGTTAATGTAAGAATGTGAGTCAAAATGATTATTATTTTAGTGTAGCTATGATTTATTATTGTGTTAATATCTTTCTGATTATATCCCTGTTTTCTCCCCCCAGATAAACAATGATACTATCAACTATAGCAATGTCCTTGTATCAAATCAACCTATTCGACCAAGTGGTATCATCACAAGACAGAAAGGTCTCCACTTCCATGTTAGCTGCAAAATGCTCAAAAACACTTGGGTGGAAACTATGTTTGTTACCAATGAGACTGTTGAAATCAAACAAACTCAGTACAGCAATTTCCATGTGGATTTGTCTTTATATGAGTCCTCTTCCTTCTACCAGCCTGTGAACAGCACACCATATGTTGTTCAGTTAAACCAGCAGTTATACTTTCAAGCAGAAATTTTCCACTCTGATTCCAACCTGGCCTTGTTTGTGGACACCTGCATAGCATCCCCAAGTGCAAATGATTTTACAACTTTGACTTATGATTTAATCAGGAATGGGTAAGGACTGTCTCTGCTACTGCTCTGCTACTTCATTAGAAAAAAATTGCAAAAATCTCAATTACTTGAAACACTCTAGGGAATGATTTTCTGAATAATTAGTACTGATAAACCATGAATTCCTTATAATAATAATAATAATAATAATAATAAGAAGAAGAAGAAGAAGAAGAAGAAGACAATAATACATTAGTTCCATTAGTTGACTTTTTTTAGTATTTCAAAATTCATTTGTGTGCAGTAGTTCATATGATCCTCAAAATAATCTCAATGATTAGACTTACTATTCTTGTACCCATATGACAGAGGAAGAAATTGAGGGCCTTAGAGTTTTAGAAATTATGAGGTCTGGAAATTATGACTCCCAAATGAATCTTGTCACTGAAGAAGTTTGTCAAACATATTATTTCACTTTCCTACTTAATAAGAGCAAGTGAAAATGATTGATTCTTTCTTGGATGCTAGAGATCTTATGACCCAAGATCATATTTATAATCATCAAATTTATATTTGCCAGATGAAGGATATTAGGTTTATGTATAATTGAGTCCAGTTTTACCTAATGGAGATGAATTTTATTCCTTAATACCTCACTGAAATTAGAGGTAGTATATAGTAAGATGAAGACTAAACAAGAAATAGCCAGTTCTCAGTTCAAGTCCAGCTATACGATTATGATACATAATTTAATTGCTCTGGGCTTCAATTTTTTCATCTGTCAAATGAGGAGATTTGATTAGGTGATTTCTTGTTTTAGGTTTTAGCAAGGCAATGGGGTTAAGTGATTCGTCCAAGGTCATACAGCTAGGCAATTATTAAGTGTCTGAGACCGGATTTGAACTCAGGTCCTCCTGACTCCAGGGCAGGTGTTCTATCTACCGTGCCACCTAGCTGCCCCTAATTAGATAATCTCTAAAGCCCTTGTCCACCAAAACACTTTGGTGATTTTGATTGAATTTTTGCTGCTTCCTGAATCTTTTGTTTCCCTGGTAGAATGGAGGGGTGTCTAATTTCCAAGAATATCTAGTACTTATTCTCTTCACATATACTAGCTATAATTAGTAATTTCTTGTCTCTTTGCCTCTGCTAACATAATTCCCTATATCTAGAATATCCTCTGCATCATCTTTGACTACTGAAATCCATCTATATTTTAAGATTCAACTCTGAAAGCACTTTTTCATGTAGGTTTCCTTGATCTTCCTTTCCTTCCTCTGATCTCTTATAGATTTTAGTTTTTCTTATGTGCTCTTCATATTCTATGTGGTATGTTCATGAGTGTGCATTCCCCCTTCTCCCTCCTTCCCCACCTTCTTACTTATGAGAGAAAGTAAAGTGTAATGAGAGGAACTTTGGACATGGAGACATTCAAATTCTAGTTCTAATCCTTACTATATATGTGATCATAGACAAGTTAATTGGACATCATCGACTTTTATCTCTTTGCTTGAGAATTGGAGAGAGACTCATGAGGTTGCTATGAGAAAAGTACTTTATAAACTGTAGCATTCTATACAAATATAAATTCTTATTTATTTTTCTGTAAGTTCCCAAAGACTAAACACCACCTTATGTTTCCCTTAAATCTTAAGACAGGGCCTTTACATAATAGATGCCTAATAAATATCAAAGGATTGAGTAAATGTTTCTATAGAAAAATGAGTTCTGAATTTAACAAGTGACTTATACACAACTTTCATATATGTTTATATATGTAATATATGTAATATAATATGCCCATTAATATACTTAATACTATATAAATACATGTAATATATCATATACATTTGCATGCAATTAAATACCTATTTGTCTATAATGATTTAGAAAATGACATCATGGCATAGTAGGAACAATACTGATTTTGGAATCAGAAGACCTGGTTTCAAATTCTATTCTTCCCCTTTAATTGCCAGTTAAACAATTCACTTCACCTCCTCAAGACTCCAGTTCTTCATCTTTCCACTGAGGGAATTAATCAAAAGTTCTAAGATTCTTTTCAATTTAAAATCTCTAAGTTCTATTTTCTAATTGGTTTACTGCTTCTTAAATCACTTGACATTTTTGCTTTGCCAAAAATTTCTTTGAAAAAAAGAGTCAACAGATCATTGCTAATCCCAACTTCAGATAAATCTATGCTCCCCTAGGGTAGCCAAAAGGCCCCATGCTTCCAAGTGAGTGATAAGAACTGGGCCACTGTATTCTAGGGATAATAACATAATGTTTTATTCTGATGTGATAACCCATTGGTGAAATCAATTAGATGAATTTTTTTCTCCTTTCAGGTGCCCAAGAGATAACACCTATGCAACATACTACTCGCCATCCCCACACCTGGCTCGCTTTGGGTTCAGATCTTTCACTTTCCTGGATAGATTCCCTTCTGTTCACATGAAGTGTAAATTGTTGGTGTGTCAGGCTTATGATTATTCCTCACGATGCTACAGAGGATGTGTAACAAGGTCCAAAAGAGACACAAGTTCCTTTCAGAAGACAGTGGATGTTGTTTTGGGGCCATTCAAACTCCAGAAATAAGAAGCAAAAGACTGAAATCTGGTAAACTCAAAAACTTGGTGAGCTCTGACTACACTTGAAGCTAAGTGATCAGACTAGTTCAATGAGCAAATTAATTAGTGACCAAAATAGCAATTTTAATATGACTAGATTTAATTTTTTCTCTTTGAATCAGTTGCTCTGTGTAGAAACATTGTGTGTTCCCTTTGAAAAAAAATTTACCAAATGATTCCAAAAGGCTGCTTCAGAACACAAGCCAAAGTGATTTTAGGCATAATTTATCTATAGAAACAAGGAAAAAGAAATGAGAATTTAGAAAAGATTCACTGACAGAATACAAAGTTCAGGTCATACATTAGACAAAACAGTATGTGTGGCAGTAATCAAAAGTAATATAGCATATTCTCTTAGGCCATGGATCCTAATTCCCATATAATGTTAAGAGTAGTGTACTAGTAAATGTTTAACAACCAGTTCTTCAGAGAGAAAAAATAAATTGGACTCATTTCAAAGTTTCATTTGCATTGTTAATCTTTTATCCATTACTTTCTTAAATCTAGACAATCAATAAAATAATAAATCAAATCCTGATTTGGAGCATTTGCCAATTTCCAAAAGCATAGAGAAAAATTTAAATATCTGCTCTTATGAGCCAGTTGAGCTGACTCTAACCCCCACCGCCCCAGAACCATGATGTTTATCTCAGGAAGATAGCTTTAATGTGAATGGTATCAAGTTTCAGATTTTACTTAGATAAAATGGACCAACAAGATAACCCCCCTTTTTGTTCAAATGTAGTATATTTGCTAGAATAAAGCAAGAATAAAGAAAGTTGTACTTTGTGGTTTAGGGGAAAGATCACAGAACTGGGGATTCAGAAGACTGTCGTTAGTTAGGGTCTAGGCTTTACCAGTGCTGGTGAAATCATGTCACTTCTCTGGATCTTATTTATCTTTCCTGAAAAGTGGGAATTCTAGAATTTGTACTCCCTACGTCACAAAAGCTTTGTAAACCTTAAATTATTCCATGAAGAAAGACTGATGAGGCTCTTGCTCCATGATGTATGCTAAGGACGAGGGATTACAAAAATAAAAAGGTGGAGTCCCTGTTCTCAACAGGGGATAGATGCCCCTACATAGCTGCAGGCATATAAAAATAAGCAAATTTCCTTGTGCAGTTTTAAGCTATTAAAACATGTATATGTATATGTATATGTATGTATACATAAATATGAAAACATATGCTAATATATTATATATGATGCACATTCTCAATATCTGCACACATTAATAATAACTAGCATTTATAGAGAGTATATTATGTTCCGGTACTTGAGAAATATTATTCTATTTGATGCTCACACCAACCCTGGGAGAGAGATGCTGCTATTATCCTCAGTTTAGATTTGAGGAAACTGATGCAAACAGAACTGAAGTGATTTGCCATAGGTCTAGGTCTTGACTCTGGCCCCAGCACTCTGTCTACTGTGCTGTCTAGCCTATAAATCTATTTCTCTATATCTCTACCTGGAGCTATCTATAGATCCATATAGCTCTATAGGGGTCTCTGCCTCTTATCTTATATCTCCATAGTGATATGTGAATATCTAAAGGATATAAAGATCTCTCTAGAGATATAAATGTGAATATATAGATAGGCATAAAGATATAGATATGGACTAATAAGTAGAGCTCATATGATGATATTTCTAGTCATTTAGATATAGATCAATAGATGAATAAAGATATAGGTATCTATAGATAGAAAGATATAGATGTGGACTGATAGAACTCATAGGAAGATATCTCTAAACATTTAGATATAGATGATATATATAGATATAGATATTTAGAGATATAGATCTATAGGTAGACATAGAAATAGATGTCTAGCTACAGATCAATAGTTATAAAAATATAGATTATACCTAGCAGTCTATATCTATATTTTTCTATGTCTATATATAAACCCATATCTATATGTCTAGAGATATCTACATATGAGTTATACTATCAGTCCATAGCTAAATCTTTATGGAAATGTATAGATTCATATCTATATCTCTAGACAGAGATTTATATCTCTTAGATATCTTTATCTAAGTGGTACAGGAGATAGAGTGCTGGGCCTGGAATCAAGAAGACCCGAGTTCAAATCTGCTCTCAAACACTTATTAGCTATAGATAAAGATATAGATATCATCTCCAAAAAATAAATAGGGAGAACACTAGTAGCTAGAATGTAGGAGTGAATAGGCAACTGAAAAGGGCAGGAATCCGGAAAAGTTTCATGTAGAAAGTAGTACATTATTATGATTTTACAAATAATTATTATGGTAAATATATTATTATTATTTTATGATTTAAAAATCATAGAATATTTGAACTAGAAGACACACATTAAAGATCATTTGATACAACCTTTTTTTTAATAAAGAAGGAAACTGAGGAACAAGTAAAGGAAATGACTTGCCCAAGTCATACTGTGAAATTAGTGTTATAGAGATTTCAGGGGAACATAATATAATAGAAATAAATTCCAAAGAATTGCTAGTTTTCAGACTATAATGTTTTTATAATTAAAACAAAAACCAAATATCAAAAAGTACTTTTAAAATCAATTAGATAACACATTAACATTTGCATATAATCAGTTAAGTCTTTCTCTTATGTGGTTCATAAAGAGCCTTCTCAATAACCTTTCTATGGGTCTTTGTTGAATCTCTGGGTCATGTCTCGTCCTTGATATTAAATAACAAGAACAAAAATTAATGTTTTCTCTCATCTTCTCAGATTGATCTATTACAGATGTTGATGATAAGACTGCCTGAATCCCAGGAGAGCTTTGCCCTCCTTGCTGTTTCTGCTGCTTCCTTCCTTCTGGTTGTGGTGTTTGCTGCCTTTGTACTGAAGAAAAAGAACTAGTCTTTTCTGTGGTGGTGTCTTTTCCATAAAATGTGAAGAGTAGAGTCTGTTTGCCTCCCTCGGTGGCACAGTCCCTTGGAAGCCATGCAATCCAAGAAAAGTCTACATTCAAGAACCCTAAATGAAGAATATGTCCTAAACATTGAGCCTTGATTTTGTTTGTGATGGCATAATTTAACTGGTGGTGAGGATGAGGCAGAGTGGTGTGAGTTCTCTGTGTTGTTCAGTAGATTAGATTTGTTAGAAATATTAAGCGGTTAAACTTTTTAAAAGTTAAGCACTTGCCAGTGAAAAGAAATTCTATATAAAATTTTGATTTGAAAAACACAATTAAGAAGAGAAGATTCTACTAGATAGAATTCCTAAAGTTTGGGTCTGCATTTGGAAAATGGAAAATGAATATGAACCTCTTAAAGCAAATCATAGACTGAATAAAATAATTTTGTTTAAGCAATATTGGTATTATCTGTATTTTCTGAAACAGCATGTGAATACTGAGATATCCGTCAGTTGTTGGAAGGGAATGTTTTCAATCACCACTGTGGTCTTGTGGGAAAATATTTGTAGTCTGGTAGATGAAAAGTCTGGAGGTCTTGGTGTTAGTCTCTCTACTTTGACACTAAATGATTGAGTGACCTCAGGCACACTTTGAGAATGTTTCATCAAATTTTAAATATGGGGGTTGAACTGCTCTAGTGTTTGTCAAAACCAAGTCAAGTAAAATTGACTTTTATTGTGTCAACCATATCTAGAAATGTACATGGATATGTATAACTAATGACACAAAAGTAGGCAAAAAAGCAAAATAACCCAAAGCAAGTAAAACAAAATTGTCCCTACTCTCTGTACTCTTAAGGAGTTCACTATCTAATGGAGAAAATTTGCAAAAAACCTTGCACAAACAAGATATTTGCAAATAAGCTGAAGTTCATTCCAGAATTTAGGCACTAAGATTAAGGAGGATTGAGAGATGCTGGGATTTTAAATAGGATTTGAAGGATGCCAGGAGAAAGAAATTAGGCTTGGGAGAAAATTCTAGGCATGGGGGACAGGATAATGCTCTAGATTGGGAATAAGTAGTTTAGGTGTCAGGAATAGAAAGGTCAGTTTTACTCTCACAATGACCACCCTAGTCCCCACTGCCTAAAAGTGACCCCAATTCTTTTTAAACATTTACCATCAGAGTATGTTATACAAAGGAATATCTGCTTCAATGGTATAGTATTCCTTTTAACATCTGTAGGGTAAAATCCCTCCTTATACCACCTCAGTACTTGGAAATGGGTAGGGGATTATGCTCCCAGTTGAACCCAATTCCTATATAGCATAGTCTCACCAAATTCCAAGTTCAAAGAACCCCTTGGGCTTGCATCTTGACAAACTTCCCTTAATGGAGGTGTAACACATACCACTA
Source organism: Macrotis lagotis (assembly GCF_037893015.1). Lineage (NCBI taxonomy): Eukaryota > Metazoa > Chordata > Mammalia > Peramelemorphia > Peramelidae > Macrotis > Macrotis lagotis. The sequence continues at coordinate 88,703,205 of NC_133661.1, read as the reverse complement.
ACATTATTGGATTGCCACTGTCTTCTGGTGTTATTATCGTTCCTGATGGTTCTGTTTTTTTTTTTACCAATCTCAAGTAGTATGAGGCTTCAATTGAACCAGCAGTCTCTAGAGGATGTTCTTCTTCTTTAAAGAAAAATAATTTTTTTTCATTTTTTTCCAATTTCATGTAAAGATAGTTTTCAACACTCATATCTTTTTTCTACAATAGTCACATTGTAAAAGTAAACCTAAAACCTTCCTATTACCTAAAAAGAGAAACATTCAAGAAAAATATAATGACAAAAAAGTATACTTCAATCTGTAATCAGACACCATCAACTCAGTCTTTGGAATGGAAAGTATTCTTTATCATAAGTCCTTCATTGTTTTCTTGAGTCACAGAATTGCTGAGAAAAGGTAGATCTTTCACAGCTTATCATCCTGCAATATTGCTGTTACTCTCTATAAGGTACATTCCCCATTGCATCTGCTCAGGGTAAGTTTTTTACTGAGAGCATCCTGCTCATCTTTTCCCATGACAGAAAAGCATTTCATCTCAATCACATACATAATTTGTTCAGTCATTTGCCAAACCTGAGCATGCCCTTACACACGCCAGCTCCCCACCATCAGAAAAGAACTGCTTTAAATATATATATATATATATATATATATATATATATATATATATATATATATATGCATACAGAGAGGGGGAGAAAGAGAGAGAGAGAGAGAGAGGGAGAGAGAGAGAGAGAGAGAGAGAGAGAGAGAGAGAGAGAGAACAATAGTGAGCAATATTAATTTGTTTCTTCCTCTATTTCTTCTCTTCTGGAATATAGACCTAGGAATAGCAATGCTAGATCAAAGGGAAGGCATAGTGTTATTTCCCTTTGGGAATATTTACAAATTGCTCTACAGAATTGTTGAATCATTTCACAACTCCTCTAAAAGTACATCAATATATCAATACTTCCTTTCCAACATTTGTCATTTTCTCCTTCTCTTCTATTAGCCAATCCAGTAGGTATAAGGTAGTCCCACAGAATTATTCCAACCCACATTTCTCCTATCAATAGTGAGGTCGGACTTCTTTTTAATGATTTAAATAGATTGCATTGATAACATCTGAAAAACTGTTTATATCTTGGTCCTTTATCAATTGAAGAATGGTTCTTATTTTTTTATACATTTGACTAGTTATCCATCACTGAGAAATGAGGTCTTTATCAGAGGTCTTTATCAGGTCTTTATTTTGTTTCAATATTTTTTCCCACAGTTACTATTGCTAAATGTATTTCCCTCCATCCTATTCCGCCAACCCCTATTTATTCTACTCTCTTCTCTTTCTCTCTTTCTCTCTTTCTCTCTGTCTCTCTGTCTCTGTCTCTCTCTCTCTCTCTCTCTCTCTCTCTCTCTCTCTCTCTCTCTCTCTCTCTCTCTCTCTCTCCTTTTACCATGTCCTTCCTCAAAAGTATTTTGCATCTGATTATTCCCTCTCACAATCTTTTCTCCCTTCTATCACCCACCCCCATTCCATCTTCCCCCCTTCCACTACACTGCAGAAAATTTTTTTTCTCTTTTATGTGAAATAATTTGCACAATTCTACCTCTATCCTTTCCTTTCACTCAATACATTCCTCTTTTGTCTATTAACTCCATCTTTTTTAATACAGTATACTTCAATTCAACTCCCACCTGTGCCTTGTCTATATATGCTTCTTTTAACTTCCCAAATTGATGAGAAAGTTCATATGGATTATCAATATCATCTTCCCATGCAGGAATATAAGCAGTTCAACATCATTAAGTCCCTTATGATTTGCATTTTCTGTTTATCTTTTTATACTTCATTTGAGTCTTGTATGTGAAGATCAAATTTTCTGTTAAGCTCTGGTCATTTCATCAGCAAAGTCTGAAAGTGCCCTATTTCTTTGAATATCCATCTTTTCCCCTGAAAGAGTAAGTTCAGTTTTGCAGGGGAGTGAATTCTTTGTTGTAATTCAAACTTTTTTTGCCTTATCATATTCAAAGTCTTATGATCTCTTAAAGTAGAAGCTGTTAAATCTTGTGTTATCCTGACTTTAGTTCCACAACATTTGAATTGTTTCTTTATGACTGCTTGCAATATTTTCTCCTTGACTTGGGAACTCTGAAATTTAACTATAAATGTTCCTGGCAGTTTTCATTTTTGTATCTCTTTCAGGTGGATTCTTTCAATTTCTATTTTAACCACTCTGCTTATAGAATAGCAGAAAAAATTTTTTCTTAATATCTTGAAAAATGATGTCCAGGGTCTATATTTTTTTGATCATGGCTTTCAGGTAGTCCAATGACTTTTAAATTATCTCTCTTGAATCTGTTTCCAGGTCAATTTTTTTCCCAATGAGAGTTTTTACATCTTCTTCTAATTTTTCATTCTTTTGATTTGGTTTGATTGATTCTTCATTCCTCACAATCATCAGCTTCCCTTTGCTCCATTATACATTGTAAAAAATTATTTTCTTCAGTGAGCCTTTGAATCTCCATTTCCTTTTGATCAAGTCTCCCAATTCCTCATTGCCTTTTTGTAGCACTTTTCCCATTTGGCCTAGTTTGGTTTTTAAGATGTTATTTTCTTCAGTATTTATTGGTATCTCCTTCACCAAGACACTGATTTGGTTTTCATGATTTTCCCACATTGCTCTCATTTCTCTTTCCAATTTTTCCTCTACCTCCCTTACTTGATTTTCAAAGTCTTTTTTGAGCTCTTCCATGGTCTGAGACCAATTCATTTTTTTTTCTTGGAGACTTTGGATGCAAAAGCTTGGATTTCATTATCTTCTTCTGAGTGTGTATTTTGATCTTTCATATGACCAAAATAATTGTTTGTAGTCAGATGTTTTTCTTCTATTGTTTCCTCATTTCCACAGACTATGACTTGATTTTTAACACTTTGTTAAGGTAGGACTTTGCTTCCAGGTGGAGGATGTGCTGTCCCAAGCCTTTGAGAGTTTTTGTAACTGTTTTCAGAAATACTCGTTTTCAATTCTTCTATGACCTTCTATGACCTTCTATGACTGCCCTCCTGGCCTCTGCTCTGATCTATGGACAACCAAAAGCATTCCTCTCTGCCCTGGAACTATGAGGAGGGGCCCCTGTTCCTCTCTGGCAGTAAGCTCTACTGTACTTGTGCCCCTTTTCCTGGGATTGGGGCCCCAGTCTGTGACTCAGATCTGAGGATGGAAAAAATAACAGAGCCCTGTAATCTCCTTCTGACCCCCTTACTCTCTGAGGGCTGAGTTCTTGATGGCTCCAGAGGTCTGCTCCTGATCCCCTGGGGTTGGATCTGTGCTTCTGAGGCATGTTCTAGACTGTGCTCCCCTCTTACCCCTGTGCCTCAAAGATTTCCTGCTGACCTTCCAAGTTGTCCTTGGCAATCCCTAGTCTGAGGGGTCTGCTGCCATAGACCCAGGAGCCCTGTGGTCTGTTCCTGGGTGATTGGAGCTGGTTTAATCTGTTGCAGCCAGGCTGCAAGTCTTTTCCAACCTTGGTACAACACATTCTTCCCATGGATCTGCCAAGTTTCCTTGAACTGGTAAATTGATTCACTCAGTCTTCTTGTGGGTTCTTCCACTTCTGAATTTGGTTATAATCATTATTTAAAGGATTCCGAGTGACTTGGGAGAGAGCTCCAGTAAGTCTATATTTCACCATCTTGACTCTGCCTTCGCTTTTCTTTTCTGTTGCTTAGAAAAGATGCACTAATACCAATTGACTCAAAACTGTACTTTCAAATAATCAGAGCTGACAAAAAAAATCTCTCCTTGCCACTCCAATCCATTCTATTCTAAGAATTAGTGAATGTTACTATGATATCCAATGTACAACCAGGTGGCATGCTGGCTAGAGCTCTTGGCTTGGAACCAAGAAAACTCATCTTCATGAATTCAAATATGGTCTCAAATACTAATTAACTGTGTGACCCTGGCACAGTCACTTTATTCTGTTTGCCTCACTTTCCTCATCTGTGAAATGAGCTGAAGAATGAAATAGCAAACCATTCCAATATCTTTTCCAATAAAACCCCAAATGGGATGTGGGAAATCTGGGACACTAATACATTGTTGGTGGAGCTGTGAACTCATCCAAACTTTCTGGAGAGTAATTTGAGATTATGCCCAAAGGGCAACAAAATGTGCATACCCTTTGATCCATCAATACCACTACTGGGTCTATACCTTAAAGAGATGATGAAAAAGGGTAAAAACATCATTTGTACAAAAATATTCATAGCAGCCCTGTTTGTGGTGGCAAAGAATTAGAAATCAAGTAAAAATCCTTCAATTAGGGAATAGTTTAACACACTGTGGTATATATAACATGCAACCAATGTAAAGACTAACATAATGCCTTCTGTTGGGGGGGGAGCAAGAATGCAGGAAAAATTGTAAAACTTAAATTAAATAAAATCTTTCTACAAAAAATAAAAAAAGAAAGATCAATCCTAAAAAAATCTTTAAAACAATAAAAAAAAGAAAACCCCAAATGTGATTCAGAAGAGTGAGACAAACCAAGTAAACCACAGCATGCCAACATACAGTACTGAAATTTGTGGAACAAATATCTCTATTCCTTCTGGACATTTGTATTTTTTTGCAAGGCAAATGAGGTTGCGTGGCTTGCCCAAGGCCACACAGCTAGGTAATTATTAAGTGTCTGAGGTTGGATTTGAACTCAGGTACTCCTGACTCCAGGACCGGTGCCCTGTCCATTTTGTCACCTAGCTGCCCCTTGGAGACTTGTATTTTTAAAGAGATAAAGTTTAGGGGTAGATAACCACATCAGCTAAAACATGAAGAGAATTTAATTAAAATTCATTGGAAATTATTGTCTTATGACATCAACAAAAGCAGGATGAGGATGGTAAAAAGAATATTGCCTTGGAAATCAAAAATCTGAAATGTAGTATAGTATGGGCCAACATGCTACTGACGCCAAGTCATTTGTTCTCTTGGGTTCTCAGTTCTTCATCATAGTACTAGTTTTCTAAGGTTTTCTCCACCATTAGCATATTATGAATGTGTTCTGGAGATGCTAACCACAGCCATATTTAGAGCATAGAACTATTCTAGGATATAAAACCTTCCCCAAGTCCCTTTCTAAAGGAATCTATCTGGTTGCTAAGGTTTATGTAGAAATGGTGCAGAGAATTTATTAGTCATTCTATAATCATGAAAGCCTATGGAAATCTCAGGAATGCTAGGTGGTACAGACTGTCTGGCCTGAAATCAGAAAGACTCACCTTCCTGAGTTCAATTTTGGCCTCAGGAATTTACTTGCTGGGTGACCCTGGGAAAATCACTTTACTCTGTCTGCCACAATTCCCTTGTCTTTAAAATGAGCTGTTTAAGAAAATGGCAAATCATTCCAGTGTCTTTGCCAAGAAAACCCCAAATAGGACCATGGCAAACTCTTGGAAATTTAAATTCATTTACCTTTTTCTATGTTCCATTTTCACAGAAGATAAATTTAGAAGCCACCTTGTCCAGTCTTCTGAATTTACATATGAGGAAATTGAGATCCATTAATTTGGTCAAATTCACACAAGTAGCAATTGGCCGAGATGGTATTTGAATGTAGATACTCTAACCTAATACTCTTTCTACTGAATCTTATGACTTTTCATTTTTAAAATAGGGGGACTTGGATTAGATGACCTCAAAAATCTCCTCTATTTCTAATTCTATAGTCCTGTGATCTTGTAAAATAGTCCCTTTCATCACTAAACAAAAAAAAATACAATGCTTTAGAATCCATTATCTTATTTGATCTTCACAATAACTCTATTGGTCAATGAAAAATTAAAATGTATATAGAATAATTATATGTGTATACACACACACACTGTCTACATATGTATATGTGCACCTAATGGCATCCATCTATGGGAGGGGGAAGAAAAAAGAATTTATACCATAATTTTATTATATATTTAATACCAAATGCATTCATTTTTTTTGCCATGTTACATTGTGGAAGTGCTTGTTTTGTTCTGTGAATTAAGAATAAAATAAATTGGAAAAGAATTACTTAGAATTACTTAGCAGAGGAGAATGCTGGTGCTCAGAGAGTTGAGTTACTTATTCATGATCACACAGTTCAATCATGTAATCTCAGATAGATGAACTCCTTCCATTTGATTACTCCTCCTCCCAACTACCCTGGGAGAAATTTTTTTTTTAAAATAAGCCAAAGTCCTAAATGGACATAAATGAAAATTGAAGAGAGATATGAGTGAGCTTCCTTAAACAGGGTGGTAACAGGGGAGAGATTGTAACAATTTTTTTTTGTTCCCAGGGAAGAGAGGAAAAAAAAATTACCAGTGAAATTTCTGACTTCCTTGGATAGTTGTAGCTGTCATCTTTCAAACTGTTGTGAAACCATGGTGTAAAAGGTCCAACACTTCCCCACCTGTCTCCCCTTCTGTCCTATGTGGTTTTTCATTCATTCCATTTTCCTCTGGCTCTTAAACTACTTAGAATCACGGGGAGACCAATTACCAGGTCTTTGTAGTATTGATTTATCCATGATACTTGTCCTGAATTCCACCGGCTTGTGTGTCCTCATAGCAGTTTCCAACTTCACAGAACTGATATACAAGTCCTGAGACCCCATTTCTGAAAGGCTGCCAATTGCTGCTTTGAACAACCCTGACCTCACCATGCTTTCTGAGACTGGATAAGGATTCATAACCCTTCTGCAATGCCCCCCCCCCCCCGCCAAATCAATAGAAAACATTTAAAATATCCATGTGTATTCCAGCTCTTAGTAACGTAGTTTTTACTTCTTTCTCCTATCATGCCTTTTCCTTCCTACTGGAAAGGAAAACAAAAACAAAAGCAAAACTCACTTGATTCAACTATCCCTGCTAGCCTCATTCTCCTCTCTCATCTTTTTTACAGTTAGACTCCATAAGAAAGCTTCTTTTAACTAGTGTCTCCACTTCTGGGGCAACAAGGTGTTACAGTGGATAGAGTTAAATTCCTGATTTCCAATCTGGTCTCAGTTACTTATTAGCTGTATAACCCTGAACAAGTGACTTAAACCTTTTTGCTTTCATTTCCTCATCTATAAAATGAGCTGGAGAAAAAAATAGCAAATTATATCACTATCTTAGTTAAGAAAGCCCCAAAGGCAAACCTATCAGTTTGGCTAAGATGAGAAAAAGGGAAGATCAATGTTGGAGAGGTTGTGGGAGGATTGAGACATTGATGCATTGTTGGTGGAGTTGTGAATGGATCCAACCTTTCTGGAGAGCAATATGGTACTAAGCAATAAAACTGTTCATACCCTTTGACCCAGCAATTCCAATTCTAGGTCTATATCCAGAAGAAATCATAAAAAATGGGAAAGTCCCACATGTTCCAAAATATTCACAACAGCTCTTTTTATAGTGGCAACAAATTGGAAATTGAGGGGACACCCATCAATTGGGGAATGGTCTAATGTGAATACCATGGAGTACTATTGTTCTATAAGAAACAATAAATGGTCAGACTCTTGAGAAGCATGGAATGACTTATAGGATCTGATGCTAAGTGAAGGGAGCAGAACCAAGAGAACAACATACACATAAACAACAACGTTGTTAGATGAATAATCTTGATGGAAGCAGCTCCTCTCAGCAGTTCAAAGAGCTAGGACAACTATATTTGACTGGCTACAGACAATGCTATCTCCATCCAGAGGAAGTAAAACAAAATGAAACAAAACAAATAACCTCTTCGGAATCTGATGAACATTTTACAAAAATTATCTCTTATGTGTCTCCTTCCCTTATTCCTAATTTTTCATATGGAAAATGACTAATCTGTAAACCTGTTTATCAAAAAAAAAAAAGAAAACTCCAAATGAACTCATGAAGAATAGAATGTGATTGAAAATGACTGAATAACAACATCTACTTCCTTCTCTTTCAGAGTCTCTACAGTATGGTTTCTAACTTCATCATTCAACTGAAATTACTCTTAATTGCTAAATCAATTGTTTCCTCTCAATGTTCATCTTGATCTTTATGCAATTCCTCTGACAACATCAGTAACCCTCTTCAGCTGAATACTATCTCCTCTTTAGGTTTTCATGCAACACTCTCCTGGTTTTCCTACCTGTCTAACTTCTTCTCATCTGAGTTAAGACATGATACTAAATTTCTATTGTGCTGCCTCATTGTGGGTATGAAGGTGAAATAGGGCTTACAAAGACTGATGTTAATAGAAGGTAAGCTCTCGCATTTCTTAACATCTAGAATGGCTTTGAGAATGCCTCGGGGGCAGATTCCATGCAAGGATCAGTCCCATCAACCTCATAGAAACTCTACCAATATATTCAGAGAACAACAGCATCACTTTTGGAGATTATCCAGTTCAACCTGTACCTGACCAAGAAACTCCTCTCAAATCTCTCCAATAAGTATATATGTCTTTGTTTAAAGACCTCCAGTTAGGGGAAACATTTTGATGTTGACTCATTCTACTTTCTAATTTTCTACTATATATTTCCTTATATAAATCAAAATCTGATTCCCTGAAACTTTTATTCCTTTGTTCCAATTTTGTCTCTTCCTTCCTTCCTTCCTTCCTTCCTTCCTTCCTTCCTTCCTTCCTTCCTTCCTTCCTTCCTTCCTTCCTTCCTTCCTTCCTTCCTTCCTTCTTTCCTTCCTTCCTTCCTTCCTTCCTTCCTTCTTTCTTTTCCTACTTTTTTTCCCTTTTTCCTGCCTCCCCTCCTTTCCTCTTTGAGTCTTCATCCTTCCTTTCTTCCACCTGTCTCCTTTGTAGTGTAAGTTTCTCTGAGAATGTTATCCAATTGACTGAAATGACCTTGTCCTCCATCAAAATCTGGAGATTGTTTGGTTTTTATTGATTTTTTAAACATGAGTTGTATCCAGTCAAGGTTTCTTCATTCATTCTGTACTTTCTGAATGAAGCTCCCTTTTAAAAAATAGCATCTTCCTGATTTGTCCTCTCCTTTCTACCTCTATATACTTTAGCTCTGGTCTTCCAAATCCCCTGACTAGAATATAGTTCATGAAATTGAGCTGCTGATCATAATGAGAGCATCAGGTTTCTCAGATCCATCCAGGATCTGAGACTATTTGCCCACTTGTAAAATGGAGATAATGATATTTATAATACCCACCGCATACAGTTGTGAGTAAAGTACTTTGAAAATGGTAAACATCATATAAATGTGTTTTATTATTCTTATCTTTACTCTTCCCCACCCTTGAATTCCATTTATTCTTTTCCACTTTTCATAGCAGTACTGAAGTCTGAGGCCTTTCAGAAATGAATTCTCTCTGGGCCACAATTACCAAAAAAACTGGCTTTGTTCCATAGAAAGATGAAACTAAAAATGAAAGTGCACACCTATATTCCAAAAGTCAACTTTGTTCACTTAAAAATATTATCACCTACTAAGAAGGTGACAAATATTTGGTCAGTAACATTCCTCAGAAGCTAAAGCTCTAAATGGGTGATCTTGTGGTATCTTTAGGGCTTGGCAAAATTTAAAAGGAAAAAAGGCAGTGGTTCAGGAGTGTCCTGAAATAATTAAGATGTTAAGAAATTTGTAAAGGCACAAGGTCTTAAGATTCTGAAAACATGAGGAAGATTGAAAATCCTCCTTAATCTAGTTAGGGGAAAATGTATTGTGAAACAGTCTCGAGATGCATTAAGAAAAGCAAATAATTAAGGATCACTGATAAGGACTAACACTCCTCATGTAGAACTGTGATAGTAGAAAGAGTTCTTGAATTGAAGTCAAAGGACCTGATTTCTAACTCTTAGCTTCTGCCATTTATTAGCTGTGCAACTCCAAGTTGGACAAATCATTTTAGCAATCTATGTCTAAATTTTTTCCTCTGGACTCTGTGGATGGTGATTGATATTAAAACTGAATAACATTTCTCATTAGATTGCTTAATAATTGCTTAATAATAATTATTATTGTTCCACTGATTTGTATTCTGAAGAGTCTACCAAGCTGAGTCACAACCCTCGGAAGATAAAAGATACATTGCAATAGTTTTTGTTCTTTTTTGTATGGTGAGGGAGTCTTAAATGTATTAGGTGTAGGTGCTTAGCAGGATATTACTGGGAGTGTAATGAAAGTTCCCTGTTGTTTGAGAGTTAGAAAACCTGGACTCCAGCACAGTCTCTATTTGAGATGTTTAAAAAGCAATTTAGTAGTTGGGACTGTAATTTCTCTTGGTAAAATCAGAGTATGAATATATATATATATATATATATATATATATATATATATATATATAATGTATGTATATATGTATGTGTCTTATCTACTGTTAACAGGTTGTGTATGAAGTGCCAGTGAAAGACATTGAAATCATAATGCTGGCTCTTAGTGACATATTTGAATATTCAACTGATCATAGTTTTAAGGAAAGCTAATGGTGATAAAAGGCTAAGATAATAGGGAATGAACACCAGCATGGAAGACAACCTTACAAAAAGTACTGAGAACAGGAGATAGAATGTCATTTATAAAGAAATGCAAATAGGACAATTTTACTGGAGCATAGTGTGTGTGAAGGGAAGTAATGTGTGATAAACTAGACAGGTAGTCTGGAGCCAAAGGAATTTGAATAGCAAAGACAGAAAACCTTATATTTTATCTTAAAGGGATTGAGTCATTCAAACAGCTATCAAATGCCTTTTGATTGATCTTCAACTTCATGTCTTCAAAGACTTATGCTTTCTGTAAGTTCCAGTCACTCACTCTCATTGGAAGAATATTTGTTTCAAAAAGAGACTATTGTCCTGAAGTTGTTAATTGAACTTATTGACCCTTCTCTTCTTATTCATTTCTATACTCATCATATTGTCCATTATTTCAAAGAAATATATATGTATTTGTATGTGTATGCATATATATATATATATATATATATATATATATATATATACACACACACATATATAATTGTGTCATCTCCAAACCCATCTGCCCCTCTTATTCAATTCTGTATCCATTCCATTGCCCACTTATAGTGTCCCTTCTGGAAAGAAACATGTGCATTTGTGTATGTGTTTGTGTGTATGCGTTAAAAGAGGAAGTCTATGGATCATTCATTCACCTTTATAATGTGGTCTGGAGAATAGGCATGCTGCATTTTCTAGTGTTTTCCATAGTAGATAGCTATGCCAAACTCTTTTGTAGGGTTATGAATCTTACTGAGGAGGCTCTTTGATGTTTTGGGACTTGATCATTTAATAAATCAACACTAAGTGTGCAAACTATAGAAATGTTAGCAAGTCCAGATATATTTAAAATTGAAAAAGATATGCTAAAATAAAGAACGTATTAAAGGGTGATAAAGATATCTACATAGTCTGCAACAAGGTGTCCAAGTGGATGGCACTAGGGGCCTGGAGTCATGAAGATTTGAGTTCAAATAAAGTTTTAGATAATTACTATATAATCCTGGGCAAGTCACCTAAACTCTCAGTTTCCTAACTGGAAATAATAGAGCACCTTACTCCTAGGTTGTTATAAAGGTCAAAATGAGGTAATATTTATAAAGCTCTCAGCAGTGTCTGACTAATTGTTGAGGCTTAAAATATTCTTATTTTCTTCTTTCCTTCTTTTAAAATTATACTGAATGGTACAGTTAGTGTACATTCTTAATTTATTTTTTCTTTATGGCTTGAAAGAATTGTCTATTAGAACCTTGACAATCATCAATAAAATAGGAACATTTCCAAATAAAAAGGACAGAAAATAGGATTGTACATGTTAACATGGAGCTTATTTTTTTAAGTATATATATATATATATATATATATATTAAATTTGAGATGGAACTAAATGTATCACCCTAAATGTTTAGATCCCCTTCTGAACATCCTTCTCCTTTCTGTATTTTTAAATGTTCCATTGATTATCACTTTTATTTTATCACTATTACTATCTCCATTCCCCTCCCACAGTTCTTCCAAAGAAAAACCCAACCTGATAGTTGATCATGATAATGGTGTTTTCAAGGGTTTGAAAAACACTTTGCACATGTTTTTTCATTTGATCCTCACAACAGCCCTGTAAAAGTATTATACCCATCATACAGATGAAAAAAATTGAGGCTGAAGAGTGAATTGGCATGCTCAGTGTCACTCAGTTAATGTTTCTGAGGTAGGATTTGAATTTGGAACTTTCCTGATTCCAACACTATCACTAGCAAGATAAATTTGCATTGAATTTTTTCCCCTGAAAACACCTGTCTCATTCTGCACCAGTAACCCATCACCTTCCCATTAAGAGATAGAAAGCAAGATTCAGCTGTTTTCTGGAGTTCTGATTGGTTCTTGTTATCATCACAGTTCCCTGAAGACCCTATTGATCACTGTATCATCATAGTTCTTAAGTCATTTAAAATTGTTTTATTTTCAATGTTGTAATAATTTCTAACATTATTTTACTTGTTCTGACCACTTTCTCCTGGATCACATATGTGCATTCAAGTATTTCAAGATTTCTTTGAAGCCTTGTTTTTTTGGTTTTTTCTTTCTTATTTTTCTTTTTGAGACAGTCTTTTCCCCTTGCTCATGTGGGAAGTGAAGTGTCCACTATCTCGCTGGTCTCACTGGCATTAAAGCTTTGATCTTTATTTCTGACCTGGGTCAGTTCTCTCTTCCTTACACAACTTGGTCCCCTCCCACCCAGGAGGGCTTGCTATATTGGTCTTAAACTTAATACAGACACATTAGCTTTGGCTCTATCTTGCTCAGAGCTACTGAGTTCAAGATTTATCAGCCTAAGCCTCTTCAGTGACAGGGATTATAACTGAGGGTTACCACACCCAGTGTTCAATCATTTATTAATAGAATAGTCATATCCCATACACTATGCCATATTGTATTTATCCATTCTGCAAATGATTTCTCCCCACTTTGTTTCCAGTAATTTGATAGGAAGGAAGTGCTTCTGCAAAGAGTTGAATATATTTATACACTTAGCATTTCTGAATAAAAGAGTATGCAGAGTTTAGTCTTTTTTTTAGCATAGCTATGAAATGTTTTTTAGAATGGACCAATTCAGTAGTATTATAGTTTGCCTGTCTTTCCATAATCTCTCCAATAATTTACAGTTTTTCTTCTTTTCATATTTTTGTCAATAAAATGGATAGATGAAAACTTAGAGTTATTTAAATTTTCATTGCTTTTATCATTAGTGATCTGGATATTTTCCATAAGGCTGTTGATAGCTTATATTTCTTCTTATATTTCCACAGGTGCTTTCACTGCTAGAATTATATTTCTGTGTGCTTGGTTTTCCCTACTGTGATGAATCTTATCCCTATTCATCTCCCTTGTGTAAGCATCTGCCTAGAATGTCTACCATTTTCCATGAGAAAGTATTTAAGTTCCTAATCCAAAATGGTCATCAGGTTTAGTTAAAGTGAATTTGAATGTATAAGAATTTTTATGCTTGTATTTCTACTAATAATTTTCCAATGTGATTAGGGTATTTTTATTCTGCAATAATTAATATATTTATCTTCTTATTCTCAGAGGAAGATTTGTAAAAGTATGAGCAACATGGTATTATCTCTGAATTATTACCAAACCTTAAAGATCTAACTTCATAGCCATCAGGAAATATAAATGTCATAGAAGCTCATGTCTGTGTAAGAAGTTTTGCTAATACTAGATAGGTGAGAATTCTTTACAAGTCAAGAGCTATGCAAACAATTGTTATCAGCCTGGTTTCTCACTTTTCAGAAGTTTACCTCTCCTCTTTCCTGACCACAAATGGAGGAAAAGAGAAGGAAATGGCCCTTTATTTCACAATTCACGTGAAAAGATTCACTGAGACAGGTTACGGAATATAGAAGAGATATTGCTATTACTGCCTTCAGGAATACCATGGCAGCTCATTGAACTCATTTTATGAAGAGTTTATATTTTCTTTTCCCCAGTGATAAAGAAAAGATCGTATTTCAGGTTATGTCACTATATAGCTCTCAGCATGCATATTCCAATGATCACTCCTCAGACTGGGCTGGCAAGTTCTTTGTTTAGAATGGAAAGATTAGTGGGCTTCATCTGGACCCTCCTATTGAGTGCAGGTATGTTCTAGCTGTTATTTCTTTCTTTTAGTTTCTGATTTTTTTAATATGCTGGCTGAAGGTTAGAAGATCTCACCTATATAACTTTTCTTTAGGTTGCTTACAAGAAACAGATTTAGAGTTAATGTAGATAAGAACTCCCCAATAGTTAAAACTATCCAAAAAAGAAATAGGCTGACTTGGTGGGTAGTGGGACTTCTGTAATGGAGGTCCTTAAGTAATTGTTGGCGATACTATATTTTTGTCCAGGTATGGATTGGACTACATAACCTAATTTCAGCTCTGATATTCTGTGCTTGCATGATCTACTCCAACATACAACATACTTTTGTATACCTAGTGTCAAAGATAAATTGAATTTGGAAGGTCATCTATAGAAGTCAGGACAAACATTCCCCTTTTGAGCGATCTAGTGGTACTCTATTTCATACATGCTCCACATCAGTGATGTCAAACTAAAATAGAAATGGATCTCAGCAAGCCAGATAGTGACTTAGAAAAGCTAAAATTACCAAAATGTCGATTATGTTTCATATATATATATATATATATATATATATCAGTTATTTATTTTGTGAAATATTTTCCATTTAAATTTTAATCAGGTTTGGGCTGTGATCAAGTATTTTGCTGGCTCATAAAACATGTGGGCTGGGAGCATGACACCTCTACTCCATAGGTATTTAGATATTTGGAAAGGGGGTGGGAAAAGTGTGATAGGACCCGTTTTTCAATCTGATGAAAGATGGGAAACTTTATCCCATGGGTGACAAACATTTGATATCACAGGGCAGGGCAGGGGGTTTGTTGTAGTTCCTCCTACCACTTAAGGCTTGTTTATAATAAGAAATAATATTTCTAAAGCATTTTTAGGCTTACAAAATATTTCCCACATAGTACCATCCTGGGAGTTGGTAGTACAAGTGTTTTTGTCATTATTTTACAAATGAAGAAAATGAGATTTAGAAAGATTACATAAATGGTGCAAGTTCAAAAAGTTAATAAATTCCAGAGCTAGGATTCGAACACAGATCCACTAACCCCAAATGCAGAGGTCTTGTACTACATTGATTGTGCTGTCTTTCTAGTTTCTGGATAAACTTAAAAGGACCTAGAAAATGCACTATGCACATATGGATGACCAAACCCTTGAATGAATGTTGAGAAAACATCTAGGCTTGCTGTCAGGCTCCTGTTCTTGGAGAAAGTTATTAAATGTCTCAAGGGACTCAAGATTATATTCTGTATTTTGTAGATTCAGTTTGTTTCACTAGAAAAGTTGATCCAAAAGAGAAAGAGAAAAAAGAGACAAAGAAGGAGTCAGACACTCAGGGAACACAAGAGAGAACATGCAAGAGAACTCTTCTAAGAAGAAAATTATACTAAATCTATTCAAATCAACCATTGTTCACCAAATCTCTGCCACATTAAAAATGCTAGGTAGAGGATTTCTGATTCTTGTTGTAATTGTCTCAAATTATTTGTATTAAACCTTGTATTTCTTGAGTATCCCATAATCATTACTGCTGGTATCTAAAAAAAACATTTTTTTCATAGAAATCCACTTGAGAATTTTCTACAGTGTCATCTTATTTGAGGGCAGGAAGGTGGTACAGTGGAAGGGGTGCCAGCCTTGGACTCAGAACAACCTGAGTTCAAATCCAGCCTCAGACATCTAGCTGTGCAACCCAGGACAAGTCACTTAACACTGTTTGACTCAGTTCTTTATCTGTAAAATGAACTGAGAGAAGAAAATGGCAAATCACTGTAGTATCTTTGACAAGAAAGCCTCAAATGAGGTCATGAAGAGCTGGACATAACTCAAATTAAATGACTTAATAACATCTCATTTGAACCTCACAACTTATTATGAGGTCTTCAGAATATATTCTATATATAAACAGAAAATGAGGAGAAGCAACTTACTCTACAACTGTTCAAGTCTGGTTACTGAATCATAGCATTGGAGAATGGTGTCCTCTTTGTTCTAGTTATTCTCTAATCCTATTCATTCCCAGAAACCCATCACTAATTAAAACATGAAATCCCAATCAATGAAATCACTGGCATATTGAAGTTAGAGATTAAGGGAAATTGGAGAGTATTGCTGTAGGCATAAATACATTTGACATTTTTTTGGATTTGCTATTTGGAACATTTATTCTTTTTTTGACTGATAGGATAAACAATATATACTGAGTGTGATGGAGAAGGTAACAAAAACAGGACTTCTCTATTTACCTTACAGACACTAGAATAAAAAGGAACTTGATTCCTAAGCCTTAAAACAAAGAACTTAATATCAAATTGCCCTTGGTTATCATTCAGATTAATTCAATGTGCTTTGTATTTTATTATTCAGTGAACTGGCCTTTGTAAAGATGCATGAGATAACATACAAAAAAGCAGGTTGCTAAACCTAAACTATTATTATCTGTATTGATCTATGACAAAGTAAATCTAGGGCTATCAAAGTCAGTGCATTATTAATTAGAGGTCAGAATGATGTTTCTTAAAGGGAAACTAAATTTATTTCATTGTGCCTGCTTAGTTGGAGAAAGGAGTGGGTTGTGCCATGAAACTAAATGATGACAATTTTTTTAGAAAATTATATTCATATGCAAAACATTTTCACAAATTATTTCACTTTTTTCATTTATCAGTCCTGCTAAATTTATATTTTTCTCTTGTCTTCTCTACTAAAGTAAATGATAATTGACTAGGAAAGACAGAACAGAAATGTCTAACACAAAAGTAAGGAGAAAGAAATAACACTGCTCGGAATGAGTTCAAATCATCAGACCCACTCAATTCTGCTGTGGTTTAGTGACATCAAGAGTAATAAATTTTGCTCTGGGACTGCCATTTTGAGAAAGACAATGATCTGGGTGCAGTGGTAGATGTCTATAATCCTTGCAACTAAGGAGTCTGAGACTGTCAAATCTCATCCATTTTGGAGATCTGAACTACAATGGTCTAAAGTCAATTAGGTTGTCTTCACTGGAGACCCCCTAGGATCTGGGGACCAGCAGGATACCTCAAGAAGGGCATTTTGGTCAGGATTAGAACTAAGCTCATGTAATTATCAGGAGTCGGATGACTCTGTAAGTGGTCCTTTCACTTCCAACCTGGAAGATAGGGGAACAAAATGCCATTATTTACTGGTGAATATCTAGAGGAGGGCAAACTAGCATAGAGAAGGACCTCAAGATCATTTTATCTGAGGACAGGTTAAAGGAGATGGAGAAAAGATATTTTGAGGGTATTTGAAACTTGTCTTCAAATGTTTAAGGTATATCACATGAAAGGGTGTTTAAATTGGTCTCCTTAGTCCGAGAAAGAATTAGAGTACTGGGAAGAAACTGAAAAGGAACCAATTCCAGTTCAATATAAAGAAAAACGTCCTATAAGAGAGCTATCCAAAAGTGAAATGATCTGCCTCTAGAGGGAATTGATTTCCTTATCACCAAGCAAAGGTTGGATGACTACTTCTTGAGGATATCATTGAGAGAATCCTTATTTACATGGGAGTTGGATTTGATGGTCAAAGTCCTTTCTAACTCTGGGTGTTTTGTGATCTATGAAATCAATACTATAGAACAGAAATGCCCCACCAAATTATGTCAGGACAATGCAAAGAGCATGAGTTAGGATAATGCTAAGATTAATAAATAATTCTGATTCCCTAAAACCCTAGAGAGAGAAAAATGCTAACCTTTTAAAGTGGTTTTTATCATTTTCTCTGAAAATGAAAAATAGAATATAAATTTCCCTCAGATATTGTTATTCAGTAGTAGTTTAGTCATTTATGATTATTTGATACCCCATTTGGGGTTTTCTTTGCAAAGATATTGGAGTGGTTTGCCATTTCCTTCTCTGGCTCATTTAACAGATAAGAAAACTGAGGCAAATAGAATTATGCGACTTGCTTCAGGTCACACAGCTAATAGGTGTTTGATACCAGATTTGACCTTAGTTCTTCCTGACTATAGGGCCAGTGTCTTATTCAGTGACCACTTAGCTTCCCCTTTCTTTCACATCTGGACTCTTCCCAATTATAAAAGTGTGATTTCTTCCCATATAGATTTATAGACTTAATAGACTTGGATTTCTAAAACCTATAAATCATAAAATGATAGCTAATTTCCATTTGTTTCCATCAACAGGTATTATTGTGTGGACTGTCTCATTAGAGACAACAAGAAATGGTAAGCTTCAGCTCAGCTCTCTTGGGCACCATATTTTTGTTTTCATGTCTTATGCAAGCCTTTTCACAATAGAATTGTGTATAGTTGAAATTATCTTCTTAGAGAAATATGCCTTTCATGCTGGGCTAGGTGTTGAAAGCTAATATGGGGGTCCCTCTACATTAGATGACTGTGGCCTCACTTTACTTGGTGCTCAATGTTTGGTGTTCGATGATGTTTCATGAAATGGTTCCTTTCTTATCTCATATTCTACTTTTCTGGAAGATGTTATCCCTAGTTTTAGGTGTGGACTGTCCCTAGTATAGTTGAGTCTCCCAAACTCTGCTGAAAAGGGCCAAGATAAACTTTTCTCCCTTTTAACTCTTTGGAAGATTGATTTTGGTGTATCTAGGAGATCTTGCCTCATAAAGAGCTGATGAGCAAAAGCTCAGAGAGAAGTGACATTCATAATGATCTCTAAGAATGTGAAGACAAGGGGCAGCTAGGAGGCTCAGTGGATAGAACATCAGCCCTGGTGTCAGGAGTACCTGAGTTCAAATCCGGCCTCAGACATTTAATAATTACCTAGCTGTGTGGCCTTGGGCAAGCCACTTAACCCCATTGCCTTGTAAAAAAAATCTAAAAAAAAAAAGAATGTGAAGACATAGATAAGAGCAAGATATAGATAAAATTTACAATCTGAAGATTTTAGATGTGACATAAGGAAAGCCTAGCTGATGACAATTGAATACAGCTATATTTAAATAAGGTTATAGAACCCCCTTTTTGGTGGGTTGAAAATAGAAAAGGCTATCTTTTGCCCAAAAGGTTACTTCTCCCTGATGGTCTAACATTTGCCATTATCTTGAAAGAAGTATCTATAGTTCAGCCCTGGGAAGACTCTTCTCTCCTCATTTCCACCATCATAGCTTCAAACCTAAAGTTATAACTAAAATATAATCTTCTTCAGTAAATCTTTTTCAACCCCTCAATTCAAACCCCTCTCTCTCTTAATAATTTCCTATTTATTCTGTACATAAGTTGGGTTTTTTTCTTTGCATGTTTGTCTGGTTGTCTCTTCCATGAAATTATTTGCTCCTTCAGGACAGGCAATGTGTCTTACCTTTTTTTATATCCCCAGCACCCTAGACTTAGCACCTGAGACCTTAGATTTGGTTTAATTTAAATGTTATTATTGGTCATCTGGAGCATTTTTCATGGAATTGACATTCACTTCCTCATAATGTGATTCTTTTTTAACCTCATATTTGAAAAGATGCCTCAATTCTTGAAGTTATCCTGAACAATACTGGGAAACAAAATATTTCCAATGTATGTCACATATACAGTCCCAACATCTATCTTCTATCACCTCCTAATCTTTTTGCTTGGTTTTTAGCATCACATGGCTGTGGCGGTCTTCTCACAAAGTCTTCAGGGATGTTCTCCAGCCCCAAGGGACCCACACACTCAGTGCCTCTCAAGTGTATCTGGTCCATCCAAGCATCACTCTCTCATCGAGTCTCATTGGCTTTTCCTCACCTCAAGTAATTACTAGGAATTTCATTTTTGTAGCAGCTGTTCTTATACTTCCAATATTGAGAAAAGCAGAACTAGTTTATTACATTCTATTAATCACTGATATTAGAGTCAACTGTCTGCTCTCTCATTTGCAGGACCAGGAGATGGGCAAGGAATAAGTAGCTGTCTGGATGATATGAGTTGAGGGAGTCTCTCAACCTCCCCATGGCCTGCTATGGGACTGAAATCTCTAATACTTTCCAGAGACTTGTGCATTTTGATTGAAGTTAAGGTGTTGCACAATTACATTCATTTAAATAGTGCCTTAAAGTTGTGATTTCCTCACAACAATCATACAAGGTATTTTAGGAAAGTGTCATTAGTCCATTTAATAGAAGTGGAAATTGATATTTTCAAGTGACTTGTCTTTGGTCATAATGATAATAAGGTTTCCCTGTCCCAAATCCAAAACCAGTTTTCTTTTTACCATACCATACTGCCCTCATTTGGTTAAAATAATGTAAGTTCAGAAAATGGATTCAGGGAAAGAGGAGACAGTGCAAGGGATAGCTAATGAGAGGTAGCAGGAAGTAATTCAAAGCATAAGAGGATATGTGAGTTGGTGAAAAGGGAAATCAAGAATCAACTGATGGGGCACCTAGGTGGCACAGTGTATAGAGCACCGGCCCTGGAGTCAGGAGTACCTGAGTTCAAATCCAGCATCAGACACTTAATAATTACCTAGCTGTGTGGCCTTGGGCAAGCCACTTAACCCCATTTCCTTGAAAAAAACCTTAAAAAAAAGAACCAACTGATGATGGAAGGACAAGGTGAAACCAAAGTCTATTTAACAGTGTTGTTCTGTATTATGTGTTGATGTTGAATAAACAGATTTTCTGAAACAGTTCTTCTTTGCCCTATAATCCCCTCAAAATAATGTTTATGAGATATTTACATTTGCATAACAGTACTCTACAAGTCAACATTCTGAAACCTGGCTTGTTTTATTTCATTCTGTACTGTAGATTTTCACTTGCTACAGAGAACAATAACAAAGAACGGTCTGTCTTGAGAAGGGATGAATTTTCCATTTCTAGAAATATTCATTTTGAAGTTGGATATAATCAATTCCTCCTCTAGGCAAGGAATTGCTCTAGATGACCCAGAGGGCTCCTTCCATCTCTAATACTTTATGATTCTAAAGTCTCCAGTGCCTAGAAAGAAATGCCCATTACCTCATTTTGTATATCTGCACTGAGGAGAGCATACTCATATTGGTGAATCAAAAACTCTTAGAAACATTGAAGAAGAGGAGAGTGGACAGAGCACTGGCTCTGCAATCAGGAGGAAGTGAGTTCAAATCTGGCCTCAGACACTTAATAATTATCTAACTGTGTGGCCTTGGGCAAGTCCCTTAATCCCATTGCCTTGCAACAACCAAATAAATAAATTTTTAAAAAAAATATGAATAACTCACATTTTAAAAATATAATGAAGGAAGTTCTGTTTTGTTTTGGGCCAGACTTGTGATTTTTATTGGTTCATTTGCTCCTGATAAGCAAATTCCTCCCCCCCCCCCCAGCTAAAGCAGATCTGGCTCCTAGTACACCACTTCTCTTTTGTAAAAACACATCCAATTTTGATGTGGAACCGCTTACTAATGCCAAGGACTTTGGTAGAACAGAACTTCTTTTCTAGGTTATTGGTAACTAAGGCTGCTAGGGAGGCAGGAGATGTTTCCAAGCCCGGGATTGTTTCCAAGTTGTATCTGTCCTGGATGTGCTTCTAGATACGGGTGAGGAACCTTTTTTTCCTGCCAACAGTCATGTGAATAGTTATAACATAATATATGGGCTATATTTGGTCAAACAGTTAATTAATTCACTCTTAAAAAGCTGCTTAATTTATTGAATTTAGAGTCCCACCTGTGACTACCTTGGCAATGTGACACTAATAAGGTCTGTGGACTGGATGTTCCTGTTCTAGACGTTAGGTCTGTAGCTTGGATATTGTTATTTCCTGGTCATTGGACTCAGGGTGTTTGGTTATGTTTCTTACAGTCTCCTAGGAGATGGGAAAGTGTCTTTTCTAGGAAAAAGCTATTAGATAAATCTTGTCTTTTTTTTTTTACTTTCACATTCAGTTTAAGCTGTTCCACTGAATATGTTGAAGTATTTGATGGGACCCCAACTTCCCGTTCTTTGGGGAAAGTATGCAATGGATTCTACCTCACATACCAGTCATCCTCAAACATCATGACCATTGTGTTCTCTAGAAATTCAAGCCAGTCCACTACTTGGTTTGATGGCTACTACTATGCTGAGTTGGAGGGTAAGTGCTGGTGAAGTTCAGATGACTCCTGTCACCTAGGACAACATTATTGCATGAGAAGCACATTTATTTTTGTGTTGAATAATTCAAAATATCAACCAATTGATATTCTGGATTTAGTTGGGATGTTTTTGAAGGCCCAGTCTGAAAAGAAGGGGAAGGGTAAAAAGTCTACTTCTATAGGACTATCAACATTGAAAAGTAAAATATTTGGTCCAATATTAAGGTGTTTTTTACTAGCCAGATGTTTGATGTGTTATAATCTTGTTGGATTTCCCCCAGGTTCATACTCCATTTAGATGTTTGTATATACTCTTATAATTTCATTAAAAGGAAATGTCTAACCATAGAATAAGTCTTTTAGAATCCATGAATATTATGTGTATATATATATATATACATACATATATATACACCTATATGTATATGCATGTAAATATGTGTACACATATGCACACAAATATAGCAGATGCTGCAGCTAAAAATTACTACTAAATCCTAATCTGTCTTGTGGGACAGGGTGCATATATTATTAATTCAAAAAATATTTGTCAAGTACCTGTGAGCTGCTAAGCAATGTGAGGGATATAGAACCAGCCTGATCTTGAAACTATAGATGAAGATTTTATGGTGCAATTGGTGAACTAAAGTAAACATATGCAAAGGTGACTGACAATAGAACTTGGTATTGATATATAGATTCACCAACAATTAGATCCCAAATGAATTTCCTTATTTAGTAATGAATTCCCCCATCTGTTAAAGTTCTGGGTAAAGATTGGATAGCCACATGCTGGGAATGTGATAGAGAGAGTTTTGCTATTTGAAGTAGGACATAAGATGATACCATTCCTGCCTTCAGGAGGCTTACAATCTAGTAAATTTCTTCCATGTTTAAAAAGTGTATCAGATAAACTCCATATTTATTCAATGGACTTATACAGCCAAGCTTTGATATATAGTCAGGGTAGATATGATTTGGAAGGTTACAATACTTTCTTCTTACCCAATTTTCCTTGACATCTGAACCAAAATGTCTCATATCTGTGAATTGAGGCACTGAGGATAACCTGTTCATAGTAAGAATTTAATGGATGTTTGTAGATGAATTTGATTTTTTAAAATTCTGCCTTCCAGATAGAAATGACACTTTATCATAAAATTCTAACAACTATTATTTTTGTTAGTTCATTTCCATTTCATGAGAAGATATGTGTTAATAAAAAGCAATAGTTCCAAATGATTAAAGTGATTCAAAAAGTGTGATGGACCGTTTAAAATAGATTGGGTCAAATGTTCCTGGGACAGAATGATCCCAGATTTACTTTCCCACACTTTTCTCAGTTCTTTACAAACCTGCTCTAAATGTAATGAACTTCTATTATTCCAACTTGAATTGATACAAAATTAGTGAAGTTCTTCCAGATTTACCCTTGGTTTTTGAATTTCCACCTCACTCCTTTGTGTTTATCATTTTATAACACATTCTTGGACATCTCTGCTAATATGACTCTGAAAAGACAAAGAGACCTTCAAGTTTCAAATTAATGAGTTTTTTCCTAACAATGGAATTATACACAATGCAGTTGACACTTGCAGGCAATGAATCTTTACCTTATATAGATTCTCACATCATTCCACTCACCTAATTCATATAACCCTTCAATTTCAATTCAGGAGGCAAAAGACACAGTTAAACATTTTTTTTTTTGATAGTGTACAAATTTATTAAGTACTTTTTAAGCAAGAAAACAAAAACATTTTCCATCCTCTTGTACCTTTAATAAATTTAAAGACATAAGTGTACAAAATATTCATCTATACATGATGGAAAGAAGATATATAGGACTTTTTGGAGAGCTCATTTGGCCCTTTTCCTTGAGATGAAAAATTTCTTAGTGAAACAGCAACAATAGTTCAAACTTGGTGAGATGGTGGAGGAAGTGCAATTCCCTCTGGTGGAGGAAGTGCAATTCCCTCTTAGAGACTTAGTTTTAAAAAAGCAAATGAAATGTTAATAGGGAGGATAATGGCTTGAGGTAGAAGTTCTGGATTCTCAATTATATACCTTATTCAAATGGGGATGACTTTTTTCTCTTCCAAATGCCAAGTAGAGGAAAAGATTTTATTCCCTTGTCTCCATCCTGAGTTCTCACTAACCCACATCCCATTGACAGATATACAGTGTTTAATATAATTTACATAATCAACAGTTAAACTTCTTGAGGACATATATTTATATTTATTTATATTTGCATAATTGTCTGGCATGTTGGGGGTGCCAAATCAAAATCTGCAGAATTTAACTGAATCTACAGATTGGGAAGGAGGTCTTTCCAGATATTCATTGAACATCTGGGGTTTAGAAGCAGGGAGAATACAGTCTACAAATGGTACATGGAATTAGAAAGGCCCTAAGAGAAAAAAGACTTAATGATCTGAGGAAGATGGAATCAATCATGATATTCTCCTGGGAAGTAGAATAGAAGAAATGAAAGAACTTTGGAATTAGTGAATACTCATAATGGCTTCTAGCAAAGAGAGAAAAATGAAGATTAACAAACATAGAAGAGAGAAAGGAGTGGGACTCCAGAAGAAATAAAGTAGGCCACTGACAGGTATGCTGGAATTTAAAGATGAGGCATGATCTCAACAGATACTTGGTTTGTATAGTATCTGGTTACATGAAGGAAAAATAAGCATTGTCTATGTAAGTTTTTCCTCATGGCAAGCCTACCACACTCTCAGGTCTATAAATCCTGTGTAATGCTCACTGACATTTTTCATGAATAAGAATGATCTAAAGCCTAATATTGACTTTTCCTGTTGTTCTGATCTTTCAGCTCCTACATCAGTCCCAATCCCAACAAGTAAGTCATGCCTTTTTCCTTGGGTCAAAACCATGCTGTACTAAAGGAGTTGTTTGTGAATTTTTAGTGATCCCTGTGAGCAAAGAAAAGAGGGTAGCAGAAGATACAATAATAAGAGTCAGTATTATCAATATTGTTTTATTTTCTAGTTGCTTCATCTTGGGTTCAGTTCCTGCCTCCTCTTCCCCCACCCTTTTCCAAGTTTAGAGTTAACATCCAGTGCTATTAAATAGGATAAGTAGAGGGCAGTATGGTGCCAGTCTTGAGATTCAAAGAACCCTGATTCTAGGGAGGTTCAACCATTGGTTACTTGGATAGCCTTGTTATTGTTGTTTAGCAATTTTTCAGTCATGTCTGTCTCTCTGTGACCCCATTTGGTGATTTATTTATTCATCAAAGACACTGGAGTGATTTACCATTTCCTTCTCCAGCTCATTTTACAGATGATAGAATTGAGAAAAACAGGATTAAGTGATTTGCCCAAGAATGAACAGTAGAAAGATCTGACGAAAGTAACTCAGGAAAGAGAACTCAGGAAAATGAGTCTTCCTGACTCCAGGCCCAGTACACTCTTCAATGCAACACCTAGCTGTGCCTAGCTATACCTCACTCGTAGCCTTAGGCATGTTATTAATAATGACTAATAAAGAATGAATAATAAAATTATTAAGAATGACTAATAAAATAAAAATTACACTCTCCTTATCTATAAAATGGAGCTAATAAGACTTGCAGTACCTCCTTCATGGAGCTTCTGTGAAAATCAAATGAGAAAAATGGATGTAAGGTATTTTGAAAATCTCAAAATACTTTATAAATGTTGGATATTGCTATTAACTTCTCTGGAATTAAGTTTCCTTCTTTATAAAATGGGAATCATAATAACTATGAGTTTATTTGAAAAATATCTGTGATTTCATTTGTGTAGCAAGACCCCACACAGAAATTCTTTAACCAATGCAGACTGATGCTGCTCTCCAACTTAAGAGTCTTAAGGAGAGATCTATGGTTATTGGGAGGCTAAATGACTTACCTAGATTACAGTAACCATGCAGGTATTGAATTCAGGTTTTCCAAGGACAGTTCTCTATTCACTATTCCATAATGCTTCTCTGCTAAATAGATGTGAAAATGTTTTGGTAAGTTTAAGTGATGTCCATCTATTTATCCATCCATCCATCCATCCATCCATCCATCCATCCATCCATCCATCCATCCATCCACCCTTAAATGTATGTATGTATTGTATACATAGATGATGCAGTGGATAGAGCACTGGCCCTGAAGTTAGTAGGAACCAAGTTCAAATTTGATCTCAGACACTTAACCCTTTCCAGTTGTGTGACATTAAACCTTAATTGCCTCACATTCAGGACGATTTCCAGTCATTTTGATCTGTATCTGGTCACTAGATTTAGATGCTTCAGAGGAGAAAGTGAGGCTGGTGACTTAGCACAGCATCCCTCACTCACGTGCATGTCATGGTATCACCTCCCTGATGTCATTGTCTACTTTGAGAACAAAGGAAAAACAACAAATAATAATATTCATATGCATATTTTGCTGTCTGTGTTGAGTCATTCAGTTTTCTCTAATGCTTTAGGACCACATTTGGGGTTTTCTTGGCAAAGATACTGAAGTAGTTTGACACTTCCTCCTCATCCTCATTTTTTTACAGACAAGGGACTAAGAATACCAGGTTAGTGGACTTATACAACAAGTAAGTTTCTGAGGCCATATTTGAATTTAGGAAAATGAGTCCTTCTGACTCCAGGCCTGATAATCTATCCATAGGGCCAAATAGATTCCCCCCTCCATATATATATATATATGTATATATATAATATGTAAATGCATTTATGCATGTATAGATGTACATAATAAGGTAGTATTATTTTACATAGCATAGAATAGTACAGTATAGTATAGACAGTGTTGTTATACTTACTACATAGTATTGTGATGGAAACACCTTGGAGACAAGGGATCTGAATTTAAATTCTTAGCCTTACCATTTACCAGCTATGTGACCTTATATATTAATCATTTCATTTTTCCCTTTCTTTTTATATTGAGAAGGTTGGACTCATTGGTAGAAGATGCCTTTTAGCTTTAATATTCTGTGGATTTTATGATTATTTGGACTAAATCATTCAGATTAACAGTGATTAAATCCTGGCTCTTCTTTATCTTAGACTGTGTAGATGTCACCCACGAGGTCAGTGATAGAGGTAAAATAATCACCTGAAGATTCTAATAAACAATATTCTATCAGTTCATCTAAACAACAAATGCAGTCTAAGTATTGTTTTGGTCAAAATTGTGTAAGAAATAAATGAAAGAATGGGAGGTCATGGAGATCTTAGGAGCAGAATTTGAAACAAAGGCATAGATTAGAGATTCATAACTATTCTGGAACACTCCAGCTCTCATTTTATTTAATTTTTTAAAAAATGCTTTATTTACAGTAACTTTTTATGTATGAGGAAAACAAGATTCCAAGGGGGTAATTTATGTAAGATGTCACAGGCAGAGAGATGGAATCAAAATTTAAACCCAAGTGTCTTAACTCTTTCAGCTTGACTATATTACCAACTGATCCTTTCCCTGCCTTTGTAGCTGCTCTAAATTGTGGAGGTCTACTTCTCCAGCCAAAAGGGACATTTTCTAGTCCATCATATCTGAAAAACTATCCACACAAAGTACAATGTGTCTGGGAGATTGAAGTGCCAAAGACCTACCTCATAAGCCTTACCCTGAAAACATTTGGGTAAGTGAGAAGAGAACTAGATTATTGATATGAAGTAAATTCTCAATTCATCTTTAACCAGGGAAAATGTTAATTGGTTTTTTGGGTGTTAATTTCTATCATATTTGGAAAGTTGGATTTTGCATTTCATTGTCATAGATTATTCTTGTGGAAGGTCCCATTTCTTTTTAGTGTTATTATGGAAGAAATAAATTGGCCAAATGGGAAAAATCAGATTTTATTTGCTTTCTGTCATATGAAATTATAACCTTCAGCAAAACTGTGAAGCTGGTAGAAGTGTTCTTTATTTCTAATTCCCTTTGTGTCTCCATTCCCACTTTCACTGGTTAACAAAATGTTAGAGTTAGAAAGAAACCTTAGAGGTCATCTAGCACAATTCCATTTGAGAGACAACATGGGACAGTACTGGATTTTGAGTCAGAGCACCTTTTTCAAATTCTGGTGTTTGTTACATAATAGCCTGTGACCTTGGGTAGATCATTTATCCTCTCTGGATCATGGATTCCTACACTTTGAAATGAAGGAATTGGGCCAAATGACCTCAGAAGAAGTTCCTTTTAGCCCTAAATCTACAGTCACTTGTTTTATTGGACATAAGTGGTTTGCAGAAGGTCATGAAACCAGTTAGTGGAGAGCTGGGATCAGAAAGTACACTCCCAGCGTAATGGTCTCTTTTACTCTAGCCTTTCTGTCAGGATGTTGTGATAAAATACTAACAATGAGAATCATAATCATAATAATTGTGCAGCTTGTATTTACAGATCAGGTCAACAGAAACTATAGTTGATAATACAAAAAAAAACCCCACAGATAAATATATTTAATTATAGGAAGAGCCGTTACAGAAAGGAAGCTTCTCCTCTCCCTAACCCTACCAAGCTCAAAGAAATCTTTTGAATTCTACAAAAGTAAGAGTTTCTATTTATATCAGCTTTACTGATGTGTTCATGTGCATTTCAGATTAGCTACAAAACTTTGTCATTGTTTAGCTACCAGACTGTCCATTTATCAGCTTGGTAGTATGGACTGTGATGAAGACTTGGAGGAACAAGGTCAAAGAAAGTCTTCTCTCTGAGTTAACCATATCAAAAAGAGAGAGGATAATTGAGTTCCAGTGATATCCCATAATGGTTATAAGTGAGGCAATTAAGTGAAATGCTAACATACTAATGGGATTTCATATTTTTCTGACAGGACAATTTTAGTTTTCAAGCAAGGGATAACTAATGGTGCAATTTTGGACACCATTGTGGCTAGGTAGTGTGTGCCATTAATATGCTGTCTCTAAGGTACCCATCATAATTAACACATTGATAAGGATTTTCCCCTTGGATTTCACCTAGTTCTTTGATTTTTAACCTTCCTATGCATACATTAAACAAGGATATAAATATTATAGCTAATCATATCATATTCCTCCTAAAATTCTATGAAGAAGTGGATTTTTAATATGTTGATTATTTTTGCTGAACTTTTTTCCCCCTTTTCTCAAAGGGGTTGGAGAAAGATATAGTGAAAATGTGATGATAAAACTAAAATAGCAATAAAAATTTATTTTGGAAACATAAATGATCCAGGCAAAAACCCTTTCCTTTCAAAGGCTTATAGAGAATGAGACTATTGTGATTTGGTGCTAGAGTTAAAAACTACTATCTTGCTCAGGCTCACTGCATGCTATTTAACTGAAAAAAATGATGCAGCAAAACAGAGATGAATGAGAAGTTACATTCTCCCTGAGCTCAATCCTCAGTATAATACTTCTGCATTCCATCTCTCCAAGGATCTCAAAGTTCCTAGAAATTTTACTCAGTTCAAAAATCAAGATCATAATAATTCTAAGACAATAACTAAACTAATAACGGTTGAAAATTTCTGAAGAAGGTTGAATGGGACTCTCAGGAAAGGTTCCAAACTGGAGCCCTTACCTCCATAAGAATTATTATGGCCTTGATTTTTGAATACTGAATGAGATTCCTAGGACCTTCATCCTGAAGGAGGTGGAATGTAAAACTTTTGACCCTAGGAGTATTGAGCTCAGGGAAAGTATAACTTCACCATTCATCTCTGGTCTGGTGAATGTTTTTTTTCAGTTTAAATAGCATGGATTTGAGAGAATTAGAGCATGAGTTTAGGTAAGCAGTAGTTTTAATTTTAGCAGATAATCACAATGGTCTAATTCTCTACCTATGGGATAAGAGGGCTCCATTGCTTTGCCTTTTACCTTATATTGAAGTTATCTGATTATTTGTTTCAAAGCATATTTTTATTAATATTTTTTTTCACATCACTTATTTCTCACTATATTTATTTTCCATTCCTTTTAGAATACCAACTCTTATAATAAAAATAAAAAGCAGAAAAGGAAAAAAAGTTCAGCAAAATTAGTATATCAAAAAACTTACATTATATTCAGTGTTCCATATTCTTGGTATTCTATATCTACAAAGAATCAGTGGAGGTAACTTCTTTTTTAAGTCATCAGTTATAAGTATCAGTCAATTGTATCAACATGATGTAAAAGAAACTTACTGGGTTACTATATTTTCAATTAGTCATTTTATTGACATCTTGATTTAACCCAAAATAGGCCTATATAGCTGTATGAAATTTTAAAAAGATTTTTAAAAAGGTAAATAAAAAAGATAAATCAATATTTTCAAGATCTTAGCACCAAAGAACATAAATATTTATCTTGGGTAAAGATTCACAAGATGTGGACTCTTGGAAAGTCCTAAGACCTATCAGGAAAACCACTAGGTCAAACTACTTTCATGATAATAACAAGACAGAAAAATTTCCAACATTGAAAATAGACAGAAATATAACCCAGTGAACCAAAATATTTTGGCATCCTCAATAATTTTTTTAACATAAAGAAGTCCAGAGACAAAAAAAATTGATAACTATTGCTCTGTAGAGTAAAGGAAAATCTCCCACTTCTCCATTACAGTGACCATGGTTTGGGGAGTATCTGGAGTCTAGTTGAAAGTTCATTGAATTTGACATCTTCAATTCAAGTCTTCATTTTGAATATCCTGTCTTTATCACTCACTGGCTATGAGACCTTGGGAAAGTCATCCAATTTTTTCTAAGACTTAGATTGTTCATCTGTAAAATGGTTGTATAAGAATATACATCATTACTTTGAAAGGTTGCTATTGAGGAATACATGACAAATTATGTAAAAAAACTTTTAATATGAAAAATATATAAATATCAGACATTATTATGCAAAAGTGACAAATCCAAAAGAATTTAGCACCTATGATAGCACCACTACCACCAACCTGACAAGCTTTAGCCTTAAAGCAGTTCCAAACTCCATAACTCAAGTCCTTTACCAATCTCAGCTTCCCCCAGTAGCAGGGATGATAATCATGTACCATCAGGCTCAACAGCATAATTTCTCTTGAAAAAGCTGTCCACTAATATATGACTGTACCAAATGCCTGAGTGATGATACAAACTATATTTTAATTTCAACTTCGCAGGGATGAACACTCCCTTAACTGTTCTTCGAGCCATGTTGACATCTTTGATGGATCCCAGAGCTCATCTGATCTGTTGGGGCGTTTCTGTGATGCTTCCAGTGAGAGATTTTTGTCTCCTTCAAATAAGATGAAAGTACAATTTTCTAGTGACTCATTTGTTACTGATTCTGGATTCCAGGCTTCTTATTTTGCTTTTCCACAGGATAACAATGACACAGGCAAGAAAACAAAAGATGTTTATGTCTCCTCACACTACTTTTTCTCTATCCCACCAATCTCAGGTTGCCCAAGTCCCGGGGGATAAAACAACAAACCAAAACAAAACCACCTTATTTATAATTCATGTTCATATCTAGCCTTGTTATCTTTGTTTAGAGGAATGCTCACCAATCGGAGGCTCAGTCCAAATTCTTGGCATTGTATGTCTTTCTTTTTCTTAGAAGAATTTGGTGGTAGATGAGAAAGGAAAGAGAAGAGAGGAAAAAAATTAACCACTCAGAGAAGTAATAGTTGAAGTACAACTGAGTATTTGCACACTTTAAGGGTACGGAATTCTTTACAAATATTAACGCATTTGATCCTTACAATTCCCTAAGGTAGTCAGCATAAGAGTTATTATTCTGGTTTTTTAGTAATGGTTAATTATTATTGTATTTTACAGATGATTTACAGCTCAAAGCTGAAGAGATAGTAATGTGCCCAGGATGACATAGTCAACAAATAAGTAAATCATTGAAACTCAGGTTTTCTGACACAATATATAACGTTTGTAGTTTTCAGTAACCATATTCATGTAGGCAGCTCAGTATATAGATTGATGGCCTTAAGAATCATGAAGACCTGGGTTCAAACGCTAATTCTGATTCTAACTTGTGCTTTAAGTAAATCTCTGATCCTTGTGTATTTTAAAGATGATAGCAACTCTAGAATTTATCTATTGAGGTATATATTGATTTGGATATGAAACAGGATAAGGAGTTCCTACATCTGGAATTATGTATCCCATTGAAATCTCAGATTATTCATGCTTTCATGATAGAAATTCCTTTGGGGCTCTTGTGAATTCTTTCATAAACCCAGATGAGGATTATGACTCACCAGTAGAGTCTGACTAGGAGAATGTAGTCAGACTGAGCAGAGGGCTGGTACTTCACCAGAGAAAAAAAACCAATTCTTTCCTCGGAACCATGCTAGCAAAGTCATTGCAATCATCTGCTCCCAATTCGTCCTCACAAAGGATCTCTGAACTGACTATTGTTGGCTTTATAGACAAAATCCAGATTTATAAAGTATTTTGGGGGATTTAGTACCTCATACAGGACTAGAAGACTACAACCAAAATTTCTCTTCTATTGCTCAATCAAATGGAGCCACTCCTTGTCTTTGTAGAAATTTCCTTTTCTAACTTAGCACTACTAACAGATGTGGAATTAAAGTTTGTATTTCTCATTAGGGACAGAGTTTTCAGCCTATGCTGAATAAGAAAATTTGCTCATCAGATCAAATGTTTCTGATTCTAAACAATGATCTAAGCCACCCTTAACTCATTAAAGTCAACCATTCTCAGTGGGTGTCCAATAATCTCTATATTTGGTTTGATCATACCTGTTGGTGGGTTTTTTCCCTTATATATCTATGGCAGTGTATATTTATCAAATATTGGCCAAATACATAGGAGTAGAGATTTAAAAACCTATAAGGGATCTTAAGGTCAATGAGTCTAACCTCCTCATTTCTCAAATGGGGAAACACTCAAATAGAAGTTAAATGACCTGTACAGGGTCATACAGTTAGTTGAGTAACTCAACCAGGATTTGAACTGGGACCTTCCAAGACTCCAAGTCTAGTTCACTTTTCACTACTTCATGTCTACTCAAGTAGAAATTATCTATTCCTTACTCGACAGATGAAGAAATGAAGATCCACAGAGGTCACAAAGCATAAGATCAAACAAGTCATAATTAGAAGAACCAGAGTTCAGATTTTGTTCTTCTGACTCCAAATCCAGATTTCTATTCACTTGTGCTTTGTATCCTCTCTTTATAATCCCACATGGTCCCAACTAATCCTCACCAAAGATGCTTTAAGTCAGAGGGATGTTACCATCCTCATTGGACAAATGTAGACATCGAAGCTCAGAGAGGTTAAATGAATTGGCAAAGATCACATGGGAAGCAAGCAATAAATTCAAGACTCGTGTAATAATGCAATAGTTTTCTCCTCCTCTAGCACTTTCATGCACAGAAGATCAGATGTATGTGGCAGTCAGCAAGCAATATCTACAGTCACTAGGTTATGGTGCTGAGAACTTATCTTTACACAATTCATCCTGTGAGCCTGCAGTCATCACAAACTACATAATCTTCAGTATCCCATTTAATGGTTGTGGAACTGTCATACAGGTAAGAAATCATGAGCCTCCAGGGGAGGCTATGTGGTGTAGTAGATAAAGTGCCGGCCTTGGAGTCCGCAGTACCTGGGTTCAAATCTGGTCTCAGATATTTAATAATTACCTAGCTGTGTGGCCTTGGGCAAGCCACTTAACCCCATTTGCCTTGCAAAAGCATAAAACAAAAGAAATCATGAGCCTCAAGTATAATCAAGCCTCAGGACAATCAAGCCACAGAACTAGAGACCATCAGAAGTGATAGGGACTCCTTAACAGCCTATAATTATGGAGTAGTAGAAGGTTTACAAAGCTTTTCTTGGAACAATCCTGTTGGAAAAATAAGACAGGTATCATCCATTTAAACAGTTATAAGTTTTAGATCTTGAAACAACTTAAGCAACTTGTCTAAGATTTTATAATTAGAAAGTATCACAGCTAAAAATGCAATCTCAGGTCTTCTAACTCTAATTCCAATGTTCTTTCCACTAAATTCTATCTTGCCAAAGATCACAGTATTAGTAAATTAGGTAAAGGACCTAGCATTCCCTATTCCACATTCAATGTCATTTCCAATACTGTTCTTCTCTTCTCAGCTTTCCTTGATGAGAATTATTCATCCCTCTCACTTATAAGAGCCCCTGTACATTCGTATCACAGTTATAATCCCCCCTCCCATCAGTGAAGATTTCTCTACAAAATGCAACAATGTAAGCTAATTTAAACATTAGTCTCAGGAAAATCTAATTAGGGTATTGCAATACACACACACACACACACACACACACACACACACACACATATATATGATCAATCTCTCTATGTATATATATATATATATATTATATATTCAAAACTGAAAAGTCTTGCATAGTGATTAAACTTTAGGTGAAAGTAGTATAGAAAAAATGTAGATCATACTTAAAGGTAAAAATGGGATGCTTCCTCTTTTTTTTCACTATAGTTGTCCAAGGTGGGTAGAACCTTGAAATGCATTATTTCAATAGGCATGCAGAGTGACTTTCATGCCATCAACTTTTCATCCCAGGCGACCCATTTTTGACAAAGAACCAGATCAGGACCTTTGAACTCCTACCAATATACTCATAGCAATCTTTTCTTGCTTAGTTAGCTCTTCAAGGAAAGCCCAGACTGGAAAGGTAGAAGCAGAAGGAAAGAAGAGTACCTAGAAAGGAAACAGACAAAAGAAGATAAGGGATGAATGAGTTCTTTTAGTCAGAGATATTCCGGTTTAAGGCAACAGTGAGCCATCATTGCTGTGATAGTCATCAGAAATACTTGAGTTTAGGGGCAGCTAGGTGGCGCAGTGGATAAAGCACCGGCCTTGGAGTCAGGAGTACGTGGGTTCAAATCCAGTCTCAGGCTCTTGATAATTACCTATCTGTGTAGCCTTGGGCAAGCCACTTTACCCCATCCACCTTGCAAAAACCTGAAAACAAAAAAGAAATACTTGAGTGGACTGAAGGAATTTAAAGTTCAAAGTTAGGATCTTGAATTTGCCACAGTTAGTAGTTACAGATTTTAAGGAGGGCCTGATTGTATCTTGGATTATTATAACTTTGTGCTTTTAGCTCTTTTGATAGAATATAATTTCTAAAACCTTGATTTATTCTTTGATTTGATAAGGAAGAAGATAGCACCATCATCTACTCCAATGTGATTTCTACAAACCAATTCAGCAGAATCATTTCCAGACTAAAGAACTTCCGTTTACATCTCTCCTGTAGAATGAATAAGAATGTCATGGTAGAAGTCAAATACTTGACAGATGATTCCATTGATATTGACAGGAATCAATATGGCCATTATGGCCTGAAAGCCTCATTTTACAAATCCTCATTGTTTGAACATCCAGTGATTGAATCCCCACACTATGTAGAACTCAACCAGGATGTTTTCTTTCAACTCATGCTGACCCACTTTGACCCAAATCTGGTGCTTTCTGTAGATACTTGTATGGCCTCTCCCTATGCTGATGATTTTAAAACTGTGTCCTACGATTTAATTCGTCATGGGTAAGATCTCTGCTTCACAGTTAATTTTTTTCAAAAAATTGTTACTTTCCTATAGATTGTGATCAAGAGAAGTTTAATCACAGGGGATTCTATTTATCTGTTTTCTCCCTATATTAGCACCAATTTAAAAAGCAAAATGAACAAATTTAGTCAACCTGATTCTTGTAAAAATTCTCTGTTAGTAATTGGCAGTAATGATAGCAGCTCACTTTTAGATGGCATGTTCCATTTACTAAGTATTTCCCTCATAACAAAGCTGTGAAAGAGGAAGTACAAATATTTCTCCCAATTTCCAGATAAGGAAATGAGATTTTGAGAAGTGAAGTAATTTGCTAAGGTCAACTGAAAACTAAGTTACAAGTTTTCTCACGCCATCAAGACTCAGTTCACATTGCCTTTCATGAGTACTTAAGAAATCCACTTCTTGAATTTCTGACAATTAGTGATCTGAATTCAATCTTTATTAGCAAAAAAGGAAAGTAAGCACTAAGGCAACTATTGAAAACATAAAATTTTAAAATAAAATTTATTAAGATGTTCACCAGATGAATATTTGTTTAGGAGCAATGGGCATCCTTTTCAAGGGTTTTGAATAGAGAATAAATTAAAGAAACATAAATCTGATAGTAATGTGCTATGTAAATTTGAAGAAAAGGAGTCAGAATGATCAGTTTAAAAAGTAGCAGTATCCATGAGATAGAGGCCATGGAAATTAAGAGAAAGGAATGAATGGGAAAGCTTTTTTAAAAAAGAACTGCTAGAGACATGGAGATTGATTGGATCCTGAGAGAGTTAAGGAATATATTATCTTCATCTTCACTGATATTTTTTGGAGATCTTAACTGTTGTCCTTGTATACATGTTTGTATCCTGTAGAGAATATACAAACTTATACAAAAGTATAAGTCATGGTCTCTGTGCTTTAGGGAAGTATTATCTTCACATAAAAGAGATGAAGTACATAAAATAAAGCAATAATTCAGAGAATTATACACCAAATAAATTCTTAATAAATGTTAATTATGTCTTTTGAGAGATAGATCCTAAAAGAAGTTAGGAAAAGTTCCATGGAGTAGGTGGAATTTCACAAGGATTTTATAAGTAGGTATTAGATGGTATTTCAGGAAGTAGGAAAAGAATGATAGAAGACATACAAAAGGATGGGTGCATGATCTTTCCAGGTAAAACTGAATGGATTGCTTTGTACCAAATGGAGACTTTACGTAGGAGATTAATGAAATCTAGAAATAAGTGAACAGATTGTAGGCATATTGTGGAAGACCTTGAAAACAAGGTTAAAATATTTGAACTTTATTCAGTTAGAATGAGGACTCACTGAAGATTTTTTGAGACATGTAGAAAGGTATGTTATACAAAGATGACTGCAGTGTTACCCTAGAATGGATTAGGAGAGGCAGAGATCAATTTGGAAGTAGTAGCAATAGTCAATGAGTAAAATGGTGAAGGTTAAATGAAATCAGGATAGTAGTGATGGTAATGTAATAAGAGACACAAAGGCCCAGCATAACTTGCTGACAAATTGGGTGCAAGTTATGTTGGAAAGGGCAGCAGATCATTGCAAGGGTTTCAGTTTGAATAATTGAAATAATGGTGTTTCATGACCCAAAACAAAATTCTTATGAAGGGGCTAAATTTTAGTGAAAATTGAGTTTAGCTTCATACATGTTGATTTTGAAGTTATGGCAGGATTTCCAAGTTGATAAAATAGGAGATAGTTAGAAATATGTATAGAAAGGAGTTCAGAATTGAAGTCAGTTGGGAAGAGTCATGGGGATCATACACAGAGATATAATACTTGAAAGCATGATAATAGATGAACTATCAGAGGAAGAAGCAAAAAAGACTGTGTGACTTCAAGATGACTAGAAGTTTGGAATGGGGAGTTAGAAATGAGTATTTCCTATTATTTGCTTTCATCTTCCTTTATGTTTTCTCTTTATTTAAGATTTATACCTCTTGCTATAATTACAGTTTTCCTCCTGCTAAATCAAGTCACACTGTGTTCCAAACAGTTTTATATCATATTTCACCTTATTTCATACCAACAGAAGAGATATATCAGTTTAATTTTATTTTCCAGATGTGTGAAAGACTCCACATTCACTGCTTACTCTTCTCCAAACCCAAATGTTGTCAAGCTCAAGTTTAATGCCTTCATGTTTCTTAAACAGCATGATGCTGTTTATCTGAGGTGCCAAATGGTCATATGCAGAGCAGATGATGCCGCCACTCAGTGTCTACAAGGCTGCACACTCAGATTTAAGAGAGAAACATACGCTAAGTGGGACAGTTTGGATGTTGTGGTAGGACCAGTTCGTCTAAAGAGGGAAACATCTCTGGGAAAAAAGGCTGGTAAATGGAACTCATCTGTCATTGAGTAAATTATTCATGACTTAAAATCCTAGACCCTTCCTCTCTTTCTAGTCTTTTTTTACAATCATTGCTCCACAATTTATGATGATCCAGAAACACTGATTTCTTTGCCATCTCACCCATATGAACTTCCATCTTCTGAATCCCTTCACTTTTCATATATTGCCTTCAAGCCTGGAGTGTTCTATCCTTCACATTTGCCTCTTGGTTTCTTTGGTTTCCAATAAGCTTAAGCTCAAGCTTTATCTTTTACAAGGTTTTCCTTGTCCCCTCAACTGCAAGTGTCTTTATTTATCATATCTAAAATGTATTTTTCTATATAACATCCTGTTACCTTTCTGTCTTTCTATCTATCCATTCATCCATCTATCCACCATCTATCTATAAATCTATCATCTGTACATCTATCTAGCCATCCATCAATCTACCCAGCCATCCATGAATTTGTATATTTCTGTATCATCTATCTATACATCTGTCCACCCACTCATCCATCCATCACATCTCACTTCTATCTATCCATTCATCAATCTATATCCATCATCTATCCATTAATCTATCATTCATCCATCATCTATCATCCATCCATCCATCCATCCATCCGTGTATTCATTCATCTATCCAGCCAGCCAGTCATTATCTACCTATCTATTTATTTATTTATCTATCATCTATCTATCCATCCATCCATCATCTCTATCACTCTCTCTTTATATGTAAATGTGTGTGTGTGTGTGTGTGTACATATAGTTATTTACATGTCTCCCCCATTAGACTATATTGTGTTTTAGGATAAGGAGTGTTTTTGTCTTTCCTTTCGTTCATCAGCACAATGTCTGGCATAGGATATGTGCTTAATAAATATTTTTGATTCAACAGCTGCTTGTAAATTGTTTGTTTTTTCAATTGTGAAACTTCAAAGGAAGTTTCAAATTATTTAATCAGGTATTTGTCATTGATATTAAAAGATCTATCTAATTTTAAGGTAATATCTATAAGTCCCAAGATTTCTTGATGAAAAGGAAAAGGTTTTGCCTGTGTAATATCAAATAGCTGGGCACTTAGAAACAACTAGATGGCTAGCTTCTACCAAGTAGACATGGAACTCCACATAAGACTACCTTTGTCTTTATTTTTAAAATTCATCTTTAAGTATATCTAAACTTATCTAGGTAAGCAGAATGTGGATAGAGTTTTGGACCTAAGGGGACCAAGTCTTACCTAAGATATTTATTAGCTGTGTGACCCTGGACAAGTCACTTAATTCTCCTTAACTTCAATTTCATCATGTATGAAATGAGAATAATTGTCACTCTCTCTCCCCACACCCCAAGGTGACGTAATGATCTTATGAGATAAAGTACCTTTTTAAATCTTAAACCCCTGTCTAAATGTGAGCTATTGTCATTAGTAGGAAACTAGACAGTGTGGTGGGATAGAGTCTTAGTCCTGGAGTCAGGAAGACTCTACTGAGTTCAAATCTGGCCTCAGACACTTCCTAGTGTAGTACCTTCATAATTACTGTGGCAAATATAATTGAGAAAGTAAAATTCAATTTATCTAATTTTAAAAAAGTGAGTTCTGAACACTAACTCTATAGTCCGTTGAAAATCTCAAAAAATTATTATAAATTGTAACATATCAGATACATTAAGCACCATCATTCCTGATATTCCATTAGTTTTATTGATTTCATGAATCAGCAACCAAAAAAAAAAGTAAAGACTAAAAGAGCACTGATTTAAAATAAAATTTGGTTCAAAATTCTAGCTCTCTCTTAATACCCTGAACATGAATCTAAGCCTTGATTTTTAAAAAAAGTCTAGTGAGGCTAAAGCCACTTAATTTTCTTATTTCCCATCATAGGATCAACTGTTGATGACTCCCTAAAGTAATTAACTTTTCTCCCTTGATTTGCAGCCATGATCAGTGGATTGCCTCATGAAAATGGAAGAAGATATAGTTTTCTTCTTGGGACTACAGTGCTGCTGGGAATGAAAATGTGTTGCTTCTGAAAAAAAATAATTTAAAAGAATTTGGGGTCAAAAATTAAGTTACACAGTACAAAAATATCTCATGAAGTTGAAATTTGTTTCTGAACAAAGATATTTTTAGAATTTGTATGTCAAGTGGAAGAGAGAACAATTAGTCTGAAATAATCATCCTTAAGAGTGTTTTTTGTGTGACTTGAATGGTGACAATAAATTAATATATTTCACATAAGTGTGGAGTATTCACTTTGTATTGGATTTTTTGACTTTGGAAAATTGAACTCTTCTATTCCCAGGGACTTTATACTGTCTTCCCTTTTTTTTTACCCACTCTTCTGTCAGCTGCATTCCACACTAGCTTCCCTGTTTCTTGTTGAGAGCATCTAACACTGATCCCTTATTGACTTTTTCCAATCAGTATATTGTATAGTGGAACAAATGTTACACTTCAACCTGAGTTTGAATCTTCCTTTGCCTTTTTCTATAGGGAGGGGTATGTTACAAGACAAGTCATTTAATTGCCTTTTATCTTACTTTGCTCATCTGAAATGAAATGCTAGGTCTGGATGTTGCCTAAGGATCCTTTTCAAGTCTAGATCAATAATCCCATGGAACCCAGAAGAAGTGACCACCCTCTAAATGGATTAAATCTCATTCATGATTAATGAGTCAAAAAGGTGGATACCTGATTTGATTACTTAATGAATGCTTAATGTGTTTCTGCAATCTTAGAGTATTATGTTGGGAGAGAGCTTAAAAATGTTCTATTTTGATATCTATTTTTTAAGATGATAAGTCTCAAGGTTCAAGAATGTGGTGACCCAAAATCATACTTTTGGTTTGACTTTTTGCTTTCATTATCTTCAGTCTATAAATGATTGCCTCATGATGGCCTGTTAATTCAAAAAAATGATGATGGTTTTGAAAATTCTTGTGCAGGAAAATGCATTTTTATAGATAAAGTTAATATCTTTCTCTGTCAATTGATGATAAAATAATAAGAAATGAGTTCAAGATATTGTTAAAAGTTTAAATGCCAGAGTGGCTAGGTGGCACAGTGGATAGAACACTGGCCCTCCAGTCAGGAGTAACGAGTTCAAATCCAGCTTCAGACACTTAATAATTACCTAGCTGTGTGGCCTTGGGCAAGCCACTTGACCCCAATTTGCCTTGCCAAAACCTAAAATATAAAGTTTAAATGTCCATACTACTTCAAAAAGGCTAGATTTAACATTAAAGCATGGAATCATATCATTTTTCTGACACTCATTGACCTGTGACACCTTGGGTAAATTATTTCTCTACTGTAGGTTTCAATTTACTTTTCTATAAAACATGAAGGGATTGATCCCCAAAGTTCTTTTGCACTTCCTAACTTGCCAATAATTACCAGGGAAACTAGGCAAATTTTAAAAAAATTATAAAAACACAAGGATTAGAAGCTCTTGGAGTAAAAATTCCCTTTGCAGTACAGATCCCAATCTATCTATGGTGTATTAGACCAGTCACATAAAACAACCCAAGGTATAGAAAAGACAGAGATTCGGGTAGGATCAAAGAGCTCATCAGAGGCAGATGTGAATCCATGTCTTCAGAAGAACAGGCAGGAGTAAACTATTGTTTGGTTGTACCACATAAAAGCTTTGTAGTCTTGGGCAATTTATTTCCATTAATCTGGACCTAGTTTATTTATCTGTAAAATTTGGATCAGATTATTTTAAAGTCCTTTCCAGTCCAATCATATCATGAATCAAGTTATTTAAAATGCAAGGTTATGTAGGAGAGGTTGATGTCAGTGAGAGAAGGTGCCAAGGCAGTCAAGAGTTCTGATACTTTATTATCCAATCTGTCATTAATGTTCTACTTTCTTATCCAGCTGACAGATCTTAGCATGCTAGCCATAGAATGGGGGTTCTGGAACAAAAATCATTCAGTTCAATGACCCAGATTTGTAGAAGAAGATACTAAATGCTCCTTCCTCCCCCCAGAATAGGGAAGTTACTTGTATAAAAATATCTAGCTTATCAGTGGCAGAGAGAGGAGCAGAATTTGGATCTTTTGACTATTATGTCATTAAAACCATATGGTATAAAGGGGGAGAAGGGATGCTGAATTTGAAGTCAGAAGGTCTGAGTTCAGATTTGAACAATACTCCCTACTAATTTCATAGCCTCAGACAAATCACTTCCACTGTCTAAATCAAATTTTCCTCATTTTCAAGAAGAAGGGATCAGACCAATTATCTCCACTGAACTTGGTAATTCTAATTCCTACTTTTGTTAACTACAATATTTTTATTGAACAGTGTCTTTTGCCAGTTGGAGAAGTAATATAGCAACTGTTATTAGTGCCTTGGAGGAAGCAGAGGCTGCACAGAGCGTTAAGTTAGAATTTTTCATCTCAAATGGAACTGTGAACCAAAACTTGTTTTAAGGCAAGAGCTTTTGATCAGAGCTCCTGGTGAATGTGTTAAGATGTTTCTGAGGTCTTGAATAGGGAAGCCAGATTTCTCATGAGAAGTGTGTAGAAGTGAGGAAAGAAACCCTTAAAAACAAGGGTAATCTTCAAAAGGATATTGAAGACAATTTTTCCACTGACCCACTTTGTTCCAGAGGTTTATCTTCATAGAGGGATTGATATAAATTCTTGTGGACTTATAATTTTGACTTAAGAAAAGCATATCACCAGGGAAATCCATGGGTAGGAAACGTGTCCGATTTGTGTGTCCTGCTATTTTGCGCTCTAGTTTTGCCCTTATGTCGAATGGTTGCCGGTCATTTGGATTGCTTATGATGGTCTTTTGGGGTTCATCTGCCTTGAAAATTACTTCCATTTTTATTTCTGTCTTATTTGCTTTTGAGGTTTTCTCCTCCTCCTTAACTCTTTCTTGACTTGCTGACTTGGAATCTGGAGCTACAGCTGGTAGAAATGAGCCACTCTGGGAATGTTTGGAATAGAACAAGTCTTGCATTTCTCGGGCCAATTTCATCCTTTCTATATGTTTATTGATAGTTTTCTTCTCTCTAGGTGGTACTTTAAGTTCTTCTCGTGGAATAAATATTCTAGCAGTCCATGTCTTTTCCATACTTTTCTTCCCTGTGTTGAGAAGGGGATGTTCCTTTTCATATTCCATTGCTTTTTGGTAATCTAATGAGTTCTCTTTGAGCTCTTTCAGCATCTTCTCTTCCTCTCTCTGTTTCTGAACCAAAAGCCTTCTTGTAGCTATTGTATGTACACCACCTAAATGCTGTTAAAGTGAAGTATATTATTTAAAACTCCCAGTCTTTTCACCACAGAAGCAGTGGACAAAGTTACTTATAAGGAAAAGTCATCTGACAATAATGAATTAGGTAATCCTTTCTCCTCCTAAGTTCACCACTAAATGTATCCTTCAACCGCCAATAGCCCCAGATCTAAGCTCCAAAAATATGGAAGTTGATTGGATTCAGAGATCTTAAAAAATAAAATTTTAGAAATGCAGTTGGCAAATTTTGCCAGCGTA
Organism: Macrotis lagotis; assembly: GCF_037893015.1. Classification (NCBI taxonomy): domain Eukaryota; kingdom Metazoa; phylum Chordata; class Mammalia; order Peramelemorphia; family Peramelidae; genus Macrotis; species Macrotis lagotis. Next base: position 88,659,619 of record NC_133661.1, on the reverse strand, counting down.
TAAACATATCATGTCTTCGTTCTGCTCCCTACTGCCTATGTTGACTTTGGGGGGGGGGGGGCAGCTATGTGGTACAATGGAGAGAGTTCCTGCTTTGGAGTTTGAATCAGTCTCAGACTCTTACTGTATGACCTTGGGCAAGTCACTTAGCTTTGATTGCCTCACATCTAGGGCCATCTCCAGTAATCCTGATTCACATCTGGCCACTGAACCCAAATAGCTCTGGAGGAGAAAGTGAAGCTGATAACTTAGCACAGCTCCCTTCACACAAATCTAACTCATGCTTGTCATATCCTCCCCTCCCTGTTCTCTTGATCTGCAAAAATGAAGGACAAACATCATCATGTTGACTTTGGTTAAATAACATTACAAATCTCAGTTTTCTCACCGACAAAATAAATGGATAGAACTAGATTATTAACAAAGATCCCTTTCATTCAGAGATACTATGATTCTATTTGGGAACAATTTTTTGGTGGCGGATTCTTCACTATTGATTCCTCTTGCTTCAAGTAGGCCTCACTCTGGAGGAAATTCTATTGAACTTACCATGATTTCTTTTTCTAAAGGAGAATATCTCCCAAGGGCAATGCGTGGATCACTTGCACAGTGTTTCCTCCGTATGCTGGAAGAATAGAAATATAAGGTATATTGGAAACAAGAGAATGTTTTCGAATGTTTTCAAAAGTTTTCACGCAGTGAATTTTTTTCAAGTTTCGACCAGGAAGACTCTTTAGGCATCAATTAAAAAATGGAAAAATAGTTGATGGGACTTAATCCAGAGAAATTTTATTAAGTAAAAGAGATGAAGCATTCAAACCTTTATATTTTCTCTGGAATGAATGGAATAAAGGTGCTCATTATGGTTACCTTAATAATGAGACATAATTCAAATCATCCATGCATAATAATGGATCTCTTTCTTGGTTGAAACTTTTTTCATTAGAAAAATTTATATTAGCCATTGCTTTTAGACAATGGCTTAGTCTTCTCCTTGGAAATCTGCACTTCTCAAACCATCTATTCTATGATCTTCTGCTCTCCAACTTTCCATTCTCCAATTATCTGTTGTCCATTCCCCAGGATGGAAAGATTGTGACTTCAAGCTATGGTTTTAGGTTTATTTATAAGGTAGGTTAATGGGAACTTAGATGAAGGTCACAAAGGGAAAGACACATTCCTGCATCATCAGTGACCTAGGTTGAGGTTATTGTGAGGTTCAATGGCAGAACAACTCAGGATCTTCTGTGGGTGAAGTTAGTAACATCTGAGGTTTCCCCTCTCTCCTTCATTTCTTACCTCTCCATACCTGCAATTCTCTTGAGACACTTTTTGAGCTAAATTGAAAGGCAATATCAAGATTATAGGTGAGATTCTCAGAGATGAACAATTAATTGATAGGCGACATGATGTAAAAGGTTGAATTCTTAACTTGGAGTCAAAAGACCAATGTAGGATCTGTGATTCTGAAATTCCCTTGTTATATGATCCTGGGAAAAGGGATAAAACATTACTTACCTGAGTCTTGTAATCTGGGAATTAGGAATAAAGATACTTCACTACCTTTTTCACAATATTTTTATGAAGAAAGGCCTTTATAAACCTGAAGATATAGAAATATGTCTTTAATTGATCCTACTAACCATTCATAGGAATACCTGAATTTTTCAACCTGCAAAATATAATGTTTGGCATAAGTATTAGGTTTCTGGAACTAAAAAGTCTTGTCATTTCACAGAAGAAGGCAAGAAGCTAAACAAAGTTCCACTTAATTCCTTTGGAATTGTAACTATTATCACCTCATTTTCTGGTGAGATTAAGGCTCAGAGAGTCTAAATGAATTATTCTTGGTTTTTGGAAGTAAATAATGGAGCAGGATCTGGAACCCAAGTTTCCTAACTTCCACTGAAGGACTCTTTCCACTATCTATCATGGGCCCTAAAAGCTCCATAGACCAGGGCTGGACAAAATGTAGCCTGTGGGCTACCCACAGCCCATAGGGAGATTTTAAGTGGCTGTCTGTGGATTTACTAAATGCTTTAGTAAGAAGCCAAACTACTGCAGAGCTCTCACTAAAATGTCAAATTGAAATATATTGTCTATTGTTTCAACAAAAACTTTTAAAAGTAAGGTGGACAGCCCTGACATAAACTATGCCAAGAAGATTATAGAATTAGAGTTGAAAAGGGTGTTTTAGGGATTTTTCAGGTCCAACTTCCTTAAAGAGATGAGTAACTCAGATCCAGGGTCATACAAGTAGCAAATGATCAATCAGAATTCAAAACCAGGGTCCATTTAGTTCCAATGATTTTGAATCTTATCATTTTTTCCACTATACTTTGCATCCTACACAGAATCCAACCATAGATTCCTAGAACTCTGGGGACCAAAAAAGGGATTTATCTAGTCAAATCATATCATTTGTGACATTAACGTCTAGCAGTTTCTCAAAGAGCAATTCTATCACACTCTTTTCATTTTCCATTAAGACAGTCTGTAATTGAAAAATAATGTGGAGAGTCATTGTTTTGACAAGGCAATTTACCCAAAGTCACACAGCTAGGTAATTATTAAGTGTCTAAGGCTGTATTTGAACTCAGGTGCTCCTGTCTCTGGGGCTGGTGCTCTATCCACTCTACAACCTTGCCATAGTCCTTCTCAATAGATTGATCCTTCACCTGGAAGATGATCACCTCCCTGAGAGGCAGTGTGACTTCAGAAAGAGTCAAGTAACAGTCGATATGGTGTTTGTTGCTCAACCACTCCAGGAAAAATGCTAGGAACAGAGCAGAGGTCTGTATACAACATTTGTAGTTCTGACCAAGGTCTTTGATACCATCAGTTTGAGGATTTATGGAAAATTATGTCAAAACTTGGTTGCTGGGGGCAGCTAATTGGTGCAGTGTATAAAGCACCAGCCCCGGAGTCAGGAGTACTTGGGTTCAAATCTGATCTCAGATACTTAATAATTACCTAGCTGTGTGGCCTTGGGCAAGCCACTTAACCCCATTGTCTTGCAAAAACCTAAAAAATAAAACCCCCAAAAAAGAAAACTTGGTTGCCTGCCGAAGTTCATCAGTATTGTACATCAATCTCATGATTTCCCTGCTTCTGCATAGTGAACAATGCTCTTGAGATTTCCCAGTCACCAATGGAGTAAAACAAAGATGTGTGCTTGCTCCTATACTTTTTAGCATGCTGTTTTCAACCATATTATCAAATGCCTTCATTGAGGATGAACATGGCCTCAAGCTCAGCTACCCTACTTGATGGCAAATTCTTCAACCTGACAAGGCTAAAAGCCAACACCAAAATGGAGGGAGCATTGGGGCATGATATTCTGTTTCCAGACAATTGTGCATTTACTCAAAGCAACCCCTGAAACTGAGATACAGCAAAGAATGGATTGATTCTCTGCTATTTGTGCTAATTTTGGTTCTACAACTAACACCAAGAAAACACAGGTGCTCCAATTTGCCAGCACCACACCATCTTTATGTGGAACCATTGATTACAGCAAATGGAGAAGTTTTGAGTACTGTGGACAAGTTCACCTACCTTGCCAGTGTCCTTTCCAAGGAGGTACACATTGATAATGAGGTTGATATTCACATTGTTAGGGCTAGCTCGGTATTGGGAGGCTCCAAAAGAAAGTGTGGGAGAGAAGAGGTATTAACCTGACTATCAAACTGAAGGTCGTCTACATAGCTGTTGTGCTGATCTCATTACTATAGGCCTGTGAAACCTGGGCAGTCTACCAGTGCCATGTTGGGAAATTGAATTGCTTCCATTTAAATTGTATAAGGAAGATTCTAAAGATCAGGAGAGATCCCAGACACTGAGGTCCTTTCTCTAGTTCTCAAATATTACAACAGAGAATGCAACTACTAAGGGCTGGACACATTGTTAGAATGCCAAACATACACTTGCCAAAAAAAAAAATTATTTCATGGAGAAGTTGCATAGAACAAGCGCTCAAAAGGGGGTCAGAAGAGGCGATACTGAGACACTCTGAAAGTCTCATGGAAGAACTTCAGAATTGGTTGTACAGCATGGGAGACACTGGCACAGGACCTCAAAGGAAATGTGATATCAGTAAGCTTTGAGTCCCCACCCTAGGTGTTCACTGGACTATTGATGCCCAACCTGTGGTAGAGTAATTCCAAGTTCATATTGGTCTGATCAGCCACAGTAGGATACAGTATACTTTGTCTCAAACATAGTGATGTCACATTAGTCTTCTTCGATAACGAAGGACAGCCTATTGAAAAAAAAAAAAACAAAAACCAAACCAAAAGACAACTAAGGGGCAGCTAGGTGATACAGTGGATAGAGCACCGGCCCTGGAGTCAGGAGGACCTGAGTTCAAATTTGATCTCAGACATTTCATAATTACCTAGTTGTGTGGCCTTGGCAAGTAACTTAACCCACTGTCTTGCAAAAACTAGGAAAAAAAAGTAATCCCTGGGAGTTGAAAAAATCTTTTATCTCATCACTGCCTTTTCCTTCTAAGTATATAATTCAAGAATATATTTAAAACTTGATCTAGTTACTTAGATGGATTTCATATCAGAGAAATATGAAATATGAATTTTATCTGTCTGATCATAAGGAAGTACTAGAATATATTTTGTTGTAGCAGTCAGGTATAGGTATGAAATGTGATATCATATGAAAAAACATTGAGAACAAGGACAGTTGAACTGGAGGGAGTTAGAAAGAAAAGAAGATGCCAATCAATTTACAGAAAAAACTAACAGTTAATGCTGTCTAAAACTAGAATTATTTGCCTGAAGCTGTAGTGAATTCCTCATAATAGGATTTCTTCAAGTGCATGGGAATGTTGTTGCATGGATTCATCATCATTTATAGGTACTGGTTGGACCTGTCAGTTCTTTCTAAACTCTGAGATTCTTTGATTTTATGAATGGCAGCAGAGGAATATGTATGCTATGATGGCCCATATATTTTTAGCAAACAGCTATACACTGTTGCCTGATACTCTGAGATTACTCCTCCTTGAAGCTGACCTAAGGATTTGTTAACATATCTAAATTCATTCCTCAAAGATAAGCATATTCCTCTTCCATCATACCCTCTCCATCCCAAGGATTCTTAAGTTTCAGCTATTATTTTTCAATCCCCATGCTATAGTTCCAACCAGAATCAAATGAATTTAAAATTGAATTCAATCAAATATTCAAAGATCAGTTAATTTCATATTACAGAAAATGCTCACAAAATTAACATCTGATGACATTTCCTTTCCATTCTCTTCTTATGATATAAATATGGGTCATTTCACTTTTTTATTCTCATATTGACAAAGATAACCTCCCCCCAAAAATGATGCAACCTTTAGGCAAAGTGTTTGGGGACTACGCTCAAGATCGTATTAAACTTTGTATACCTTTTGATTCAACTGTATCTCTACTAGTTCTACCCTTGGAAGAGATCAAAGAAAAAGTAGAAGACCCATTTATTTTCTCAGGTCTTTTTTGGTAGTAGCTCTAAAATGGAAACTAAAGGAATATCTGCTTATTAGAGAATGACTAAACAATTTATGATATATGCATGTAAAGGAATATAAGATAAGAAAGAAATGGAGGGGGTGCTCCTGCAAAAACCAGGGAAATCTTTATGAACTGATTCAAAGGAAGTTAAGGATTAGGAGGATCTGTAGTGACAATAATATTATTAAGCAAAACAATTTTGAAAGATATAAAACTTTGATTGATGTGAAGATAAACCAAGGATACAGAAGACAAAAGATTAAATATACTACTACCTCTTATAGAATGGCCACAGGCTTAAAATCCTGAATGAGACATACACTTAATAACTATCAGTACAGGGAATTATTGCTAGACCAAGAATATTGATTATGTGTCCTGTTGTTTATTTTACAACTGTTTAATGGAAAGAGGCAGCAAAAGGAGAAGAAAATACTTATAAATATAAACAAATAAAATAAATTTGAATCACTGATTCATTTTTACAGTTTCTTAGGTAAAAGAATTACATTTTGTCATGTCATCAGCATTTCTATATATGAAAATCAAAGCCCAAGGGCAAGAGCTAGAAAGACAAATTTCATTTAAAGTAACTAGACAACATAAAATACTTGAGAATCTATCTCCCAAGACAAACCCAGAAACTATATGAACACAATTACAAAATATTTTCACACAAAGTTAGATCTAAACAACTGGAAAAATATCAATTACTTATGGTTAAGCTGAGTTAATATAATGAAAATAGCAATTCTATCAAAATTAAATTACTTTTTCAGAGTCATACAAATCAAATTACTAAAAACTATTTCACAGAGTTTGGAAAAACAGTTTCAAAATTCATCTGTAGCAACAAAAAGCAAAAAAAAAAGGAATATCTGGGGAATTGATGAAAAAAATGCAAAGGGAGGTAGCCTAGCTGAACTAGAGCTGAAACTATCTATACAGTAATCTACTGTTTGACAAACCCAAAGACATTAGCTTCTGGGATACGAATTCACTATTCAACAAAATCTGATGGGGAAAACTAAAAAATAGTATGGCAAAAGGTAGGCATAGAACCATATCTTACACCTTATACCAGAACAAGATCAAAATGAGAACAGGATTTATACATAAAGAATGATACCATTTACCAATTAAGAGGTCAAGAAATATCTGTAAGATCTATGGAAGAGGGATAGATTTATGACCAAAGAAGAAATAGAGTACATTTTAAATTGCAAAATGGATGATTTTGACTATATTTAAAATGTTTTACACTAATAAAACCAACACAGCCAAGATTAGAAGGAAAACAAATTTGGAAAAGAATTTTCACAGTTATGGCTTCTGATAAAAGTCTCATTTCTAAAATATGTAGAGAACTAAATCAGATTTATAGGGTTACAAGTCATTCCCTGGTTGCTAAATGGTCAAAGAATATGAACAGCCAGTTTTCAAATGAATAAATTAAAACTATACATATATATATATATATATATTATACGAAAAAATGTGGTACCAGCTCACATCTATCAAATTGGCTAAGATGACAAAAAGGGAAATTATCAAAACTGGAGAAGTTGTGGGATGATTAGGACATTAATGCTTTGTTGATAGAGTTGTGAACTGATCCAACCACCATGGAGAGCCATCTAGAACTATGCCTAAAGAGCAGTAAAACTGATCACATCCTTTGAACCAGTAATCACAACAGTAGGCCTATATCCAAAAGCAATCATAAAAATGGGAAAAGTCCCACAAGCTCAAAAATATTTTATAGCAGCTCTTTTTGTAGCAGCAAAGAACTGGATATTAAGGGGATGCCCATCAATTGGGGAATGTCTGAACAAGTTATAGTATATGAATATTACGGAGTTCTATAACAAACCATGAATGGGTGGACTTTGGAGTAGCATGGAAAGGATTACATGAACTGATGCTAAACAAATGAAGCAGAAGCAAGAGAACATTGCACACATTAATAACTATATTATGAGTTGATTCACTATGAGGTTGCAGTTCCTCTCTACAGTTCAGAGATCTAAGACAACCCTGAAAGACCTATTATGGACAATACCATTCACCTCCAGAGGAAAAATGAAACCAAAAAAAAACACAGATTCTGAATTGATACTGTGTTCAGTTTTTTTTTAAAAAAACTGCTCATATTTTTCCTTCCTATCTCATGATTTTTCTTTCCTTTCCCTTAGTCCTAATTCCTCATACCCCAAATGACTAATATGTAAACGTGTTAAACATAAATGATCAGGTACAACTTTGACCAGAACATTTGCCACTGAGGGGAAGGGACTGAGAAAGGAGGGTAGTAGAAAAATGTTATATATAAATATAGACATATATATTATATAATATATATGCAAGTGGATGAATGTTGAAAAACTTTCATAACATATGATTGGAAAAATAAAATATCAATTAAAATGATTACATTTTAGAATCTTTATTTTTGAAATAAGTCAGCAATCTGATTGGAGAGTGAAGTAAATGACTGGGTTGGTTTTAGATATAGGCCCTTTTCCACTTTCCATTTTATTGTTTGCCCTGGCTTGTCTGAAAGGAAAACCATTCCTGTATGAGGAAAGAGACTGAAAAAGTGAAAGAAAAGAAAGTTATACCTAAGAGGAAGGACCAAAGGAGTGGGAAGAAGAATTTACCTTCACCCACAGAGGCTTAGTGGAGAGTTTTAAATAAAAGGCAGTCTTGTTAACCATAGCACCATAGCACCAGCTTATCACTGTTGTACAAAGAAAGGTTGCATGACCAGTGGGGTGTATTGTAGAAGGTATTCTTAGTAAGATGTAGTTATTTCATAGATGAATTGACTGCCCCACATGGTAGTTTTTCAGGTAGTTAAAAACAGCATCAGCAAAAGTAAATATCTTAAACATATATGTGAAATGCTCCATCTAGACTTTGGAAAATGAGCATATATATAATAAAAGGGTCTACAAACATAACTCTGGTGACATATAGAGAAATAGCAACAGGCACCTGGTTTTTGTACTCTTTCAATCAGTTTGTGAGGAACTATGCAATCTGAGGTGAGGCACAGCTCCCCAATACCTCTCACTTCATGTCTTTCTGTATATTTGAGAGCAAAATATGACAATTCAGCTGTTTTTAATCTATGAAAATGATGGGAATCCTGTAGATCAATGAGCAAGTATTAATATTTATTTTATTTTAGCATTATTATTTTTTTACTTCACACAATGACTTTTCTGGCTCCCCTGACTGAAAGTCCCTGGGTCAGCATACTTCCTGAAATAAAGCATTCAGAATTGATCTAATAGTCCAAAGATTGTTTGATGCAAAATATTCAAGTAGGTTTATAAGTTATACAACTCAAAATATCCTTGGGGATCATCCAGTCCAAACCCCTTATTTTATCAATAAGAAAACTGATGCCCAGAGAGATTATATCTTTTTTGTTTGGGGGCTGGTGGGAGTTACACAGGTAGTGAACAATAAAATTGAAATTTGAACCCATGTCCCCTGACTCCAAATCTAGGGCTCTTTCCCTTCCTTATATCATATTAGCTTCTAAATAAGGTTCATAATTGCACTGCTATATGTTCACCTCTAATATGTATTGATAGCTAAATATATTGATTTCTCAGTCTACTAGGATCACTCTAATGTATGAATATTTTAACATCATTGTAAAAACAAAAAGAAAACATTCAGCAATTTGAAATTTCACTTAACTATGCCACTCTATATTAGATCCATGAGGCATACTTTTGCTGTACTGTTGTCTTCAAGTTTTCTATCTGTTATCCTAATTTAGATTCTACTCCCTGTGGTTCAAATTTCCACCAGTACTTTCTTTTAAGTTTTTTGCAAGGCAATGGGGTTAAGTGACTTGTCCAAGGCTACACCACCAGTGTTTGAGGTCAGATTTGAACTCAGGTACTCCTGACTACAGGGCCAGTGCTCTATCCACCTTGCCACCTAGCTGCCCCGAATACTTTCTTTTAATTTAAGTACACTCTGTCCTGCTTAAACTTCCTTTGAGATCTTTTCTTCCTTCTTCTTTTAATTCATGTTCCATGAATATCACACTTTTTTGAACAATATGTGTCTTCCCCTTTCTCTGTTACACAGCCAATTCCAACTATATCCAAAAGTATTCCCTGCTATTGTGGAAGGAGGTCCTCCATAGAGCTCAAATCAAATAGGAATTCCCAATAGGTGTTAAGACTGAAAAAAATCTTAAAACAAATGCTTCTCTTGTGGGTAATGTGCTAATTGTATCCCAAACTTTTAGGAGATTTCTAAAGGCTCTAATGAATTCAACCAAATAGTCAATACAGGAAGAGAAAGAATAACAGCTAATGAATGAAAACTTATTTCCCAAACTGATATGCCGATGGATGGACAACCCATAAAGCAAAGAAGCACAGAGAGGACAAGCAATTTGGACAAAGTCACACAGTAGGTGACTCAATAACTGACTCATAATCAGAAATCACGTACCCTAATTCCAGTTTCTAAGCTCTTATCCTTCATCACACTGTTGTTCATCCTTTGTATTTAAAGAATAATTGAGGAGAAATCAGGACGAAGAAACAAGTATTGCTCAAGAATTAAATTCTTAAGACAACAAAAAGACAAGGGAACAATGCCAGTGAGGAGGTAAAATGGGAGATATCTGGATAAACCAATATGGATTCATAGGAAGTGCATCAATATTTAGCACAGAATTTCTAGAAAAGTGTCTGATGTAATCTCATTGGATCCTGAAATTTGAAAGTATCTTAGAGATTATGATAGCCAAATCCCTTGTCAAGGAATAATATAAACATACAATAATATTATACATTAGAGAATATATGACAATATATAATATACAACATTTATATAACAATATTACAAATAAACTTTGGTAAAAATAGACTAATATATACTATAACATAATATAATATATAATATAATGTAAAATAAATTAGATGGATAATCAGTTACTCCAACAAAGTTTATTTATAACATAGAAATCACTTGTGAGATGCTTGCTCATGAAAGAAGGATACTTGTCCCGGTCTCCCCAATACCATTATAGGTCTCAGCTTCAGATTGGTATGTGTAAATGAAGCAACTTAAGCTGATAAATTTTAATCATTGGCTCTCTCCCTTTTAAGCTTAATTTGTATTATCAACATTTTGCCATCACATTCTTAAGTCTAAATAATCAAAACAACAAACCAAGTCCTGATTTGAAGTATTTGCTGATTTCCAAGGTGGACAGTTCAAAACGTGCTAGACCTGGACTTAGGAAGACTGAGGTCAAATCTAGCCTCCCAAACTTGCTAGTTTGGCTATGACTCTGGGAATGACACTTAATTTTTCTCTGACTGAGTTAATGGGCATAAACATAACACCTATCTCTCAGGGTTGTTGTGAGGAATAAATGAGATAATATTTGTGAAGTGTTCTTCATTCCCTAATGAACTTTCCATTCTCATATCCTCCCAAGGAAAAATAATGATGAACTTCTTACTGTTGGCCTCAATTTCAAAAAACATTCTTATATTCATCACAATGGGATAAAGTAAGAAACAAGAGAATATTAAACTATTGAAAAATAGAAAAAAATTAAAATCTCCAAATATATTTTGTGATTTTCAAATATGGGAATATATCCCAATATCTGAACAGCGTTCATTGACATGAACAGAGGTTATGACACAAGGATGATGTTATGGTTCCTATGATGTAATTTAACATACTCCATTTCATTCTAAGAGAATTCTGATGAAAGATACAAGAGGGGTACTAACTGGTTCTCCTCTGGCCTCCCTCCTCCTTTTCTCTTGTGATAGTATATTAAACTTCCAGGTAGAGCCAAGATGGCAGTGTGAAGTTAGCAACCACCCAGAGCTTTTCCTTACACAATGTTAAATGAAACCTCTACACAGACATTAAAGCTCAGATCCAAACAAAAAAAGAGCAAAAAAAGTTCTCAACTATAGTCATCATGAACTATCTGTCGTGAAGGTCTGTCTCTTCAGGGGAAAAGAAGAAATAGAGCCCAGGTAGGCAAGAGAGTGGGAAAACCAGGGGAAGGCTTCTAGCCACAGCACAGTTCACATCCTGGCAGTTAGATTTGCAGTGCAGGTTCCAGTTCAGCTAGATCAGCAGGGAGAGTCCCAATTCCAGACAAAATTTGAGTCCTGGAAACCCTGATGCAATAGACAGGGCTGAGTAGCAAACAAACCAGTGGGTAGGAAAAAACCTAGACATAAAGGAGGAAACAGACCTCTTCAAAGATAATGTTTGATCTTCATAGCAACAGAGCCAGAGACCAGGCCCTAGCCCCAGCACAAAAATCATGGAATTATATTCCCTATACTGCAGGAGCAAAGTTCAACTATCAAAATGAACCAAAACACCTAAAAAAAAGAACTCACTAAAGGAAACTACTGTTCAGATCAAAATGATAAAAATGCCATCTCAGAAAAAAGAAAGTCATGATAAATTGTCAAATGGAAAGTTTTAGAGAAGTTTATGCTCATGGAATAGCTTAAAAATATGTTAAAAACCAAAGAAGAGAGGAAGAACAAAAATAGAAAAAATAAGAGCCATGTAGAAGAATTATGTAAAATTGACTAAAGAATCAATTCCACTAAAAGTAAAAATGACAAACTGGAAAAGAATGTTACTCATCAAAAAATAAAATTAACCAAATGGAAAAGGAATACAACTCATCAAAAAAAACAAAATTAACCAATTGGAAAAAAAGGAAAATAACTCACTTAAAAGTAAAATTAACCAAGTGGAATATGGTTAATTAGGTTAATTTTACTTTTAAGTAAGTTATTTTCCTTTTTTCAAAAAATTAAACTGAAAAGGAAAAAACCCTAAAAGTTAGAATTGAACAAATAGAAACTAATGATTCCATGAGACACCAAGATTTCAGAAAACAAAATCAAAAGACTGAAAAACTGAAGAAAATTTAAAGTACCTTTTAGTAAAAACAAACAACCTGGAAAACAGATCCAGTAGTTCTAATTTATATCTAATTTACAGTTCTAATTTGATCTAGCCAAAAGCCTACATCAAAAAATGAGCCTGAAAAATATCTTTCAGAAAATTATCATGTAAAACTTCCAAATATACTAGATCAAGAAGACAAAATAGTCCTCAAAAAAAGAAAATAAAGAAACACCTACAGAAAGTGTTGAGTTTCCCTGTCTATCAGGCCATTCATTCAGCTCAGGAGAGAAAAGAAACATGCATACACTTGGGTAGGGGTGTTAGCAGGACAGCTAGCAGAGCCATTTATTCAAAGTATCAAACAGTTCTTATAGCAGAAAACCACAAAATTAGCATACAGGATAAAAACAACTCTAACTTGGGCAGGATGTGGCTCAGGTCCAGAAGTTTGAGAACAAGGCTATCAACAAGTGAGGTCATGAATGACACAGTTGTGTTATAAAATCAGAGTTCCATGGAAAGCCTTCAACTCAAGGGTCACAAGAGCTTGGATTTTTTAGTCATAACTGACCTTCTAAGCCAAACCTGCTCAAGGGGCCACCCCTTTCTGTTTACATAACAAGCTCACAATTGCCCAACCTGATGTTCAACCTGGGTTATCCAATACTGAATTCTATTGATAGTATGTATAGTAGCTTTGGTTACAAAAAATATTTTGATTAAACTTGGGAAACAGCAAAGTAGAAACATCAAGAGAATCAATATAAGACACAATTGTATAATACTTTGAGTCCAATGCCTGAAGAGGGCGGAATGTTGAAACAATTTAATTATCTTATTGGCTATCTTTTCAGGAATCAAGACTTGCTGGGAGGCTTCCTGGATGTCTTTAGCCAACTTATTCAAATTATCAATACCAAAAGATAGTTTTTAAAATGAGAGAAAAACAACAAATAATCAATATCATAATTACAACTAGCTGAAAAAAGAAATAACACATGTAACCATTTACCAATTACAAGTGGAGAAGACAACCATTCAGACAATTTCTTGTTCAAATCTATATGTTCTTCCCTAACATAAACTGTTTCATTACAAAAGTTTGTAATGCATTAACCAAATGATATAGATTTTCATAATCTTCTTCTGAGCATTAATCTCTAGTAACATTTTCTGACAATTCTTGAGTATATTTTGCTTCTATCTTTTCCTTTTATCATAACTTCTTTACATACACATTCTCAAATAATGCAATTGTAACAGTTAATATTATTTCCCCCTTTTCTCAGTAATGATCACAAATTCCTCTATATGGGGTGTGATACTATTTAAGCTAGAAAAATTATACCTAACTTCTCAGCATCTCTTCTTTAATATTTCCAAAAGTAACTTTGTTATATCCCAAATAATTTTCAACTTCCCCTATCAAAACAACTTCAGTCATATTTTTCTCTCCATAGTATAGTTTGGAATATAAGTCAAATATTCAGATTCTTTTGCAGTCCCCAAATTGTTCATTATTAATATAAGCATCACAAGTTGTTCATTAAGTCCATTTTGTGTTTTCCTTTTGTGTGGTCTGTCCTTTCTTCTCCTCTTATGCTTTCTTTCTCAATTTCTTCAGTGTAAGTTATTAACTTTCTGTATTACTTGATCATCTCATCTGCACGGTCTGATATTTCTTCCTGACATCCAGACAGTTTCTACATCTGTGGACAAAACAAAGGCATGCCCTTGACCCCAGGTTAGTAATTGATCAAGTCTTTTCCAATGTCCATCTTTTGTATCCTCCCACATTATTCTAAAGTATTTTAGGAGTATTTATTATGTTATCTATGGTAATTTCGTAACCAAAGTGTTTTTCAGTCACAGTTTTATTTTTATCATCCAAAGTCAAATAATTAATGAATACAAAGCATTATTTAGGCATGCCCAGTATCTGCTCCCCCTACATTTCCCCTTTTCTGTTTATGTGGGAACATTTTTAAGGACCTATTCTTCCTCTCAATTATAGGCTTGACCCATAGGATTATTAGGAATACCTGTAATATGTTTTATATTGTAATATAGACAGAATTGTTTAAATGCCATATAGTATATCCAGGGCCATTATCTGTTTTTTATGGATTTTGGTGTCCCTGCAAAACAATGGAATAAATGATCAATCACACCTTGAGTAGCCTCTGAACTTTGTGCTGTTGCCATTGTATATGAACTAAATGTATTTACAGTAACATGAATAAATTTCATTTTTCCAAAAGGTATATAATGAGTCACATCCATCTACCATAACTCATTAGGGTTTATGGTAGAATATTAGAATCCTTAAAATAATTTGGAGAGGTAGGTAAATACCCCTTTATGGACAGGATTTTACTACATTGCTAACTTGCTCTCTTGTGATTATAAATTCTTTCCTTAGTAAAGAAGTATTCTGATGAAATTTTTTGAGACAGTTTAGTTTACTCTTCTAATAAGCTTATAAGGAGTGGAAGGGTTAATTGATACATCTTATGATTACCTTCACATATATATGTGTATATCTATATCTATATCTATATCGATAGAAGATAGAGATAGAGATAGAGATAGAGATAGAGATAGAGATAGAGATAGAGATAGAGATAGAGATAGAGATAGATATATATGTATTTCCAGGCAATCCAGGGTGGGAATTTATATGTTCAATAAAAAAGAATTGTATCCCTAATAATTTCTAGTTATTCTTTAAGGAATTGATATAATATTACATTAATAAAGGCTGTTTCTATGCATCTGATGACATGATAATCATATTTACTATTTGTAAAAAATATTAAGCAGTTGTGGCTATTCTCTTAATACTAGTAATATAGCATATAATTTCTTTTCTATTATTGCATATATGCTTGGACCTATAGGTTTAGAATAAAGTCCATCACATTGCTTAAAAATTTCAGGGAACCCAGAGGGTCATAACTTCTAATATTTTCCCTCATTATCTCTACAAAGCAATCAATTATTAATTCAAGGCTTAGGTGTAATTACAGTAAAATAGCTAATATAAACAAAACTAGATCACATAATTTCTTCAACATCTTCCCCATCAGTAAGGTATCTAACTATGGGTAACATATTTTTCAATTTCCCAATCATATGTGAAACATAAGATTGCCAGGCTAACATCTCATTTTCTTAATGCAAAAATAAAAAATAATATTGATTTTTTTGTTATAATGTTTTTTGGCTCCTCCAGAGTCATAAGAGGAAAAAGAACTAATGGGAATGCTAAAATATATAGGGTCAGAAAGGCCTTGATAGAGGTTGGGACTCTACCAAAACCTTCTTAAAGTTAACCTTAGACCTGAATATCTTTTACACACAAATTTCTTTCCCATCGCTGTATTATAAGATTATTTTCTTTTTATTCCAAATATAATCCTATTTTCAAAAAGAAAATAAGATTCTCTATGAATTTAGTTTTAAGTATATATATATATATATATATATATATATATATATATATATATATATATATAAATGTCAAAAAAACCAAGGTAATTTTTTTAACAAAGCCAGTGTTACAAGATGTATATATAATTTCTAATACATATATATATATATATATATATATAGAGAGAGAGAGAGAGAGAGATAAATTTATAAATATGAGATAAAAAAAACACAGCTTTCCACAAACTCCCTAGACCCAAAAAGACCTTTAGAGATATGACCTCTTGGCAAGGTATTCTCTAATTTTCTTATAAGAAATTTTTACAAATATTATGGATGACACTTTAATTCATTCATATTTTGTTATTGTTAACACAATTTTAAATTTTCAAAAAAATATTTGATTCTGTTCTTATATAGTTTTCTAATTATATATAACACATTTTCAATTTAAAGTGTATTTCCTTTACTCCCTAAACTTTGCAATTAAAAAAATTCTTAAGACCAGATGTTTCTAAAAATTTTAGTTAAAATTTTTTTTAGTTTTTTTTGAAGGGCAATGTGGTAAAGTGACTTGTCCAAGGCCATGCAGCTAGACAATCATTATCTCAAGCTAGATTTGAACTTCAGCTACTCCTGACTCCAGGGCCGGTGCTCTATACACTGTGCCACCTAGCTGCCCCTAAAAATTTTTTATAATTACAAGATTTTCTTTATAGTGCTTTTAATAATCTTATAAATTCCAAAACTCATTTTCAAAATTACCTTAAATTATATTCCTTTTTAAAATATAAAAGTTTGAAAATTCTTATCTGTATCAGTACTATTCTAATTTCTCAATACTCTAATTTATAAGAGCTTTCTATCCTCACTGACAAAATGATGTTCTAGGAATTGGAGATTCTCCATATTTTGAGATATCAAGATAGTATGTACTAATTCTTTATCTTGTTCTTAATTCTTCTGTCACCCAAAGTTTTTTGAATACATGAACTATACCCCGTTTTTTTAGCAATTATAAAACCTGATAAAGAGCTTAGGTTTTTAGTCATAACTGACCTTCTAACCCAAATTTGCTCAAGTGGCCATCAATAAGAAAGAGAACACAGAAAAACAATTTACATGCAAAGGATAAACAATCAGAATTACATAGGATTTATCAAATTCAACATTTAAGAATCAGAGGACCGAGAATATGACATTTCAAAGGACAAAGGAGTTTGGATTACAACCGCAAATTAACTATCCTGCAATATAGTTGAAAAGATTGTACTTATAGGATATGAGACAAGAAATGATGTTTTATTATGAGGGTTGCAATTCCTGTAGAGATAGATGAAGGGAGAATACTTAGAGACTCTATACATAATTTATTAGACACTTTAGTTAAGGACTGTTATAGAACAATAGGGACAGAGGGTAGGAGTGTACTTAAAAAGGTGTGGCCATAAATTGATCAGGATGGATAAAGTTGGAGTGCTAAAGGATAGAAGGAGAAAGTGTACCCAATATTTTGGTTGGGAGGGTTCTAAGGCTATGGTTGGAGCACTACAGAGATGGAGGGAGAGAGTATACTTAGAGGAACTGGTCATAAAAAGGTCAAGAAATGACTTTGCTTTGTTGATGCTTTGGTTACAATTGGAGGGAGTGTGCTTGGTGATTGGAGCTATAAATAGTTCATAAAATGATTACACTTTGCATGGTATTTTGGCTCATGAGGATTGTGAGTGCATGGGAGGTACTTGAAAAGAGAGGGAGGTATAAATCAATTTTAATTTGATGTGATTTATTAAGAAGTATATTTCTAATGGGACAAAAGAGGGGAGTATACTTAGTGGCTATAAGGCAATGCTGCTTATCAATCAATCAATCAATCAATCCAAACTTTGAGAATGGTACTTCTATCAGGACAGATAAAATGAATATATTTAGACAAAGGGATTATAGGGACCAGTCAGAGTTAAAACAATAAAGAAATTTTAAAAGGACTATACTAGGAGAAGGCTATCCATTAATGGATAAATAATACAAGGTGTAGAAGCACAAAGACATATTATGATAGAGGGGGAAAATAGAGGGTGTGAAAACTGAATAAATCTACTCTCAATAGATTCTCAATTGGATTTAAAAATCTATCCTAGCCTACAGTGAAGGGGGGGAGGAAAAAGGGAAAGAAAAGATTGCAGGAAAGGAAAAGCTAAAGTTAAAAGTAAAGTTCAAGTTAAAATTAAAAAAAGTTAAAGGGGAAAGAGAGCAAAACACTGGTAAGAAAGAATAAGAGAAAATGAAAAAAAATATCAATAGGGAAAGATAGTATGGAGGAAAATGAATTAGAACTGGAAATTAACTGGAAATGTGAATGGGATGAATTCTCCCATAAAATAGAAGCAGATGGTAGAATGGATTAAAAAGCAGAATTCTACAATATGTTGTTTGTAAGAAACACATTTGAAGCAGAGGGATATGTGCCTGATTGTGGTATATTATCCTAGTAATAATGTGTAATTTCTTTACTAAAATTTTATTTCAGATTTTTACATCAATATTCTATGGGAAGATTGGTCTATAATTTTCTTCATCTGTTTTGGCTCTTCCTGGTTTAGATTTCTGCACTGTATTGGTATCATGTAAAGATTTGTCTTTCTATTTTTAAAAATAGTTTACACAGAATTGGAATTAATTTTTCTTTAAATATTTGGCAGAAATCACTTATAAATCCATCTGGACCTGAATCATTTTTCTTGAGAGTTTATTGATGGTTTCTTCAATTTCTTTTTCTAAAATGGGATTATCTAAGTACTTTCTTTCTTCTTTGATTAAACTGGGTAGTTTACATGTTCTCATGCAGTTGGGCAAAATTATCCCTTTAATTTTCTCCTCATTGGTGGTGAGTTCACCTTTTTCATTTTTTGATGCTGATAATTTGTTATTTTTTCTTTTCAAAAAAAATTTGATTATCCAAAGATTTATCTATTTTATTGTTTTTTGTTTCAAAAAACCAACTCAGTTTTATTTATCAGATCAATGGTTTTCTTTTTTATAATTTTGTTAATCTCTCCTTTGATTCTTAGAATTTCTAATTTGGCATTTATTGAGTATATAATTTCCCCTGAAACTTCTTTGACAGTATCCCATAAATACTGATATGGTGTCCCATTGTGGTCATTTTCTTGGATGAAATGATTTGTTGTTTGATTCACTCATTTTTTAAAATTAGTTTATTTAGTTTCCAATTAATTTTTGGTTTATCTTTCCATGGCCCATTATTATATGTACATTTTATTGCATCTTGATCTGAAAAGCATGTGTTTATTATTTCTGCCTTTCTGCATTTGATTTTAAGGTTTTTATGCCCCAGTACATGGTCAATTTTGGTGTATGTGCATGTATTGCTGAGAAAAACGATATATTCTTTTCTTCAATTTTCACCAGAGTCTTTCCATATCTAAGTTTTCTAGGATTTTATGTAGCTTGATTTCCTTCTTGTTTATTTTGTGCTAGATTCATCTAATTCTGAAAGAAGGAGGTTGAGGTTCCCCATTATTATACTTTTGCTGCCTAGGTCTTCTTATAATTCATTCAGCTTCTCTTCTAAGAATTTGGATGCTATAGCATTTGGTTCATATATGTTTAATAATGATAGCACTTCATTTCCTGTGGTACCTTTTAAGAAGATGCAGTTTCCCTCCTTATTCCTTTTAATGAGATCTATTTTTACTTTTATGTTTTCTAAGATAAGCATTGTTGCTCCTTGACTTTTTACTTCCACTAAAGTGTAATAAATTTTGTTCCAGTCTTTTACATTTATCCTGTGCATATTCCCCTGCTTTAAATGTATTTTTTGTAAACAACATATTATAGGACTCTGGTTTTTAATCCATTCTGATATCTGTTTCTGCTTTATGAGAGAATTCATTCCATTAATATTCAAAGTTCAGATTACTAAATCTACATTTCCCTTCATGGTATCTTTCCTCATTTATACATTTCTCTTTCCTTTCGTTTTATTCATCCTCACCAATGCTTTGTTCCTTTCCCATTTAACTTTTACTTTAAATTTTAACGTCAATTTTCCTTTTTCCTCTTAATTTTGCCTTCCCTTTATTAGCTCTTCTCTCCTTTTCTTTCCATTCTCATTCCCCTTGCCCCCATCTTCTTCCCTGTAGGGTAGGATAGATTTTTAAACCAATTCAGAATGTATGTTAATCCCTCTGTGGACCAAATCTATTGAGAGTAGGATTTACTCAGTGTCACATCCTCCCTTCTTTCTTTTTACTATAGTAGGCCTTTGTACCTCTTTACCTGATGATATTTATCCACTAATACCTAGCCTTCTCCTACTATCGTTCTTTATATGCTTTATTATTTTAATTGCCAAATCTACAACTGCTTTGTCAAAATATATTTTCCCTTTATTGATAGAATAAATTCTATTCTCAAAGGTTAATTGATTGGTTATTTGACTGATTAACAGCATTGCAGCATAGACTCTAAGTACTCCCCCCTTCTGTCCCATTAAAATATACTTCTAAAGAGTTATAAATCACATCAAATTATAACTGATTTATATCATCCCCTCTTTTCAAGTATCCTCCATGCACACACAATTTTCATAAGCCAAAGCATCATGCAAAGCCAAATCATTTCATGATCTGTTTATACTTCCACCCCTCTCCCAAGCATACTCCTTTCAATTATACCCAAAGCATCAAGCAAACAAAATTACTTCACGATTTTTCATGACTAGTCCCTCTAAGTACAATCTCTCAATCCATCTTCATAGTACTCCAACCATAGCCCTATAACTGCCCCCCAAAATTAATGAAATATTCCCTCCTGATCTATTTATGTCCAACCCTTTTGTACACTCCCACCCTCTGTCCTATTGTACTACAACCCTCTTTAACTAAAGTATCTAGTAAAGTAATGTCACTTCATGATTTAATTATGCATAGAGTCTCTAAGTACTCTCCCTCTCTCTGTTTCTATAAGAAATACCACCCTCTTAATCAATATTGCTTCATAACTCATTTAAAACAATATCTTCTAAGTATAATTCCTTCAAATATTTTCAGCCCTTTAACTATTCTGAGAAATACAATTCTCAAAAGTTACAAATGTTAGCTTCCCTTGTAAGGATGTATACAGTTTAATGTTCTTGACTTTAGCAATTATTTTCCTCCATTTTATTTCCTCCTATTTTATGTTCCCAACACTTAGCAAAGTATCTATCACATAGTAAGTGCTTATGGAATGCTTATTGATTGAGCAATTGGTGGGCTGTAAAGTCACAGTTAACAGAATTAGACTTTGAATTTCTATGACTTGTTCTTTTGGAAATGTTCTTGGTACTATTCGAAAACTACATCTCCAAGTCTTTACAATATCCTATTGGCCTAGGTATATTTAAATATTCCATGAGATGATCAACCTTTATATATTTACCATTTAACTTTTTATACATCTCCTGAGTCTTGTATTCAAAGATCAAACTTTCTATTAAGTTCTGGTCTTTTCATCAGAAAAGTTTAGAAGTCCTCTAGTTCATTGAAAATCTATTTTTCCCCCGATAGAATATCTTGAAACTTGCAGACTAGTTAATTCTTGGCTGTTATCCAAGGTCCTTTGCCTTCTGGATTATTATATTCCAGACCCTCCAGTCCTTTAATGATGAAGCTGATAAGTCCTATGTAAGCCTGATTGTGCTTCCTTTGTATTTAAATTGCTTCTTTTTGCCTGTTTGCAGAATTTTGGAATTTGCCTGTGATGTTCCTTGGAGTTTTTATTCTGGTATATCTTTCTGGAAGTGTTCTGTGTATTCTTTCAAGGATTATTTTGATATCTTGATTTAGTATATTAGAACAATTTTCCAATATAATTTCCTGAAAGATATTTTCCAGACTTTTTTTTATTTAGGGATTTCAAGTAAGCCAATAATTTGTAAATTCACCCTTCTAGATCTATTTTCTGGGTAGTTTGTTTTGTTTTTCCTAAAATACAGTTCACATTTTCTTCAATTTTTCAGCCTTTTGATTTTGTTTGATGAAATCTTCATGTCTCATAGAGTCATTAGTTTCTATTTGTTCATTCTGATTTTTAGGGTTTTATTTTCTTTATTTAACTTTTATGTTTCATTTTCCAGTTGCTTAATTTTACTTCTAGTTGGGTTATTTTCCTTTTCCAATTGGCTAATTCTATTTTTTGAAGAGTTGCACTCCTTTTCCAGTTGGTCAATTTTATTTTTTTATTAGTTGTAATGAGGATATACTGTCAAAGAAAGTCTCAACCACTCCATTGTCTTTGCTAAGAAAATTCCAGTGGTTCATAGGGTCATGAAGAATCAGACATAACTGAACAATGGAATAATAAGGATGTTGAAGGATTTGTCAAAACATATATAATGAGTATTTGTAATGGTTGGAATTCCCTATATGTAAATCTGAGGAATGATGACTATTTGATATGCTTACAAATAATTCTCAAAACAGAGTAAAAAATGATAATGGTACATAATAGTGCTTCCCACAGGACTTCTACAAGCTGCCTGCTGCTTGTGCAATGGCCTATTGCTACTGGTTATGTTTTTTCCTATTCCATTAGCTGAGGACTAAGATCCCTTTCCTTCAGACCCTGATTGCTGGTACTTGCACTGCTTCTTATTTCTCTGAATAATTCTTTTGGGAGGTTAGGCTACCTCCTTTGTTCCTGTGGCCCCAGGCTTCTGATTACTTTATTATATAGTCTGGGGCTGGGGAAACAAGATTACTCTTGTTTCTCTTTGGCATGCTTGGTGATTATTTTATCCATTAAAAATTTTTTATATCTTGGTCATCACCCCTATGCTGCTGTTAGGGTGTACCATGTTCTGGTTCTTCTCATCTGACTCAGCAGAGGGTTAGTCCTCTCTATGACCTTTTGTGTTACCATCTTAATTTCAAGTCTCCAAACTCATGATGGCTATTTTATTCATTTTTTGTTTTATATTTTATGATTTAATCTGTAATTCATTGACATAGTAAACTGCTGCTGAGAAGAGTATAACTACCAAGACAGATTAATATCTGCTTTGAAATTTAGTCTTAGACAATTTTCTAGAGATACTGCTAGATAAAGCAATTTTTCCAAAGTCACATATCCAGTATGTACCAATAGCAAGATTTGAACCCTGGACTTCTGGTTCCCAGGATAATTCTTGATACTTTACTCCATATTCCCTCTCATCTATAATTTTAAGTATTCCCTGGTGATCTCCCATTCAAGTACAATCTAGGCTTAATCCTGTTCAATATTAAATGTTATCAAGTTTGTGACCATAGATATTGATCATTATAGACCATAGATATAGGTCATTAATATCAAACTTAAAACTTCTCCATTAAAATCACACTCTGTTTTCTCCTCATAGAAGTAACTTTGGGATCTGGGAGGTCTTATGATTAGACCTAAGGTTCTAGCAAGAAAATTGAAACTGGAAAGATTCTAACAGGGATAGAGTGATATGTCCATTAATCTGAAAGCTCATCACCAGCATGAATACAGGATGACTTCTATTTTTTTTCTGAAAATAGTAGTTCCTTGAATGTCCTTCAATTGGGGAATGGCTTAACAAACTGTGGCATATGTCTATCTTGGAATACTATTATTCTATTAGAAACCAGGAGGGAAGGGAATTCAGGGAAGCCTGGAAGGATTTGCATGAACTGATGCTGAGTGAGATGAGCAGAACCAGAACACTGCACACCCTAACAGCAACATAGGGGTGATGATCAACCTTGATGGACTTGCTCATTCTATCAGTATAAAAATCAGGGACAATTTTGGGTTATCTGTGATGGATAATACCATCTGTATCCAGAGAAAGAATTGTGAAGTATGAACAAAGACCAAAGACTATTGCCTTCAATTTAGGAAAAACCCTTTATTTTATTATGTAATTTTGCTATTTTTTATATTTTATTTTTCTTTCTTAAGGACATGATTTCTTTCTCATCACATTCAACTTAGAACAATGTATACCATGGAAACAATGTAACAGACTGCCTTCTGTGGGAGATGGGGGAAGGGAAGAAAGAATGGGGGGGAGGGAAGCAAGAATAGGGGAAAAAATTGTAAAATTCAAAATAAATACAATTTTTCTTTAAAACATAGTGGTTCTTTATTAATTTATAGATAAGCTACAATCTATTAGTGAATAAAAATTGCCAGGAACCTTAGAGATCTTGTAATTCAATTCCTTCATTTTTACTAATGATGGAACTAAAAGAGAGAGCCTATGACTTGCTCAAGATTACACAGCCTATTTGTGGCAGAAAGACAGGAAGTTAGGTCTTTTCCTTCCAGTGTAATGCCCTTTCAACTCTGTCCCCATTTATAGGACATGCAGGGAATTCTAAATTTTTCATTTCACTTCATTATAATGACTTTTTTAATGTTCAATGTAAAAAATGAAATGCATTTTTTACAAAAAGAAAATACCCAAGCGCTACAATTTTTGATAATTTGGTTTCCTTTCAATGGTTTCAAATATAGAGTAACTTAATTATTCTCTTATGGATTCAACTGTTTTATAAATAAAGTTATTCATGTGACCGTACATGAAGAAAATCACAAAAATAAGACTGTATCAAGTTTTATATGCTTTTTCCAACTACAAATTTGTCCCCAAATTAAGCCCCCAAATAAATATATACCTTAACATAGCCTGAATTCTCTGACAGGATCAAGGAGTATGTAAACATTAGTGACTTTGGAGGTTTAACTAGTTTCCAGAATGACCACATATCATTTTGGAAAACAAACCAAAGGAAACACTTTCTTATTATGATATAAAATAATGATTTAGCCACCACAAAATGATCATATATTAATTGATGTAATGCTTGGAAGCAACTTTAAAAATTATCTAATTCAATTCCTCTCATTTTTAATAAAGGAAACAGATCTGGAGAGGCTGTGATGTATCCAAAATAGCACAGAAAACTTTATGACAAGCAATAGAGTTGACTTGTGCAGTGGAAAGAAGGGGTAGACTTAGAATTGGTCAATCTCAGTGCACATCTTAGATCTGTCCCTTAAAAATTACCTGACAATTCATTGAATTTTCCTCAGGTCTTCATTTCTGAAATGAAGTAATTGGACTACTTGACCTCTAAGTTCCCTTCTAGCTTTAAGTCTATATTCCTACTTATCTAGCTCCTCTAACAACAAAACTAGTGCTCTGGACATTAAACCATGGAATCTCAAGTTAGATACAACCAATCTGGTGCAGTTTGGTAATTTATATTATCATGTAGTTATAGAATCTGTTAATATACTTTGTATTTCAAAGTAGAATAATGCTTGTTAGAAGGCAGGAGTGACTTTTTTATGTTCCCAACACTTAGCAAAGTATGTATCACATAGTAAGTGCTTATGGAATGCTTATTGATTGAGCAATTGGTGGGCTGTAAAGTCACAGTTAACAGAATTAGACTTTGAATTTCTATGACTTGTTCTTTTGGAAATGTTCTTGGTACTATTCGAAAACTACATCTCCAAGTCTTTACAATATCCTATTGGCCTAGGTATATTTAAATATTCCATGAGATGATCAACCTTTATATATTTAGCACTTTGAAATGGTCAGTCTATTGTAAAGGAAAAAAGAATAAGAATAAAAGGGGGACTATAGACTTAAGTAATTGGTTATTGGCCCAGCATTGACAGAATAATCCATTTCGTATCTCTCTTCTCGAATGGAATAAAAGTACTCAATCATGCTTCCAAGTCAGTAGGCTACAAATCATGAAATAATATGCTTAAAACTCTTCCTGCTCTTAACATTCTTTTTCTTGTCCTTATGTCACCAGCTGGATCTCAGCCACTGAATTGTTTTAGTATAAATGCTTTATTTATGTAAACATAAATTCTCTAGCGAACACAAGAACTGCCAGTACCCAGACATCTCTGATGTTTATGGAGAAAGACCTTTCCCATTGGGAAGAAAGAAGGAAAAAAATTTAGTAAATGCTTACTATATTCCAGACACTACTATTGTTAGCAATCACTTTCAGCCCCTAGATGAAGTAATCTAACTGAAGACCTTGGTTCTTCTTAAATTTGTCAAATGGAAAAATTAATTGAGTTTGTGAATTCAATCAAGGTTAAAGTGAACCACCAAATAACTGATCGAACTAGATTTTTCCCCATTTTTTCAGTCTATATTTGGGGGGGTGGGGCATCCTGTAGGTATAGTCACAGCATTGAGACTACTGAGACAAGTAGATTACATAAAAGAATTGGTCATGCTTTGTTGGTTCTTGACTTCATTGTCCAAGAAGACCAAAATGACTTAACTATATTTGAGACAGATTACAGTGTGTCTGATTGTGGCTGATCAGACTAAAATGAGTTTGGAATGCTCTACCACAGGTTGGGCACAAATATGTGAACACCTGGGGTGGGAACTCTAAACTGATGGATTTCACATTTCCTTTGAGCTGCTTCAATTCTGCCTTCCTTGTAGAGAGCAGCCCCCTCACTGATGAGGGCATGGCATACTGCATGGTTCTGTGCCAGTGTCTCCCATGCCATACAATTAATTATAAATTTCCTCAATGGTATTTCTTCAACGGGTGGTTTTCTTTTTAAGAATTGGTCATAAAACTCCTAGGAAGAGCAGATGAAGAAAAAGTAGCTATTAGAGCCAGAAGAGGTCTTAGAAATTATACAATTCAACTCCATTCGACCATTTTAAAGATGATGAAACTGACACCCAGAGAAGTGAAGTGGTCTGCTTAGTCACATGGTTAGTTGACAGCAAAACTGGACCAAGTCTTCTGACTCCCAGGCTGGTGCCTTTTGTTTCTTTTGTTTTTATAATAACTACATGAGGGGTGGCTAGGTGGCACAGTAGATAGAGCACCGGCCCTGGAGTCAGGAGTAGCTGAGTTCAAATCCGGCCTCAGACACTTAATAATTTCCTAGCTGTGTGGCCTTGGGCAAGCCACTTAACCCCACTGCCTTGAAAAAAAAAACTAAAAAAAAAATAACTACATGAAACTCAAAGGTAGTAGACTGATTTATTGATTATTGTTGTTCCTATTCAAAGATGCCCATGACATCAAATGAAGTAAAGACATGACCTGCACATTATGTTGATTATTGTGAAGGGAATTGCAAAGACATCCTTCTCATTGCCTCTTTAAGAACCGTCTTCAACCCATGGTCTGATCTATTAGGAAACAGGACTTCTGATGATGGTCTGGCTATAGTAGGAGACCTTGAAATTTGAGATGTGCATCTTTCCACATCTTTGAGAGACCATGGGCTTACAGTAAAGCAAGGCAGAGCATCAGAAAGGCAATTTTTTTTAATTTTTTAATTTTTAGTTTTTTTGCAAGGCAATGGGGTTAAGTGGTTTGCCCAAGGCCACAGTTAGGTAATTATTAAGTGTCTGTGGCCGGACTTGAACTCAGGTACTCCTGACTCCAGGGAAGGTGCTCTACCTACTGCGCCACCTAGCTGTCCCTAAGGCAATGTTTTGACAACAAAACTTGCAACAATACAGTAAAACTAACTTTGTATCTATGGTCTAATCATCAGTATGGTGACTGTGTGGCACTGCGATGGTATTTGTCTTCAGACTTACAACTTTTGTTCTTGATAAAGGAAAATGTTCTTTTTTACATTTATTTATTTGTTCATTTGTTTGTTTGTTTGTTTATTGATATGCTTTCATTCTTAGGCACATGCATATTTCCAAGTTCCAAAATTTCCTTTCACCCTCCCTTCCCAATCCCCTCCCCTCAGCAGGGAACAGTTAGGTTAGCATTTTACATACATATTTTGCTAAACGTTTACAAATTAGAAATTTTCGGCATGAGGAATTAGGATTAAGGGAAAGAGATACATAAGAGATAATTTTTATAAAGTGTTCAGATTGAAAATGGTTTTTTATTTTTTATTTGTGCATGTTTTGTTTTGTTTTGTTTGTCTTCCTCTGGATCAGGATAATATAGTCCATAGTCAATCCAATACAGTTGTCTTAGCTCTTTGGACTGCAGAGAGGAGCTGTTTCCATCAAGGTTATTAATCTCAGATTGTTGTTGATGTGTTCATTAATCTCTTGATTCTACTCCCTTTGCTCAGCATCATGTCCTGTATGTCATTCCATGCTTCTCTAGAGTCCAACCATTTATGGTTTCTTATGGATCAATAGTATTCCATAGTATTCATGTGCCATATCTTGTTTAGTCATTCCCCAGTTGATGGGCATCCCCTCAATTTCTAATTCTTTGCCATTGCAAAAAGAGCTACTATGAATATTTTGGAACATGTAGGACTTTTCCCATTTTTTATAATTTCTTCTAGACATAGTCCTAAAATTGGAATTGCTGGGTCAAAGGATATGATCAGTTTTATTGCTCTTTGGGCATAGTTCCATATTACTCTCCAGAAAGGTTGGATCCATTCACAACTCCTCCAGCAATGTATCAATGTCCCAATCATCCCACAATCTCTCCAATATTGATCATCTTCTCTTTTTCTCATTTTGGCTAATGTAATAGGTGTGATATGATACCTCATTGTTTTATTTTGCATTTTTCTAATCAATAATTATTTGGAGCATTTTTTCATATGACTAAATATAGCTTTAATTACTTCACTTGAAAACTGTCTGTTCATATCCTTTCTTTCCCTCTAAAATTATAAACCTTTGTGCCCCTTCCCTTGGTGTTATTTATCACTCTAATACTATTAATCTGGTGTCATCATTCCCAGTTTGATTATTTGGTTGCTTGATAAACTCATATTGTTATTAAGATATCATCACGGATTGTTTACTTGATTGCTTGGTAAGTAGCATTGACTCAAATTGCATCAAATTATAATTATAATCATTTTTTACTTTACTCCCTTTTCAAGTATCTTTCAAGTACACACAATTCTTACAAGCCAAAGTATCATCCAAAAATAAATCATTTCTTGAACTATTTATGCCCAGGCCTAATTTCTTTCACACTTTTACCTCTTTCTTCCCCACCCAGGGTACTTAATACTTTGCTAAGTGAAGTAAGGTCCATCTTCTCTCCCACTTTGCCCCCCCCCAGAATATTTAACCATTTGTTGTTAACCCTGATATAATTAACTGCAAGAATCTTAAATATCTCTAAGTCCTGGGAAGTTCTGGAGGACTCCAGTGAGAACTTTACAAATGATTTTAAGTTACAGAGATACTGACTCAGGTCCTCACAGTTTATGATGTCCTCATTAGACAAGGTACTATGCACAGTAGAATTAAAGTGAGTCTAAGAATAATGAGACACTTAAATTTAAGTTAACACCCTGCCTTTCTTAAGGGGCTTTTTGTCTCAAACATAGTGATGTCTTGGGCCTCTTCAGCTGAGAGATAAGACCCAATTATACCCATATACTTTAGGGTCAATCTCTTCAATTATATTCTACCCTTTAATTATCCTAAGAGAAGTAAAGTTCTAAAGAATTAGAAGTGTTATATCTTCCCTTTTAGGGTTATATTCAATTTGATGATCTTGACCAACATTTATTTTGTTTTGTTTTTTTATTTCATTCCCCTTTTCATTTACCTGTTTTTTTAAATGCAACTCTTGAGTTGTGTATTTGTCAATGGAATTCTCTGTTCAGTTCTGGTCTTTGTGTCAGGAATTATGAAAGTTCTCTATTTCATTGAGCATTCATCTTTTTATCTGACAATATATGCTGAATTTTTCACAGTAGTACATTCTAGGTTGTAATCCCAGGTCTTTTGCTCCCCAAAATATGTCATTCCAGGTCTTCTGACCCTTCTGTGTTGAGACTGATAGGTCCTGTATAAGTCTTATTGTGTTTCTTTTATATTTGAATTGTTTTCTTATTGCTGTTTGCAATATTCTCTCCTTTATTTGAGAGTTCTGGAACTTGGTTATTACAGCCCTTGGAGTTTTTTATCCTGCGGTCTCTTTCTGGAGGGACTCTGTGGATTCTTTCAATGGTTATATTGTTAACTTGTTCTAGTAGATTTGGACAGTTTTCCTTTATAATTTCCTGCAGGATGTTTTCCATGTTCTTTTCTTGATCCAGGATTTGTAGTAGTCCTATTATTTGTAGATTGTCTCTCCTGTATCTGTTTTCCAGGTCATTTATTTTTCCCTAAAAGGTACTTTAAATTTTCTTCAATTTTTTTAGGCTTTTTATTTTGTTTGATGGAATCTTGTAGTCATCTAGATTCATTGGTTTCTATTTCTTCAATTGTAATTTTTAGAGTTTATTTTCTTCAGTTAGCTTCTGTGTTTCCCTTTCCAGTTGGTTATTTTACTTTTAATAGAGTTGATTTCTTTTGTCAGTTTTTCATAATTTTCCTGCATGACCTTCATTTCTTTTTTTTATTTTTCTTCTTGCTCTCTTCTTTGGTTTTTAAATTCTTTTTTAAGCGCTTCAATGAGCTTTTGTATTTGAGTTCAATTCATAGATTGTTTTGATAGTTCTCTGTGAGTGATTTTTCACTGCTTTCTTCTTCAGACATGGCATTGTTGTCATCTTGGTCTGTAGTTTTCTATAGTAAGTGCTCTTTTAACTTTTTTGTTCATCTTTGTTGTTTTAGTTCTGCTCCTGGGCTTTAGGGAGTATCTATCCAAGCTTTTTTTTTTTTTTTTGCTGGGGCTGGAGTCTGTTCCCTGGCTTATTGTTGGCCAAGGTTGCTTATGCTGTCCAGGTCTTACCTTTGCAGAGGTTTGTTTTTTTCTCCTTTATGTCCAGGTTCTGACTTAACAGTGGTTTGTTCCTGACCAAGTCCCATCTCTTACCCTGGTGTTTTCAGGGTTCAGACTTTGTTTGGGGTTGGGATCTCCTCTGCTGGCTTGCTCTCTAACTTCCAGGGCCTCTGCTGTTGTTAAGCTGTCAGGACCTGGATTGCACTGTGGCTAAAAGCCTCCTGCTGGCTTTCCCACTCTCCTGCCTCCTGGAATTTACTTCCCCCTTTCCCTCAAAGAGACAGATCTTCACTGAAGATCCTCCACAATGGCTACAGTTGAGAACCTCTTTGAATCTTCTCTTTTTCTTGGTGGGATCTGTAGTGTGAATGTCAGAGTAGAGGCTTCATTTATCTTTGGTAGGGAAAAGTTCCGGAAGCAGGTTAGCTTCATGCCACCATTTTGGCTCTGCCCTAGAAGTCAATGAAAATATTCTTGGCAAGTGCTTTCTCTGGTCTGCCTTGCACCTACCTGAGAATTTCTCCTTTAGTGACACAATAGGAATGTCCCTTGTCATTCCTTTTAATCATGGCTCCAGTTTTGAAAACCAACAAAATACAACCAGGGGCCTATTCCATTATCCTAGCTGGGGTATCCTGGCAACTAGGGCTGACTTGGAACATTAATTTTTTCAAAGTAAAAGCTTCAGTACCTGAAGGAAGGACGTTCAGCTAAGATCACTGAGGTGCTCTGAGAGGCAGAGACTGGGACAGGCAGTGGCTTGCATTGCAGAGGACCACTAGCTGCATCCCAAGATCCAACTATGAGCAATATACGCTATTGGAGCTGGGATTACCATGACTGCTGACATCAGATTTGCCCTCCAATGGATCCTCACTAAAGGATTTAAAGTGTAGTCATTCCAATTAAAGGACCTGGAAAGAGTCCTGTCTTGCTATTTTTCATCACTGCCTCCCCAAGTCAAGAGTGGGTGGCTGTCTTACCTTGTTACTTAAAGCACCTCAAGAAACTTAGGTAAAGGAGCAAGGGCATACTCAGAAAGTGAACTGCAAATATTATTTCTAACACAAATCATCTCTAGGATGTCCATAGCACTCCACAACATCTAAATGAAGTTAAAATGTCAGTAACCAGCCGATGCTTTGCCTATGTGCCTTAAATGTCTGTATATGATTCTACAGAAGATTGTCTAACCCTCTGTGCCTTTCCTATCTCAGTCCATTCATGACTGCTCTAGATTCTGTATGCCCAGAGTAAAGAATCTGGAATTGACTCATTTCCCTAAATTGTATGTTTCAACAATTATTGACCCAGAGGCATAAATTTGCTTATCACTAACAAGTAAAGAGTAAACAAATGAGGATAGTAATCAACTGTATTCCATCTTTATTGATGGTCATTTAAGCAAATTGGAAATATTAGATGATAATATTAATAACAAATTTCATCTGTAAGCCTTCATCTGTTTATATAGTTCTTTTCATTATATATTCTTATTTAACTTCACAAGATCCGTGTGAGCCTAAGGAAACAGGACACAAGCAAAGAGTTTTAAATTTGACAGCAAATCCTGCTTCAAACTCATTCTAATTGTATGACCCTGGGCAAGTCCCTTAACTCTCTCAAAATCTGTTTTCTCATCTGTAAAATAAGACAAATGATGATACTTTACTTAGTGGTAGAATAAGAATCAAATAAGCTGCATATCAGTGCTTTATTGAGTCCTAAAGGATTAGGCATGTTGAGTTACTATTTTAGAATGCAAATGTTATTTCCATTTTGCAGATGAGAACAGTCACATACCTCAAGCTAAACAAACCCTTGAACTCAGATATTCTAAGGTCAAAGCTTTTTGAAACATACTGATCTATAATTTATCTGATTTTACTTAATTGCTGAGGCCATGCTATCCATTTATAAGTGCATGTGCTTGTGTGTATTTAGCATGGGGTTGTTCAGTGTAGATTGTTGAGTAACCACAGTGGGTCAGTGACAGAACAATAAAGACAGTTGGGCAGCAGTGCAATACTGGGGAAGGATATTAATTCAGAAAACCCTATCAGAAGTATTTATATTGGGGCAGAGGACAAGAACTATCCAGTCCAATAATACCTTAAAATTTCTAGCCTAATTTTAAATGAAAGTTTCCTTAACTTAGCTGGATTCTTATGATCCTCTCTAGGTTGAGATTCCCTCCCCCAACCCACAATAATGGCAAGTTCTCCCAATATGGCAACTATCTCTACAATTCTTTCAGGTTGACTTTGAATTTGTCTACCTGGGCATTTTGAACCAAATTCGTTTGACTTCTCCATAATTTCAGGCTCACAATCCCTGTTGCCTTTGGATGATCCCTGAAATTTATTTATGATAGTTGTCATCCTGTTCCCACCTCCTACCATAAATAAAGGGAATGACAAGGAAAGGAAGTGCAAATATGGAAAAGATACTGCACTTATCATCTCCAAAAAGGAGAATAATTCCACAAGACACAGTTCTCCTTAGTACAGAAATGTCACTGGAAGAAACCTTCTTCCCAAGCTCAGTGTATTAAATAAGATACTTCTAGAAACAGCAAAAGTAATTAACACCCTTCCTCCTCACTTTCAGCTGATAGTCACTCCATGTAGACATATCTGCTTCTAAATATCTGCTAATCCATCTGGAATTACTCTTGAGAGCATTGAGATTTTTCCCAAAGGCAGAATACCACACAATATTCCCCTTCTTGATCTAACTTCCTTTTTCCTAAAGTCAGATAGTCATTCTTTTTGTTCTGCTCCACTTCCTCCTCAGTCACATCATGCTATGATGGATTTCTTTGCAGTACTTGCCTTTCCCCATCATTTTTTTCTTTCAGTTGAAGGAAAAGTCCCTAATATTTGAGCTCTTAGAAAAGTCCCTAAATATTATGAGTGTTATGTTTGCCCTTGTCCTATCAAATCAAAGCCTGAGGTACTGGAGAGAAAAAAGTGATTATTTTATCCTGGCTTCTTTCCTCCTTTTCTTGGTTCCTATTATGAAAATTCAAAATTAAAATAAAAAGAAGAGAAGAAACTCCAAGATAGTGGAAATCTGATAGTGAAAGAATTAAAAGGAACTTTGATATTAAACTTTCCATACATATATATATATATATATACATTTATACATATAAAATGATCAGGGGAAATCATATATATGTACACACACACACACACACACACACACACACACACACAAATATATATATATATATATATAATTGGGGGAGAAATTATAATGGGAGAACTGGATATTAATGCCTTTTTCCCCTTTCTAATTTACTCCCTTTCCTATCCTCTTATCTGGAGATGATGATATCTTTACTCATTTTTCTATAAATTTCTTTGATCCTCTCCCTTTACTATATGAATTCCTTATTTATAATATAAGTAATTTTCCCTCTCTTATGTGTCCATTTTAATTACTAAAAGAAGCAGAGAAAGAACACTTTGC
Organism: Macrotis lagotis; assembly: GCF_037893015.1. Taxonomy (NCBI): domain Eukaryota; kingdom Metazoa; phylum Chordata; class Mammalia; order Peramelemorphia; family Peramelidae; genus Macrotis; species Macrotis lagotis. The sequence goes on along the minus strand of NC_133661.1, from coordinate 88,625,547 downwards.
ATGAAACAGATGGAAAATCAGCTAGGGAAAATACTAATAGTTCTTAGAGAACCTGAGAGCAAAGCAGCTGTTCAGATAAAAATCCTTGAGGAAAGATATAAAGTCCTGAGAGGAGTGAAAGTCCTTCAAAGGAGAAATATACTAATTACAAAAATGACTTCAAGTGTATTGTTTCTCAGTAGCTAATTTATAAATGACTGCTTTGGGGATTTTGTAATTTATTGCTGAGAAATTCTGAATCACAGAACTATTTTTGGACTATGGAATTATGCTGTTTAATTGTTTTCCTTTATGCCTGATTCTTTTTTGTTGTTGTTGTTGTTTAATTTTTATTAAAGATGTTATTTGAGTTATACAATTTTTCCCCAATCTTGCTTCACTCCCCCCACCCCACCCCACAGATAGCTCTCTGTCAGTCTTTACTTTGTTTCCATGTTGTGCCTTGATCCAAATTGGGTGTGATGAGAGAGAAATCATATCCTTAAAGAGAACAGAATTCTCAGAGGTAACCAGATCCAACAATAAGACATCTGGGTTTTTTTTTTTCTGAATTAAAGGGAATAGTCCTTGTACTTTGTTCAAACTCCACAGCTCCTTATCTGGACACAGATGGCACTCTCCTTTGCAGACAGCCAAAAATTGTTCCCAATTGTTGCGCTGATGGAATGAGCAAGTCCTTCAAGTTGGAACGTCACTCCCATGTTGCTGTTAGAGTGTACAGTGTTTTTCTGGTTCTGCTCATCTCACTCAGCATCAGTTCATGCAAATCCCTCCAGTTTTCCCTGAAATCCCATCCCTCCTGGTTTCTAATAGAACAAGAGTGTTCCATGACATACATATACCATAGTTTGCTAAACCATTCCCCAAATGAAGGACATTTACTGGATTTCCAATTCTTTGCCACCACAAACAGGGCTGCTATAAATATTTTTGTACAAGTAATGTTTTTACCCTTTTTCCTCATCTCTTCAGGGTATAGACCCAGTAGTGGTATTGCTGGGTCAAAGGGTATGCACATTTTTGTTGCCCTTTGGGCATAGTTCCAAATAGCTCTCCAGAAGGGCTGGATGAGTTCACAGCTCCACCAACAGTGTAATAGTGTCCCAGATTTCCCACATCCCTTCCAACAATGATCATTATCCTTCCTGGTCATACTGGCCAATCTGAGAGGGGTGAGGTGGTACCTCAGCAAAGCTTTAATTTGCATTTCTCTAATAATTAATGATTTAGAGCATTTTTTCATATGGCTATGGATTGCTTTGATCTCCTCATCTGTAAATTGCCTTTGCATATCCTTTGACCATTTGTCAATTTGGGAATGGCTTTTTGTTTTACAAATATGACTCAGTTCTCTGTATATTTTAGAAATGAGTCCTTTGTCAGAATCATTAATTGTAAAGATTGTTTCCCAATTTACTACTTTTCTTTTGATCTTGATTACATTGGTTTTATCTGTGCAAAAGCTTTTTAATTTAATGTAATCAAAATCATCTAATTGGTTTTTAGTGATGTTCTGCAACTCTTCCTTAGTCATAAACTTCCCCTTTCCATAGATCTGACAGGTAGACTAGTCCTTGATCTTCTAATTTGCTTATAGTATTGTTTTTTATGTCTATGTCCTATAACCATTTGGATCTTATCTTGGTAAAGGGTGTGAGGTGTTGGTCTAATCTAAGTTTCTTCTATACTAATTTCCAATTATCCCCACAGTTTTTAATCAAAGAGAGAGTTTTTATCCCGGTGGCCGGACTCTTTGGGTTTATCAAACTATATATCAAACTACTATAATACTCTCCTGCGTTTATACCTAGTCTATTCCACTGGTCCACCACTCTATTTCTTAGCCAATACCAAACAGTTTTGATGACTGATGCTTTATAATATAATTTTAGATCGGGTAGTGCTAAGCTACCTTTGTTTGCATTTTTTTCATTAAGCTCCTGGCAATTCTTGACTTTTTATTTCTCCATATGAATTTACTTACAATTTTTTCTAACTCATTAAAGTAATTTTTTGGAATTTTGATTGGTAGGGCACTAAATAGATAGTTTAATTTTGGTAGAATTGTCATTTTTATTATATTAGTTCTCCCTATCCATGTGCTGTTGATATTTGCCCAGTTATTTAAATCTGATTTAATTTGTGTGAGAAGTGTTTTATAATTGTTTTCAAAAAGATTCTGATTCTGTCTTGGCAAATAGACTCCCAAATATTTTACACTGTCTGAGGTTACTTTGAATGGGATTTCTCTTTCTAGTATGTCTGGTTCTTTATGACCCCATTTGGAATTTTCTTAACAAGACTACTGGAATATTTTTCTATTTGCTTCTCCAACTCATTTTACATATGAGGAAGCTGAAACAAGTAGGGTTAAATGACTTTCTCAGGGTCACACAGCTAATAAGTGTCAGAAGTCAGATTTGAATTCAGAAAGATGAGTTTCCAGCATCAGATTCAACATTCTATCCACTGTACCCTAGCTGATGGAAATATGAATTTTGCATTTGTCAACATAAAATATATATGACTTACTACACATGGGGAGGTCCTGATTTGTGCTACTGAAATTCAAGCCTATAAGAGACAGTCCTTATAAAACAAAATAAACCAGAATAAAACCCATACATTGATAGAGTTTTAGAGGATAAATGGAGAGAGGATGGGAGAACCAGACAGTATCTAAACACAGTTCAGAGTCATTAACTATAGGCAGATAGTCTCTGTAGTTTATGTGAGGAAATCCAGTTTAAAGGAAAGTTTTTGTGACTTTGCCACTGAAAACTAATTGGAGCTTCATGAAGAGCTGTCTAGGAAGGAAGGAAGGAAGGAAGGAAGGAAGGAAGGAAGGAAGGAAGGAAGGAAGGAAGGAAGGAAGGAAGGAAAGACAAAAGATAAGCTGCATTATTAGTTTATTTGACCTCACGACAATCTTGGGAGCCTACTGTTATCCTCATTTTAGAGTTGAAGAAAATGAAGTAGTCAGAGACTAATTGATTTGTACAGGATCAGACATCTAATAGCTGAGATTTGAATTAATCTAATAGATCTTCTTGATTCTGGGCCCAGTGCTCTATCCAACTGCCAATAGTCTTTTCTCTGTTTTTTTTTTTAATTTGTGCAAGGCAATGGGGTTAAGTGACTTGCCCAAGGTCACACAGTTAGGTAATTATTAAGTGTCTGAGACCAAATTTGAATTCAGGCCCTCCTGACTCCAGGGCCAGTGATCTATTCACTGCACCACCTAGCTTCCCCCTCCAATATTCTTAAGAAAAGAGTATTTTCTTCTCTAGCATCATTCACAACTTGAGAGGTCTCTTTGGCTTGAAAATAGAAAACCATTCACAAACTATAGAAAAGACTTGAAACTATGTATAGACCAGGACTAAAGGGAACTGTTTTTATTTAGAGTGTTGTTAGCTCAGTACCTGGGCAAGGAGTAGACCTGAGAGGCTCTATAGACCCCAGTATTAAGGTGACTCATAAGCTGAAAGAATTAAGCACTACACTTGTGATTAAATTTAAATGTAAAATACTTGGTAAACTTTAGTTATATAATTATCTTATCATTAATGATTTGAGAGTGATAGAAAAATGAATTTATTCAGGAGGAAAAAGGATAAGCTTAGAACAACAGATGATACATGGTGCAGACTGTTCGTTAAAGAGACAATTAGGGCTGTGCTAGTAAATGTTTAACTGCGAGCTTTCTAGGAGTACAAACAACATAATTTTATGTTTAATCTACTTTTTCCTCACAGATGCTATTTTTTATTTTTTTATTACTTTATTTATTTTCATCAATATAAATACGTGTATTTTTTAGGTTACAAAATTTCCTTCCACTCTCCCTTCCCACTCCCCTGCTTCAGTGATGAACAGTTAAGTAGGCATTGTACATAAATATTTTGATAAACATGCTTACAAATTAGAAATTTTCAGCATGAGTAACTAGGATTAAGGAAAAGAGATATATATGAGATAATTTTTATAATGTTCATCAGATTCTGAAGGGTTGATTTTTTTTTCTCTCTGTGTGTGTGTGTGTGTGTGTGTGTGTGTGTTTTGTTTTGTTTTGTTTTTCTTCCTCTGGATGGAGATAATAGCACAGTCTGTAGCTGGTCTAATACAGTTATCCTAGCTCTCTGGACTGTTGATCCATCAAGGTTGTTCATGTCACAATGTTGGTGCTGGTGTATACAGTGTTCTCTTGGTTCTGCTTCCTTCATTCAGCATCAGATTCCATAAGTCATATCATGCTTCTCTAGAGTCTAACCATTTATGGTTTCTTATAGAACAATAATATTCCATAGTATTCATGTACCATAACTTGTATAACCATTTCCCAATTGATAAGCATCCCCTCAATTTCCAGTTCTTTGCCACTACAAAAAGAGCTGCTATGAATATTTTGGAACATGTAGGACTTTTTCCATTTTTTATAATTTCTTCTGGATATAGGCCTAAAATTGGAATTTCTGGGTCAAAGGATATGAACATTTTTATTGCTGTTTGGGCATAGTTCCATATTGCTCTCCAGAAAGGTTGAATGCATTCACAATTCCACCAGCAATGCATCAATGTCCCAATCCTCCCACAACCTCTCAAACATTGATCATCTTCCCTTTTTCTCATCTTGGCCAATCCTATAGGTGTGAGATGATACCTCATAGTTGTTTTAAGTTGCATTTCTCTAATTAATAATGATTTGGATCATTTTTTCATATGATTATATATAGCTTTAATTTCTTCATTTGAAAACTGTCTGTTATATCCTTTGACCATTTATCAAATGGCGAATGACTTGTGACAGTATAAATCTGATGCAATTCTCTACGTATTTTAGAAATGAGACCTTTATCAGAACTTCTAGATGTGTATATTGTATCCCTGCTTTCCTTCTAATTTTGGCAGCATTGATTTTATTAGTGCAAAAACATTTAAATTTACAATAGTCAAAATCATTCATTTTGCAGTTTATAATGTGCTCTAATTCTTATTTGGTTAAAATTTATCCCCTTTCCATAGATTTGATAGATTATTTTTTAGTCTATTAATTTATCCACAATATTGCTCTTTATGTCTAAATCCTCCACCCATGTGAGATGTGGATCTATGCATAGTTTTTGCCGTATTATTTTCCAGTTTTCCCCAAAATTTTTGTCAAATAGTGAGTTCTTATTCCCAAAAGCTGATGTCTTTGTGTTTGTCAAATCGAAGATTGCTGTAGCCATTTACTGTGTCTTCTTTTGAACCTATCCTAATCCACTGATGCATTATTCTATTTCTTAACCAGTACCAGGCAGTTTTGATGACTGCTGCTTTATAGTATAGTTTTCGAACTGGTAGACCTAGGCCACCTTCCTTTACATTTTTTTCCAACAGTTCCCTTGCTATTCTTGCCTTTTTGTTTTTCCAGTTGAATTTTGTTACTATTTTTTCCTAGATGAAAAGTAGTTAATTGGTAGTTTGAATGGTATGGCACTGAATAAGCAATTTAATCTGGGTAGAATTGTCACTCTTATTATATTAGCTTGACCTAACCATGAGCATTTGACATTTTTTCAGTTATTTAGATCTGACTTCATTTGGATGAGAAGTGCTTTATCATTGTGTCCATGCAGTTTGTTTAATTTATTTTATTAATATTTTCCCATCATTTTCTTAAGTCTAGATAATCAGCAAAACAACAAATCCAAGTTCTGATTTGTAGCATTTACTTTTTCAGAGAAGTAAATGTTTACACTGAAAATTTGACAATCAGTTCTTGGGAGCTTGATCACTCAAGAGAGCCTCTGGAAGATAGCAGATATTCAGGCTAAAATTTCAGTCATGAAATTTCCCTGGACATTTCTGCCTTAGTATTACATTTCTATAAGTTTGTGTCCACTCTGCTCTTCCATTGACCTTCTGTGCCTTGATGGAAGAGTATTACCTAGTTTTATTGATGGATGGTTATATTTTGATTATTGTTCAATTTGAGTCTAATGAGTAATAGCTAGCTTTTATATAGTACTTTAAGAGTTGCTAAAACTTTATAATCCTCACTACCCTAGTAAAAGCTATTATTTTCTTTTACAGAAAAGAAAATATGGCAAACAGCTATTAAATGATTTATCCAAAGTCAGATAGTTAATATGTTTCTGAGGTCGTATCTGAACTCAGGTCGTATCTGACTCCAGATCCAATTCTCTATCCATTGTGTCACCTAGCCTCAAGTCTTCTTGGCTAGCAAATATTCATGATTCAGCATTAATGGTGTCATTGTAGGTTTGTTTAAATGGAAGCATCCTGTGAAGACATTTAACCTCTCAGAGCATTAGGCTACTCTGGATCTAAGGCTTTAACTGGCATCAAAGGAAGCATTTTACTCACCAGGCAGTTCTTTATGTCAATGAAATCATAAGTGTGATCCCACATTGTCATTCTGTAGCTATATAACTTGTTCCTGAATAACAGGCTAAAAGGGTCAGTCAGTCTTTTGCTTTTACTGGATAGTAGATGTATTATGTATTGCTAAGTTGTTTACAGATATAATTTTTATTAAGCAAAACAAGTATTCTAACCCTTCCCTGAAGGGAACACATTATAGAGCATTTTGCTTTATAAGATAATTTCTGAAATCTTAGGATTGCTAAAAGATGAAAGGAGCCTGGATTTTGCATGTTACAAGGTGTTTCATAGTTATCATTGGGTGGGAGTGACCAGAAAATACTTAATAACTATTTGGTGGATTGTTGAAATGAATCGTGCATATTATTTACAGCAATTCCCTAAGGGAATCTATAAGGAAAGTAAGTTTCAGGAAGAAAGAGTTTAGGTTTTTTATTGTTGTTTTTAGTGAAAAGAGACTATGCATCCTTAGCCACTGGCTTTCATGAACCAGGTCTTTCATGAATGTTTGTTGAATTGAAAAGCTTTCTCATGTTTCTATGTTCTAAACATTTTTCCCTCTTAGGCATATTTCTTGTTGTATTGGTTTTTCTTCAGCAAGATAGCATTTTCATGAAAACAAATAAACATAATTGATGCATATCTTAAGAAAATCATATTGATAATATGAATACACAGAATTCCTTTGGGGAAAAAAGAGACGACAGAAATGCCCCACCAAATTTTTCTACTTTCTAGTTTTCCAGACCAGCTTCAATTCATAAATATTCAGTTCTCTTTTCATGTGATTCCATGAGAAGCAAATGATCTGGCTGCCTGACCAATTTTCTTGGGGATACTCCTACAGAATTCATAATGACACCATTCAGGTACTATGAAACATGTTATTGACTGCTGATTAGTTCCTTTAACTCTATGAATGAAAGAGAAAAATTTTAAATATTTATTCTTTTGTTTCTTTCCCATGTTCTGTCATTGTCCCATAAAAATCTAGATATTCATTTGAAAGTGTTTTAAATTTAGTGAGTTCTATTCTAATCCAGATATTTAACCCAAACAATATAGTTTTGGTATATCAGAAAAAAAAAGACTATGATATGATTTTGCCTGAGTTTTTATGATGGTAGCAAGGGCTGTGGGGCATTTCAAAATCTGGATTAGAATACAGGAAGGGAAGGCATTTAGAGGATTGGGATTTTTTTTCATAAAAATAACTGTTGGTGGCAGGGGTAGCTAGGTGGTGCAATGGATAGAGCACTGGCCTTGGATCAAGAAAGGCTCATCTTCATGAGTGCAACTCTGATCTTGGACATTTACTAGCTGTGTGATCTTGGACAAGTCACTTCACCCTATTTGCCTCAGTTCCTTATCTATAAAATGAGCTAGAGAAGGAAATAGCAAACCACTGTAATGTTTCTGCTAAGAGAACCCCAAATAGGATCACATAAAGTCAGGCATGATTGAGAAACAACAACAATAAAAGTCTCTGGTGGAATTCCTAAACAATGGGAAAGATTTAAGGTTTGATGTATACAGAACTGACAGATACTAGATAGATTCTGAAACATACAATATACATAATATATTTAGTACAATATAATCTATATTGTACAATATAATACATTCACAAAATACCCCCCACATATATGTATATTAATAGATTAAAAGGCTAACCTAGTGGTTATTTGTCTCTGACAAATAAAATAAGCATTATTAAAGGTAAGTCACAACTTTTCCAGTATTCCAGGAAATTCTCTGTCAGCATAGACATGGAAATGTCCAAAAAAAGGAATTTTCTATATTGAGGAAATAACAGGTCCAAGATTCCTATATTTCTATCTCTACCACACCCCTTCAAAGTGGAATAGGAGAGGGAAGGGAGTGACAGAGAGAATGAGAGAGAGAATGTGAGAGAAGGAGAAGGAGAAAAAAAGGAAAAAGAAGAAGAAGAAGAAGAAGAAGAAAGAAAAAGAGAGAAAAGAAAAAGAAAGAGAGAAGAGAGAGAGAGAGAGAGAGAGAGAGAGAGAGAGAGAGAGAGAGAGAGAGAGAAGAAAATCAGCTTTGTTTTCCCAATGAGAGAAAAATGGAAACACCAGCCAAGGAGCCAGAGACAACAAAGGTAAAGAACCTTTGGTTTCCTTTATTTTTTCATCTCCAAGCAAATAGGTGATCATTAGAAAACTACTTCCTAAAACAGAGTACAGAAAAAGACTTCCTTACCTTTTTTATGCTTCCATATTAAGAAAGCAGCAAGAAACAATAGCAGTATAATAGCAATATAATAAACAATAGCTTCCATATCTATAAAATGAAAATGATCTTTTTTACAGAACCTATTTCACAGAGGGTTTCAAGTCTAATCCTGAAGAATAGTTGCCATAACTAAAATGTCCTGGTGGAGTCTAGCCTCTAATGAGCAGGGTTTCTAACTCTTTTTTATAGGTCATTAAGTATCCATGTCAGTGCCCCAAGGATGTTTTTATTCACAGTTCAGATATAGAATTTCTCCCAAAAGGAGAGGGGAAAGTAAAATGGTACTCAGGGCATAACATAAATCATGTATGATGAAAGCACTATATCCTACACACCAAAGGAGTGCTAATAATTAAAAAAAACTCACAGAAAGCATGAACAGAATGATTTTAAAAATAGGACTCAGTAATTTAACTTATAAGTACTTTTATAATGTATTGGGAGTCTAACACTTAAAACATAACCAATTTGTAGGAGTATCTAATTAAGGATTTTACACTGTACTTCAGTTCAACATCTCACAAATTAGTCCACTATACATAATTTTTGCCTTGTAGGTATGGTGGAATAGATTATTGTTCTCAAAGTTTTCCACAAGTGGTCCACCTAACATATTAGACTGTTTCTTTAACAATTTCACAAATTTACCATTAGAACAGACTTGCTATATATCTACCATCCCTTATTCTTTTTTCTCTTTAATGAATTTAGTTTCACATTACTACAATAGTCATGTTGTAAAAGTAAACTAGAGTCCCCTCTGCCAACAAAGATACTTCAAGAAAAATAAAGTGAGAGTAAGAAAAAATGTGTACTTCAGTCTAATTTCAGATACCATTAGCTATGTCTCTGGGATAGATTGCATTCTTTTTCATAAGTTCATCAGAAAAAGTGCTTCAATTTTCCCCCCACAATTGCCATTAATAGATGTAATTCCCTCCATCCTATCCCTCTCCATCCCCATTTATTCTATTGTCTCTCTCCTTTTACCCTGTCCCTCCTGTATCTGATTACTCTCTTCTATGATCTACCTTTTCTTCTATCATCTACACTCCCCTCTCCTCCCCCGTCCCCTTTCTTCCAACCCTTTCCTCTTCTTTTTTCCTCTAGGGTAAGATAGTTTTCTAAATCCTATTGAGTGTACATGCTATTTCCTCTCTGAATCACTTCTGATGAGAATGAAGGCTCACTATTCCCCCTCATCTTCTCCCTCTCCATTCCATTCCAAAAGCTTTTTCTTGCCTTTTTTACATAAAAGATCTTAACCCATTCTACCTCTCCTTTCCCTTTCTTCTAGTACATTCTTTCCTCATCCATTAACTCCATCTTTAAAATTATACCTTCATATTCAGTTCCCTCCTGTTCCTTGTCTTTGTATGCTCCTTCTAACCACTCTAATACATAAGATGGTTTATACAAGTTATCAGTATCATCTTCCCATGCAGAAATACATGAAGTTCAACTCATTAAATTCCTCATAACTTACCCTTCTCATCAACTCTATGCCTCACTTGAGTCCTGTACTTGAAGATCAAACATTCTGTTCAGCTCTGGTCATTTCAAAATGAAAGTTTGAAAACCCTCCATTTCATTGAAAATCCATCTTTTTCCCCTGAAAGAGTATATCCCTTATTCCTGCTAAGGGACAAGTCATCTTTTTGTTTTTTCCTTGATTATGTCTTCTACTCCTGTTCTTCAGAGTTTCTCATTGTTTACATATTATAGTCTACCCCTATCTCCCCAACTGCTTGTCCATCTCTTTTGTATAATGTTCCCCTTTAGGTCTACAGGGATACAGATGCTCTAGACCTCTCTGCCATTTGGAAACATTGGTAAATTACTTGTATTAGAAATATGAGCTTTTACTGTTATGGGAAACTTGAGGCCGAGGAGATTTGCATTTTCCTAAAAGCAATCCATCCTGCTCTTCCTGTTATTTCTGATCCAAGCTTATTGTCCATCTATATTGTCCATTCCATATATACATACTATTAACAAACTCAATATAATGACCATTTAGATGTATATTGAAGTCTGGATAATAGACATTCTTCACTCATTTGGTCTTTAATGTGTGAATGGATAAACTATCTTCCTATGAATGATTACAGGTGTCTTCCAGGAAACTTTACAATGTTTCAGAGTTTAATGCAGTTAAGATATTAATGTTATCTATAATTGGTAGCATATGGAGAACTTAACCAAATACTTAATAGAAAGTAAATCCCTCCTCTCCCTGATCTTTGTGTTCCATCATTTCTCTCACAGCAGATACTTTTGGCATAGATACATGTTTTTTAAGCCTCAACTAATGTTTATTATTAATAGATTATTGATCAGGGCTATTTCTTTTTTCCTCAAGAAAGATTTTATTTATTTAAGTTTTACAATTTTTCCCCAATCTTGCTCCCTTCCCCATACCCCACCTCAGAAGGCAGTCTGTTAGTCTTTATATTGTTTCCATGGAATGCATTGATCTCAGTTGAATGTGATGAGAGAGAGATTATATCCTTAATGAAGAAAAATAAAGTATAAGTGATAGCAAAGTTACATAATAATATAATGTTGCTTTTTTAAATTAAAGGTAACAGTCTTTGGTCTTTGTTCAAACTCCATAATTCTTTCTCTGGATACAGATGGTAATCTCCACCGAAGATATCCCAAAGTTGTGCCTGATTTTTGCACTGCTGGAATGAGCAAGTCAATTAATGTTGATCATCACTCCCATGTTGTTGTTAGGGGATACAGTGTTTTTCTGGTTCTGCTCATCTTGCTCAGCATCAGTTCATGCAAATCCTTCCAGGCTTCCCTGAATTCTCATCCCTCCTGGTTTCTAATAGAACAATAGTGTTCAATGACATACATATGCCACAGTTGTTAAGGCATTCCCCAATTGAAGGACATTCACTTAATTTCTAATTCTTTGCCACCACAAACAGGGCTGCTATGAATATTTTTATACAAATGATGTTTTTACCTTTTTTCATAATCTCTTCAGGGTATAGATCCAGTAGTGGTATTGCTGGACCAAAGGGTATGCACATTTTTGTTGCCCTTTGGGTATAGTTTCAAGTTGTTCTCCAGAAAGGTTGAATGAGTTCACAGCTCTACCAATAATGTATTATTGTCCCAGATTTCTCACATCCCTTCCAACAATGATCATTGTCCTTCCTGGTCATAATGGACAGTCTGAGAGGTGTTAGCTGGTAGCTCAGAGATGCTTTAATTTGCATTTCTCTAATAAGTAATGATTTAGAGCAATATTTCATTTGACTATGGATCCCTTTGATTTCCTCAGCTGTTAATTGCCTTTGCATATCCTTTGACCATTTGTCAGTTGGGGTATGGCTTGTTTTTTTTGAAAATTTGACTCAGTTCTCTGTATATTTCTTTGTCAGAAATACTAGTTGAAAAATTGTTCCCAATTTACTACATTTCTTTTGATCTTGGTTACAGTGATTTTGTCTGTGCAAAAGTTTTTTTTTTTAATTTAATATAATCAAAATTATCTGCTTTGTTTTTAAATGATATTCTCCATCTCTTCCTTGGTCATAAACTGCTTCCCTCCCCATAGATCTGACAGGTAAACTACTCCTTGATTTTCCAGTTTTTATTTTTATGTCTAAATCCTGCATCCATTTTGATCTTATCTTGGTATAGGGTGTGAGGTGTTGGTCTAATTCAAGTTTCTGCCATACTGACTTCCAATTTTCCCAACAGTTTTTATCAAAGAGAGAGTTTTTATCCCAATAGCTGGACACTTTTTGTTTATCAAACAGCAGATTACTATAATCATCTCCTGCTATTGCACCTAGTCCATTCCACTGATCCACCACTCTGTTCCTTAGCCAATACCAGACAGTTTTGATGACTGATGCTTTATAATATAATTTTAGATCTGGTAAGTCTAAGTCACCTTCTTTTGCACTTTTTTTCATTAAATCCCTGGAAATTCTTGACTTTTTATTTCTCCATATGAATTTACTTACAATTTTTTTCTAACTCATTAAAGTAATTTTTTGGAATTTTGATTGGTAGGGCACTAAGCAAGTAGTTTAGGTTTGGTAGAGTTGTCATTTTTATTATATTAGTTCAAACTATCCATGAGTAGTTGATGTTTGCCCAGTTATTTAAATCTGATTTTATTGTTTGGGCTATTTCTATTCATAAAATTCTGAAGAATCAAGAATGATCCTGATTTGTTCAATGGTAGTCAATTTGTTGTAAAATAGTCTTTAACAGGAAATTTTATTCTATTGAGTCAAATACAATTTTATTATCAACAAACAAAAAGTAAAATGTGATTTCATACTCTCTACATCTTTTCATCAATTTTGAGACAGTTAAAATTGTTCATTGTTGAATATTTTTGAAAGATTGCTTATCTTCTCCTAATACCCTCATTGATGATTTGTAAATTTGTTCATAAAGGAAAATTTTTGTATAGTTGAAAATCCCATAGTTTCTGATGCTTTCTCAGTCACCTTTTTTTTGGAGGGGGTATTTATCTGGCATCTTTTAATTTGATGTGTAAATAAAATATTTGTGACTAAGGCATTTCTGGACCTTTTTGATCTTCTTGTAGTAATTAATTTTGATGAAATTCTGGATTAAATTATTATAGTCAGTGTTAATGTTATATGTATTATTCATTTTCCATTTTTTTAACATTTTCAATAGCTTTTAAAATGATTAATGGCTAAATTGCACATTATATTCTTCATACTATTCTTTCTTGTTTCTTATAAATTCTGGCCTTAGAACTAATGAGTCAATAGATTAAATGTGCATCAGAAAAAATTCATATCCAAAATAAGACCTTTCCTTTGAGTAAAAAGGTAATCAGTTTCATACTTTCTGATGTAAATTGATCTTTGCCATGTCTAGAACAAACTAATTTTCTAAGAAAGCATTCATGATATGGATGTGAGAAGTATCTGTAAAATATGTAAGTATTTGGATTCTCCCATTCTCCCATTTCTTTCTCCTAGATCATAATATATGCATATATATATATATATATATATATATATATATATATATATAACTTCTTTCTTCTTTCACTAAGAAGCTAGATTGTCATGTCCATCAAAAAGGAGCTGTTCCTTTTTCAATGATAGGCTTCTTAGTGTTAAATTTCTCCAAGCAACATCACTTGTGTTTTACTACTTGAACTGAGACCAGATAGCACAAATTAGTCACTGACAATGATGCATTTCACAAGTCATTGAATCACTCCCAACACAGTTCCAGTCCAAACATGAGAGACTTTCCCTTCATGTTCTGCTCTTACCAATATTAACAAGTCATGAAAGAAATGCTGTTGATCTAGTAATGGTATTAGCATAGTTCCTGAAAACAGAAGATCCCTTGGCTCATTTCATGAAGCCTCTCACACAGAAGTCATAGAAGATTCATCTTGCGATGAATTATATTCAGAGATCTTTCATAAGAATTACTATTGACGCAATACAGAGCTAAGACTTCCACAAATCAGAACTCCCAAAACTACAGGCTTATAACTACAAAAAAAATAGTCCAGCAATTAACTGAGAGACTTTGGAAATGATTTAGATTTTTTTTAATCAAAGAATTCTCTGACTAATGGAGATATCATATTTAGTCATTGGCTACTTTAAATTATGTAAGTATGAATCACAGAGCCATTGGCTTACAGAGAGATCTCACATAATTAGATTCAGAAACACATCCAGAACTAGTTGTTTTCTGGTCCCTTCAATTAAAACAATAAAGGTATTTTGAGAAGTAGTGAAATTCAGTAGGAAGTCCTGCAAAATCTACTGGATGTGCCCATTAGGCACAATCTGATGTAGGAGCAGCCTCATGATGTTTGGGAGATACCAGCAAAGTCTGGCACAGCTTTCATAATTTCTGGGGATTTGAGATTGTTGCAGTATCTAAAGCTGCTACTGCTGCCTGCTTTCTCCACTTTCCATATTGCTTCTCCTCTGGCTTCCAGGCTGGTGCAGGAAGGAAAGAATACATCTCAATGATTTCATCGCTTTTAGTTGGGATCTCCCTAAAAATCACTTTTAGATATCTTCCATAATTCCAGTGGAATTTCTGCTTGGTGAAGGGCAGTTCCTGTCAGGATCAAAAAGGCTGTCTACCTTCCCCATTCAAGCTTCCTACTCCTGCCAGAGAATCTAGAAAATTGTAGTTAGTTCAGGGAAAATTAAAATTCTAATTCCCCTTTGACTCTTCAAAAAATTTTATTTTTTTCTGAAGGTTTAACCTGCAAAATGTGATCTTATGGTTCTGGTTGATACAGGGAAGAAATTCAAAAATAAATATCTTAAATTTAAACAAATGTGTTTCTGAACTCATTATTCTTGCAATTCATCACTGACCCTGGGAAAGTAAAAGGATAAAGAAATAATATGTAGTTGGAAGAAAATCTTTTCATACAAGATAAATTTCCTACATATTTTAGCTTAAGGGGAAGAGTTTGATTAAAGGAATCCTCTGTAAAATTTGTACTATTAAAGTTTAGATACTAATTTTAAAAAATAATTTGTTTTATTAAATTTAATTTTCTTAAGTTTATTTATTAAGTTTTCTTATTTATTAAGTTTTCTTAAGTTTATTTATTAAGATTATTTGATAAATTTTATCTTTATATTGATACCATAAAATATACTGGGCACACACTTATGAAATGTTCTGCATGTAACTACCCCATAAGGTAGAGGAAAATTGTTGCCTTCCTAAGACAGGAAAATCATCCTGGGTGACCAACTAGAATGAGTAAATGTCTTAGCATAGTTTTAATTATATACTTTCCTTCCCAAAACAAGATGACAATAGGTCACCTTTATATGGTACTTCAACACACACAAAAATTTCCTTACAACAACCCTGTAAGTTAGCTATTATTTCTATTTTACAAAGTAAGAAATTAAGGTTTCAAAAATAGAAATGATTTGTTCTTTCACAGACCTAATAAATGTTAGAGTTAGATTTCAAAAAACACCTCTTCTGGCTCCAGATTAAACTTCCTTTCCACTATGCTATGTTGCCTATTCTGTATGATCAAAATTTAGCTGTTCATACTACAAATGTTCTGAGATTTATTTATTTTTTATTATTCTAAAACTAGTAGGGAAGGTACTCATCAAGAGTAGATTGAAATTTTTGCCCCTGAAAAAGATTTTGTTCTGGATAAAGTTAGCTGACTTATATGAAGATCATAAACTCATGCCTTAAGGACATAAACACCATGCCCAGCTTAGTTGGGGTAAGTAACCTAGAGAAATACTTAAGAAGTTATTGACTCATGGAAATGTTTTGCATGCATACACATTTATAACCAATATTGAGTTGCTTGATTTCTCAGTGAAGGAGGTGTGAAGAGGGAAGAAGGGAAAGGATTTGAAACAAACATTAAAAATTGTTTCTACATGTAACTGAGGAAAAATAAAATAATAAATGAATATATTAGAAAAAATTTTCATTGATATTGCAAAAGATTTATAAGTATTTCAAAAATGTATTCTTTTCTTTTGTAAAATAAAGGAAACATTATCTCTACATATGTTAATTACAAACTCTGGAGGAAAGCCAAAAAATTTGCCCTGCCTTCTTTATGTTTAATCCAGGAAAAAGAGATAAGCTATGGATCCTCCTTTAGAACAGATAGCATTGTCTAAGGATGATATTCTTTGATGAGCAATTATACAACCTAATTGTGCAGTCTAATAGAATGAGCTCCAAGGAGGTTTAACTTTTTTTCCTAATCTTTGTGTATAAATACTTCTCTTGCTGTTCCAGGTGGCCATGATCATAATAAACCCCAGGTGGTAAATCCTACAGAGTAAACTGCAAGTTTAACATATTTCTGTCATCTTATTTTTAACCCTAAAGTTTTAAATTTTTACAATAGATATCTATCAAATTAAAGTTAGAGTTTCAGTAATAAGGAAATGTGAGAGATAACAGAAATAGGATATCCCCCCCCAAAGCAAACATACTGTAAATCTTCTAAATAACTTTAAAAGCACACTCAAAGAAATGAACAAAAGTTCTAACACAATTTTAAAACATTAAGGGTTAAAAATAATCCAAGGCAAAAGAAAGACAGAAGGAAAATATGCTACAAACAAAATGCAATATAAATACAATGAAGAACTCAGGAATAACAATTAAATGAGAGAAATATTATGAGGATACAAAAATTAAGAGCAAATAAAAAACTCAGGGAAGGGTGATGAAATTCAACAGTTTAGAAACACCTGGGGAAAACATTAAAAGCATCAATGTATTCCCTGAAAACTAGATTTTATTAAAGACAAAATATTGAGAATAAGAGAATGCATAAGAAAATAAACCATAAAATTACTATGTTGAAAAAGGATTTATAGTCAATGAGTATGAAAATAATAGATCTGAAGGACAGTGCAAGAAGAAAACATGTGAAGATTATTGTCTTTCCAATAAGGATAGAAGAAAATAATTTGACTCAATTTTTGTTGTTCAATCAGTCATGTCCAACTTGACTACTATACCTCCTGAAATTATGCAAGTGAATACCAGGGTTATCCAAAGTAAAGGAAATATTCCAATCAATATGTTTCAGATGATGCCAACAATAATGAACCTCAAATTTAGCTCATATCTTTGACATTGTTCAAGTATATTATAAGATTATTTTACACACATCTAAAAAAAGTGATACAAATTTAAAAATTCTAATACAAATTTCACATTTGAAAATGAGAGTGGAAGATGAAATTAAAATATGATATGCTGGATGTTAAAAGATCTAGGACCTGAGGGTAGCAGCATGGTATGGTCAAAAGAGCTCTGGATTTAGAGAACTTGAATTCAAATAAGATCTTTGATATTAGAAATTTCATATTGAGAATGTTACCTTTCCTTAACTTCAGTTTCTTTATCTGTAAAATCTAGGACTAGATAACCATTGAAATGATGAATTAAGGAATTAAAACTTGATAAGTTTTTAATCTATATCTAACTCTAGGCTAAGTGCTGGTGGTACAGACATAAAAGGAAAGACAGTCTACTGCCTTTAAGGAGCTTACATTCTAATGAGGGAGAAAATAAATAAAGGGGAGTGGTAAGTAAGAAGGGTTATTTTGTTCCTAAAAATTGATTTTCTTCTATAGAAACAAATCTGCCTACTATAAATATCTTTCAATAAATTTATGATCATGTACTTACCTATGATCACAAAATCAGTCTTTAATAAAAGCTTAGCAATTTGTTTGAAAACAAGAATCCTTTATCACTTGTTACAAATTTGAGAGATCTATGGTAGGTAGCAAGAATTTTAAATCATATTTTAACAGATAAAATCAATAAGAGCACATAGAAGCTAGCCTTGATCTATGTTAAGTACATTAGTCAGTGGATTAATTGTGATTAATTAGAGTATTATTTCAATGCAATCATCCTTTGAAAATTAAAAACAAGTGTAGTATTGTTTAGCTAAAAAAAAGCCACAAGTAGGTTTGCATGGGGGTGGGATGAAGAGGAAGAAAGAAATAGAGAAATAAGTCAATTTGAGAAATTACAATTAAACAATGTGCAGAATAACGAGGGTCAAAAGGGGAAGTTGGAATATATATATATATATATATATATATATATATATATATATATATATATACACGTATATATATCATGTCCATGCACATTTATATATATATATATATATATATATGTATATATATGTATATATATATATATTATGTCCATACGTATTTATATATATGTGTATATATTATATATATAATATATACTTACATATGTCTACTGGTAAATAATAGGTAATCTCATAGAGAAAGCTCTGGCAAATGTGGAGTGGAGAGGTTTGGAAAAGTGAAGACAGTAAGATTTAAGCTTAGTTGAATGAAGTCAATACAATCTGAAGGTAGAGGTGAGGAGGGAAAAAAATTCAAGTACAAGGACAGCCAGTGAAAATGCAAAGTCAAAAACAAAAACAAAAACAAACAATTAAAGAAAATGTGAAAAAGAAAAATTTCATCAGAAGATAAAATAAGTCAAAAGATAGGTATTGTTAGATGACAGAATACTTGGAAGTGAATATTGTGTAAGATGGATGAAAAGGAAGAAGGGTACCAGGTTGTGAATAGTTATAATAGCCAGGACAGACTTCATACTTGATCCCAAAGAGAGATCCACTGGAATTTAAAAAAATTGAGGGGGGGGGTGTTATGGTCAGGCCTACACTTTCGGAAGATCACTTGGACAGCCAATAACCAATAGGTTATTGCAGTATTCCATGAATGAGATTATTTTTATCTGTATCATAGTGGTGGATATATGAATGTAGAGAAG
Organism: Macrotis lagotis; assembly: GCF_037893015.1. Taxonomy (NCBI): domain Eukaryota; kingdom Metazoa; phylum Chordata; class Mammalia; order Peramelemorphia; family Peramelidae; genus Macrotis; species Macrotis lagotis. Next base: position 88,606,563 of record NC_133661.1, on the reverse strand, counting down.
ACATTTATAAGAGAAACTGAAGGTAGAAACAATGATATTTGGCAAGAGTTTGGGAATATGGGGTAGAGTGAAGAGTCAAAGATAAGTTTTCAAGACTGAGTAGTGAAATTACCTACAAGCAGTAATAAGGTAGCTGGGAAGGTGGGGAATATTTGGAAGAAAAAAGATAATCAGTTCCTTGGATATGTTGAATTTGAGATGCCTATGGAATATTCAGTTTAAGATGTCCCTGTTGATCATAGGGAAAAAACTTAATTCTGGATAAAAAAACAAAACAAAAGCAAAACCCTGAGAATACTCTACATAGGGATTAAAATTCAATCCTTGGAAGCTGATAAGATTACCAAAATAAATAGTGAAGAGGGTGAAAAGAACCTATGACATATTCTTGGTTAGTTGGTGTGAACCAACAGGCAATCCATCAAAAAAGACTGAAGAGGAGCCATCAGATGGATAGTAGGAAAACCAGGAGAAATCAGTGTCATGGAAAATCTGTGAAAGAGAATGTGTCCAGAAGAAGAGGGTGGTCAATCAAGGATATCTGTTTCAGAAAAGGAAGAGAAAAAGTCACTAGATTTGTCATTTAAGAGATTATTTTTAATTTGGAGAGAGCAATTCCAATTGAATGATGAGATTGGAAACCAGATTTGGAGGGAAAGGGGGGGGGGGAGTAGAGGCACCAATCGTAGGTGGCTTTCTCAAAGAACTCAGCTATAAAAGACATTCAGGATGATAGTGGGCATGGGACAGTTGGATCAAGAGAGAGTGGGGAAAGATAGGAAGCATATGTGTTTATGGGTAGTGACAATAGCCAATTAAAGACATTGGAAATTAGTGAGAAAGCAGAAATGACAGAGGGTACAATCATCTGGCTTGTGTTTCCCATCTTTATTTGATAAGACATTTGCTGAAGGCCCTTACGTTAAAAAAAAAAAAAAAAAGCTTTGAAAGGGACAGATTGAAAGATCATTCCTTCAACTTTGGAAATGGTAGTTTCTGCACTAAATATCTAATTGCTTACTTTTTAATTTCCATCTTAGAAAAACCCGATGGGTTTCTCAAAAATAACTCTTGCTTCTTTGATGTAAGTCACCACCCACTATACATTCTCCTCTCCCCAACCCTACAAATATGCCCCCAAATGAGTAAATAGCAGATGACTCTGACTAGAACGAAAAGCACAGAATAAACATTGAAGCCTCAGGCACCAAGGTGTCAGGAACTCCTGGTTACTCATTCTAAGGAAGGATCATAAAGTACTGAGAAAACCTAAAGTTCAAAGAGAAGAGATGGAAGGTTTTAAAAAGTGGTGGTAATGAAATCTTAATGGAGTTTTGAGGTTCACTCATTTTAAAACCTACAGAATCTATTTGGCTTTACACACATTTGAGAAATATAAATCACCTCTGAGTTGAGCCTATGCATGAAGAAATTCACCCTCAAGGGTAACATTATTTAGTTATAAGCAAGTGCTTATGGGAAGTTAGCCAATGGCAACCACAGACTCCTGAAGAGGATTATTGCAGCAAGACTGGAGGCTTCTGTTTGTTTTTGGAGTCTCAGACGAGACTTGTCTAGGAAAGAGGGAAAAAAACAAATATTATTACTTTTCCTGGTGAAAATTCTCATAGAAGAAGCATTTGCCTTCTCAGTTCCTTTCCCAAGCTTAATTAAAGTACATCTTTAACAGCAGGGAGATTTCTAGTGTCCTTCCAAATTCAGTTTATTCACAGCTCTCATCATCAGCATTTCCATTTCTAGTCTTCATCTGTGTAAGTTCAACAGAATGGGAGAAGGGCAGCAGAAGAGACCCTTGGCAGTCAGATAACTATATATATTCTGTGTGAATAGCACAAAGAAAAAGGAGAAGGATGCAAGGAGGGCCAAAGAGAAGTTTCTATTACTTGCAGTTTAACCCAAGACTGTAAATTTCTTGAGACAGGGAAAAATATTTAAATTCATTCAAACCTTCAGGAAACCTCAAGCTATTCTTAAATCTTAAAAAAAAAAACTTTTAATGTCCACTATGCCCTTCCTTTGCCAGAATCACTTGTTTTCCATGACTGATTTCACTTGTACAAGATTTTGATACATATATTCTTTAATTCTTTAACATGAAAATGTTAAGTATACCTTTGACAAATATTCCATTTTTCCATGTCAATTCTTGATTGTAACCATAAATTTGTAATGAAAATTAAATGAAATGAGTTTCAAGGCCACTGAAAAACTGTTTATCTACATTTCTTAAACAAATTACTTAGCCTTTCATGATTTGAGACATGATGCAAGTTCGTATTAGAGAATTCAGGTTCCATTTTGGAATTTCTGCAATCTCCAGTACAATTTCACTTCTCAGTATATTAACTTATTTGTCAGAGTTCATCAATAGGACCAATACTTCTAGGCTTACTGGAAGTGAATAAGCAAACAAATAAACATTCTTGGAGGGAGTGTATCTTTTACAACTTGATGAAGATATCCACATCCTCCATATTCACTTGGACTTTTTCTAACAGCAATTGTGGTATAGACATGAATGTAAATATGACTTTCATCAGTAAAAATTATCTTTTTTTAAATCTACCATATATGTATATACTTATACATATTGATATGATATATAGATTGATAGATATTATATATTGATATGGATATATATGTATATGTCAAAAGAACTTTTGTTTAATCCTGTCATGCTATGTGTATGGAAAAGATAATAAAATCAGTACCTGATGATCATAGAATTATCTGAATCTAAAATTGATGAAAAATGATCTTGTTTCTGTGCTGTCCAACACTTTTATCAATGGTGAGGATAAAAGAATATGCTTATCAAAGTCTTGAGATTGAGAGGAATGGCTAACAAATTTGATATTAAGTTGAAATTTAATAAGGAAAAATCTTAGGTCTAAAAAAATCAACTTTGGAAGTACAAAATAGGAAAGGCATGGCAGTCAACAGTACAAATAAAAAAAGACTTAGGTGTTCTAGTGGTCTGCAATTTTTATTGTATATAAATTTATGCAATACATAGTATAAATTGATGTGTATATATGCTATATAATGATAGCATAAATATGACAGTCAAAAAAGTCAACACAATATTAAGTTACATTTAAAGGCATCACATCCAGTACATAGGAGATGATAAACCTGTTTTAATTTGCTGTAGTTGTACAACATTTGAAAATGTTGTTCACTTCTAGGTACTATATTTTAGAAGGATTTTAACAAACTAAACAATGTCCAAAGGATAAAGGCCAGGGTAGGGGGAAAACCCTTAGAACCACATCTTATGAAATGTGGTAGGAATATTAAGTTTATAGAAGAGGAGACTTAGTTGGCATATGATGGCTGTATTGAAATATTAGAAAGATTTTTATATGAATGTGAACTTCTTAGTCTCACAGGGCAGAGTTGGAGCAATGGTTAAAGTTAGAGTAAGCAAGATTTCATCCTGATAGAAAATTTGCTAATTATTAGAATTGTTTCAAAGTAGAAGGCTATCTGCCTCAGAAAGTAATGGATTACCCTCACCTAGAAATATTCAAGCAAAAGTTAGAATCCATACATGAAGTATATGGCAGAGAAGTCTATTGTTCAGATTTATGTTAAACTAGATGGCCTTTGAAGTAATACTGATAACAATAGATAATATATATATATATATATACATATATATATGCATATGTAGTGTTTTACAAGGTTTGTGAAGGACTACATATATACCAATACATTATTCCACTTTTATCTCCTTAATAACCCTGAGAGTTAGATATTATTGTAAAACAGAAGAGGACCTGAGGCTTAGAGAGGTTAAGGTCCTTGTCTAGTGTCTTGCAGTTCCTAAATGATTAGAGTAGTTAAGTAAGACTCAGGTAAAGTAAAATAAAAATAAGATTATAATGTAAAGTAAGACTCAGGTCTTAACTCCATGTTCTCCTCTAGCTGCTGTCCTTTTCACTTTTGATATTCTATGATTCTGGAAGAATGAATAAACTAATCCATTTTGAGCCAAGGAAGATAATATCACAAAATGAGACTGAAACATTGTGAAAGGCCCTTGAACCCATATCCCAAGGGCAACTCAAGTCCCATAGTCTTCTTCACCCTTACTGGTGAATGGTATAAGTTCTCTCCTCTGACCTATTGTATTGAGTCAGTACTTCACAATTTATCATTTGATTATATCTAATCTGCTCATATGTGTTTACTCTCTTTCTGAAAGCTCTGTAAGTTTATGAGGTCCAGATCTATGCTTTTCTGTATTCGCCAGAGTGTTTACTGAAAGACATCAGATAATTCATGTTCTTTACCAAGTCTATCTGCATTTCTAACTCCTTTCATGTGCTCTTTTTTCTCTTTGTCATTCTTTCTTCCTTACATAGTGAACTGGAAGAATCTCAAATAAAGTATTCCGTCTAAGATGGATTGTCTGCACCATATTATACTATTATGCATGAGATAGTCAGGACTCAGGATTACTACAAAAATAAGAACAGTGGCAAGAAGAATGAAGGAAGTGGAGGGAGAACACATTTCCTATTATTTTATTCTCTCTTTTAAGCTTTTAAAAATATTGAGAAGATTTCTTTGAAAGTCAAACTCATCAAAAAGATGAAATGTTCATCCGTGGCCAAGAAGATGGCCAATTCTTTGTTGACAAAGAACAATTCTCTTTTTTGCCCAAGAACTTCTATAACATCACCTATCTCATAAGATCCTTATGGAAGTATCAATGGATTGTGATTGAGAGTGGTGGGAGAAATAGTAACAGCAGTGATGAATCATTGGGTTAGAAACCAGTTGAAAATCAAACTTGTTATATTGTCCTTTATCTGGTTTGGGTAAGGTTGAAGTCTCTTTAGGATGGGGGTGCCTGGGTTGGTCTCATGCTCCTTCTTATATCTCCTTGATCTAGAAACTCACAGCACCAAAACACTGCATTGAACATATTAGAATCTGAATAAGTACTTATTATTTAATTGATTGAAATTTTCCATTCCAACAATAGTTAGACTTCTTTCCAGCTCCACTGACTACATTTGCAGAACTGAGTAAATTGTAGCAATGATGTGGATCTCTAAACAAAAAATTGTTTTGTTTGTCCTTGGTAATGCCTTTGTTGATTGAGTTATTTTTTTTTTTCAGTTAGACATGGTGCCCATGTTGGTGTTGGATACATGGCAGATGTCTCCCAAATGTTCCCTGACTATCTAAGGCACTGGGGATCATATATGTAGTTGTGAGCCAGGAGTTGACATTGAACACATAACAAAGCATTAAACTGAGGAGAAGCTTGAATGGGAATATTTTATTTAAAAAAATCCAGAACATTTGAAATTTCTTAAGTGCGTTTGATCTTCAACATTGGAATTACTTGCCATGAAGTACATATTTAAACACATAAAACTGAGATTAAATTCAATATTTTTACTTGCTGCATTATAAGGGTCCTATCAATGTGCATGATTAAATAGTTATTCTGAGCCCAGTTTTTCTCAAGGAAATTGTCAGTAGTGGAGTTAATGGACACAAAATGTGTGTTTTGGAGCCACCTTGTGGATTCAAGTGATAGTGCAAGCAATTCATTCTTACAGTCCCTATAAGGATTCTATAAAGCAAATGTAAAAGGTTAGGGTTTATTGTATCCAAAGTATCAATTATTCCATTAACAAATATTTTTATGTGTTTATAACCTTCCTCCCACTACACACATACACAGAGTGGTATTCTGGATTACTTCTCTCAAAATAAGAACTACTTCATCTCCCCTTCAGTGTTCTAAGGTACCCCTATGGGATTAAGGAATGATTCTTTTCTAATTTCACAGCTGAAGCCCCCATTTAGATGTGTTCTCTCATTTGTTAACACCAAATTTTGTTTAACAAAATCAATACTATTTTTTTCAAAGAATTTTTAAAGATGTAGTAAAACAAAAACAAAATCAAAAATAATAAAATAGGTGTTGCAAACATTTCTCTCAATACCTGGCTCTACATACCTCCCTATATCACCTTGCTCCTTGTGGAGAAAGGACTGAGAATGAACATAGTTGCTATCTAGCATTCAGCCCACCAAGTTCAAATCCAGATGCACCATGAACAATGGATGGGTGAGTCCACATGTCTTCTACTACAAAATTGGGTAAAGAAGAGTGCTTGAGCCTTCATTCTTCACCCTGTGTCATCTGGCAGATCCTAGCATAGATTTTCCTACCACTGTTCAGACACTTTGATCAACTGTCAACCACTCAGGAATGATACAGAACAAGAGATTTATTTAAATGCATCCCAGTAGAGATTCCATTCAAAAATGCTTCTCTTTACCATGTGGTTAACAGACTAGAACCACTTATCCATGCTAAATGTCATAAATAAATTTAATGCTTGTAATTAGAATAAGATTGATTATGTATAAGAAGGGTCTGGTAGCTTGGGCAATATTTTTCAGCTCATTGTTGAACTGAGAAATCCAAGGACAACTGGGCTTTGTAAGATCTTCGAGGAACTGTGGGCAGAGCTTCTTATCTGAGGTTTCACCCAACTAGAAAATGTCAGAGGTGAAATTAGAATCCAGGACTTCCTAACCCCCAAATTAACAATCTATTTATTCATTTATGCCCCCACTGCTTCATGAAAATAACTCAAAGTTTGATGAGATAGTCACCTGGGTCTGTGATTTCATTAAGGAACTTCCAGGTGAGGATCCTCCTTCTACCAATAGAAACTGGTCCTTTCTCTGTAACTCAGAGTTCTGAGAGATTAAGGGATTTATCTAGGGTCACGTACTTAGTCTCTCTGTGTTGGAGGAAGGGTTTGAATACATTCTTCCTGACTCTGAGGCCAGATTTCTTTCTCCTATACCACTTTATCTCTCAAAGAATAAACATGTTATTCAACTCTTGCAAGACTCAGAAGATCTGAGTTTGAGGTCCAGATCTTTCATCTGCTATCTAGGTAATCTTAGTCAATTCAGCATTCCTCTTTAAGGCCTCATTTACTCTGTGTGTGTGTGTGTGTGTGTGTGTGTGTGTGTGTAAACTGAGGCCTAGAGAAATTAAATGATTTATTCATAAAATTAGTGGCAAATCAAGAGTCTCTAGACTTTTTTCAGGTCTCTCAACTCTAATCTGGCATTCTGTCCATCAAACCATAATGCATTCCTAATTTATTAGGAGTATTCTTCCTGGCTCTTCTCCATATGTAAAAGTGTTCCCCACACATGAGTTCTTTTTTCTACTATATGTTTTCAGTTCTTCTATATGCTTTCAGAAGTTATAGAATCACAGATTTGGAAGACTCTATCAAGATTATTGTATAATGGGAGTTTGTTGTCATCCCTGAGAGACTTGAGGATTATAGTGGGTGTGAATACTTTGTATTGGTAGATAAGTCTTTTTCTAACTGACTTCATGGCTGGAAATGTTGGTCTTTAAAACTGCCAGACTTATAAAATGTGGATGATTTTTCTACATTTATGTCTGAAAGGAAAGACTCCTTCACTTGCTCCATTCTGTAAGGAGAAGGACCCTACATCTATAGGTCTCTTTCCCTTCTTCCCAAATCCCCACCTCTTACCTGATGCTACATGACCCTGAGAAGTTTTTCATTCATCCCCTTCCATTCTAGGTGGAAGAAATGAAATAATCAATCCAAGCAAAGAGCTGAGACCATGAGGACTGGAGAGTCTTGGAATCTAGGCCATGTATTATGGACCACCCACTGTGCTTGAAGGATAAGGGCTTGGGATGCCAAGCCAAGTGGGATTTGTGTATGAACTTCCCATCATGTAGGAAATGATTCAAACTACAAACTTCATCCCCTTCCTCCCCTTCTCTCCCACCCCCAGAAAAAGGTGGGCTAAGGACAATTATGACCCTGAGGTGGGGGAAGGGTTGTTTGTTTATTCTTATTATATTGTCCAACAATATCCATCAGTAAAAATTAATCTGAGAAAAACAGCAACATTGAGTGATGATTTACTAGGATGGATTTAGCTCCTCTCAGCAGTTCAGTGATCAAGGACAACTCTAAAAGACTTGATGGAAAATGTCATCCATCTTGAGAAAGTCCTCTGGAGTCTGAGTGCAGACCAAGCATAGTGTATACTCTTCTTTTTCTCATGATGGTTTTCCCTTTAGTTTTGATTCTTCTTTTATAACTTGACTAATATGGAAATATGTAAAACATGATTATACATATATTACCTATATCAGATTATTCACTGTCATGGGGAGGGAAGAGGGAAGGCAAGATAGAAAAATGTGGAACATAAAATCTTACACAAAATGAATGTCGAAAACTATCTTTATTGGAAATTGGAAAAAATAAAATAAAATAATATTCAAAAAGAAAAAAGTTAATCTGATACAAGTGGTTAAATGAAATTGATGTATTAGTGATTGGGGTCATTGAAAAAGGAGGATACACAGAGACAATTTTTGATTCCCTCAGGATACTGAACGACTCTTTCCAGGAGAGAGTGGTCTCAAAGTTAAAACCAGTTATATTAATATGACAGAATCATAAGATTTAGAACTAAAAGGGGCCTTTGGAAAATCTCAACCAACCCCTTTGTGGCAGCTAAGTTGCAGTAGATAAAGCTCCAGACCTGAGTTCAAGAAGAAATCTAAGTTCAAATGTGATCTCAGACAATTACTAGCTGTGTGACTTTGGGCAAATCATTTAACCTTTGTCTGCTTCAGTTTCCTTATCTATAAAATAGAAATAATAATAGCAACGAATTCCAGGGTTGTTGGGACTTGTTGCTAATATTATTCCCATTTTATAGATCAAATGAAAGAATAATTATAAAACACTTAACACATTGCCTCATTCCTAGCAGGTGTTATATAAATGTTAGGCATTCTGATTATTTACAATTTACAATTATTTACAAATGAAGTGTTTTGTCACACAGTCACATCTAATAGGATTCCCTCTATAGAATTCCTAGTCAAGACCCATTGAGTTTCTGTCGAATGGGCAATGAGGCAGTTAGGCTGAGGGAGAAATTAGGTGGTACTTAGGAAGACCTGAATTCAAATCTAGCCTCAGATAATAACTGTGTGACTCTGAACAAGTCATTTCACCCTGTTTACTTCGGTTTCCTCATCTGTAAAATGAGTTGGAGAAGAAAATGGAAAACTTCTTCAGTACCTTAGTTAAGAAATCCCTAAATGGGGACAACTGGGTGGTGCAGTGGATAGATCACCAGTCCTGGAGTCAGGAAGATCTGAGTTCCAATGTGGTGACCTTGGGCAAGTCAAGTAACCCCATTGCCTTGCGAAAGAAAGAAAGAAAGAAAGAAAGAAAGAAAGAAAGAAAGAAAGAAAGAAAGAAAGAAAGAAAGAAAGAAAGAAAGAAAGAAAGAAAACCCCAAGTGGGATCAAAAAGAGTCAGACACAACTGAACAACAATAACAGGTTGTCAGTCTAAAATGGCTATCTTGTCTATAGATGGTTGCCAAAGACCTTGAAAAATAACAAATTTCCAGTGATACCAAGATCTTCTAGAATCTTTCACAACCATGGAAGCCATCAAGCCATAGGAATCTGGGGTTTTAAAAAATCATCTAAGACTTTTCATAGATCTATCTCCATAGTTAGAATCCTAGCACCACACCCTTCTAAACCTCTTTATCCTTTTTCAAAATCTTAATTTCCTTTCAAGGTCAGCTCTAGTGATCCTCTATGAGACCTTTCCTAATCTCCTCCTCTTTCTTGAACTTCTTTCCTTGAAACATTATGTATTTACTTTGTGCATATTTCATTTTTGCTTATATATGTCTATATTGTACATTTTCCCTCATATAGAATGATAAGTATGTAAACCTCCTTGAAGGCAGGGATTCTTTAATGCTTGCCTCTGTATCCATACATATGTGTGTGTGTGTGTGTGTGTGTGTGTGTGTATATATATATATATATATATATATATATAGTGCCTGACCCATAGGAGACTTTCAAGAAATGCTTTTTGGTTACTTGGTTCTTCTCAGGTAATCACCTCTAGTTCCATTTTGTAAGGAATGGGTCATGATGGGATGTGTAGAAGAGATGTATCCAGACTTCTTGATTTTGAGAATGGGTAATTTTGTCCTTGTGGACACTCTTCCTACCCCATCCTTACCCCTAACTAATGCAGAGTTTTTCTAGTCTTTTTGACAGAAAAATGAAGTGACCTGTAATCAACAACAACAAAGCTATCCAGCCAAGGGAGTGATAAACTGCTTTAAATTTAGCTAAGCTGGTCCTTGCTAATGAAAAGGTGCCAACTTAATTCATTATAGTAGCCAAATACACACATATGAGATACCTATAGATGAACATATGTGCATACATGCACATTTAAAACTATACCTATATTTACCATATACGAACACATATATAAATTCATACATGCACATGTGTGTTTGTATGTCATATCAAATCATATCATACGTCATATCAAATATAACATTATACCTGGATTCAGGATGAGTTCAAAACCAGTCACAGACACTTATTAGCTGTGTGACCTTGGGTTAGTCACTTAACCTTTTTTTGTCTCAGTTTCTTCAATGGGAAAATGAGGACAATATTAGCATCTACTTTTTAGGGTTATTATGAGGATCAAATTAGCTAAACCTTGTAAAGATAAATACTTGTAAACTGTCTGGTGTATAGTATAAATATATATAAATATTAATTATATTATTATTACATTATCATTATTATCATTATTATTATTATATAGGAAAGTGGGTCATTTATCCCTCACCTTATGGAGGATTGATAAGGCAAATGAACTCAGTCCATAGATCCTGATAGATTCTTTGTGACCCATTTAAAACAGTAAATAGATGCTTCTTTATTCCCTTCATCTTAACTCTGAGGGTCAGAATTTTTACTAATCCACAACACCTGTGGTTTTCAAGAATCTTCTTTACATCATTTTGTTTACTCCACTTTTGATAGTGCTTGCCATACTACTTCCCCTGATCCTAAAGCACAGGTCTGACCAGGCTACTCCACAGTCCTAAATGTTTGGGGGCTACTGTGCTTTGGGATAAAAGAAAACCTCCTCTATTTGACATCCCATCCTTGCTCCAGTCTCTCTTTCTAGGCTGATTGCACATCATCTCCACTCCCACCTTTGGCTCCTGCCAAACTGGCTAACCTGTCCCCTTTGCATGCAGTGACTTCTCTTGCTTGGGTATCTTGTAGGATACCCATTCCCCCATCTGGAATTTTCTCCCTCCTTTAGTTCATATCCTAAGATCCCTAACTTTCATATCTCAGATCCAGTGCCTCTCTCCTTCCAAAGGCTTCTTTGAATCTTTCATTCACAATTACAGTGTATTTATTTTGCATCTGTAAGATATTCATTTATTTGTGAAAATGTTCTATAATACCCTCAGAGTATAAACTTCTTGAAGACAGAAATTATCCCACCCTGGAACTTATATTACCACTTGATAGTAATGGTATATGGTAAGCATTTAAAAATGATTTTTTAGTTAACTGACAACAGTTCAGTAATGTAGGGTTATTATTAACATCTTACCGAGAAAACTGAGGCCAAAAGAAATGAAATATTGCCCAAGGTCACAGAACTAGAATATGGTAGAGAAGAGATACAAACCTTTTTTTTAATTCTATTTCCAAATTCAGTGCACTTTACACTGTTTTTTAGCTTGTGAATTTGAAATAAGCTGTCCTAGCCAAAAGGCATAAACCTGAATCAGATGGTGAATGTCCTTGCTGCCTGTGTTTGAGAGTGGTGAAAGGGATCTTGTATGAATGACATGTGATCCCCTAGTTTCCTAGTTGGCAATTTCCAACAATCCATAGGATTATCAAAGAAGGGTGTTCACTGTGGTTTTTCTTATCATTAAAAAATGACTCACTGTGTTTGTCTGGTATGAAGATGGCGCCAAGTGAATCAGAGCAAATGAACCTAATAGTTTCACATCCATCCAAACAAGCTTATGAGAAGAGACAGTAGGTTTGCTATCCTGCTTTCTGGGAAACCCCTGGTAAGAAGTAGCTACTTCACAGCCAAGGAAAGGGGGAGGAATAGTAACGTAACTGAACTGATACTGAAATTAATTATGATTGAATTTTGGTTTTCGTCAGAGATTCTTTTTATTTTTTCCCTTTTATTAAAGATTTTGAGTTTTACAATTTCCCCCCCAATTTTACTTCCCTCCCCCCACCCCCCACCCCCATGGAAAGCAATCTGTCAGTTTTTAATTTGTTTCCATGTTGTACACTGATCCAAATTGAGTGTGTTGAGAGAAATCATATCCTTAAGGAAGAAACAAAAAGTATAAGAGATAATAAGATCAGACAATAAGATATCTGGTTTTTTCCCTAAATTAAAGGGAATAGTTCTTGAACTTTGTTCAAACTCCATGCCTCTTTATCTGGATATAGATGGTATTCTCCATTGCAGACAGCCCCAAATTGTCCCTGATTGTTGCACTGATGGAACAAGCAAGTCCATCAACATCACCCCATGTTGCTGTTAGGGTGAACAGTGTTTTTCTGGTTCTGCTCATCTCACTCAGCATCAGTTCATGCAAATCCCTCCAGGCTTCCCTGAATTCCCATCCCTCCTGGTTTCTAATAGAGCAATAGTGTTCCATGTTGGTCAGAGATTCTGCTTGAAATTAGCAAACTTGCAATCAATGAAAAAAAATTGAAGGAAGGTGGTTCAGCAGTACTGGTTATATTACAAAGTGGTGATTATCCAAATAATTTGGTACTGCTTAAGAAACCAAGTGGTGGGTCAATATAACAGATTTTTATACATACATATACATATATATATATACATACATATATGTGATATATATGTATATATATATATATATATATATATATATATATATAAAGTAAATGACAGTAGTAATCTAGCATTCAATAAATCCAAAGATCCAAGATTATTTTTGGGACAAGTATTCACTATGGGTCAAAAATTGCTAGGAAAACTATAATGCAGTTTGGTAAGCATTAAGTATAGACAACATCTCACATTGTATATCAAAATAAGGTCAAAATGAGTATATGATTTAGATATAAAGGGTGATATGAGCAAATTAGGGGAGCATGGAAAAATTAACCTGTCAACTCTGTAGATAAGGAAAAAATTATGAATAAACAAGAGAGAGGATTACAGAAAGCAAAATAGATAATTTTAGTTACATGAAATTTAAAGGTTTGTGCACCAACAAAACCCATGAAACCAAATTCAGAAGAAAAGTTGGAAACTAGGGGAAAATTTTTACAGCATTTTTTTTCTTATAGAGGCCTTCTTTTCTCAAATAAGTAGAAACTGAATCAAATTTATAAAAAGTAAGAGCTATTATCCAATTGATAAATGATCAAAGGATATGAACAGGCAGTTTTTAGAAGAAGAAATAAAAGTTATCTATAGTTCCATGAAAAAATGTTACAAAATATTAATGTTTAAAGAAATACAAATTAAAAGAACTCTTGAGGCTCCATCTTCTACATATTAGATTGTTTAACATGACAGTAAAGGAAAATGACAGATGCTGGAGACCTATGAGTAAATATTTACAATAATGCATTGTTGGAAGAGTTGCAACTAATTCAGCCATTCTGGAGAACATTTTGGAACTATGCCCAAAGAGCTATAAAATTGCTTTTATTTTTTGACCCAGCAATTAAATTACTAGATCTGTATCCCAAAAAATGATCAAAAGGAAAAGGAAAAGAACCTATAAATATATAAAAATATTTTATAATTCCTCTTTCTGTAGTGTCAAAGAATTGGAAATTGAAGAGACACCTTTCAGTTTTGGAATGGCTAAACAAGTAGTGATGTGTGATTTTGAAGGAATAGTATTTTATTATAAAAATGACAAGCAAATGGGAAAAATGTATATGAACTGATGCAATGCGAAATGAGTAGAACCAGGAGAACATTGTATATTGTGACAGCAATGTTTTAAAGATGATCAGCTATGAAAGACTTAGCTTAACTAATTAATACTATGATCTAAAAGAATTCCAAAGGATTCAGAATGAAAAATTCTATCAACATCCAGAAAAATAAAGGCTGCACTCTGAGTACAGATGGAAGCATAATTTCTTTTTGCCTTTTTGGCAACATGGCTAATGCAGACATGTTTTACATGATTTCATATACATGATATAATAATTGATATCAATTTTTTGCCTTCACAATGGGAAGGGGAGAGAATTTGGAACTCAAAATTTTTTAAAATGAATGTTAAAATAAAGTATAATTATTTAATGAATAATATATTTATAATTATATTGAGATTTTTTTTCAAAAAAATGAGCAAATCTTCCATTTTAGTATAGGAAAGTTTCAAGACTTTTATATCCAAGGCAAGGGTACCTGAGAAAATATTTCTATAAAACAAAAAGTAATTCTTTTTGGAGTTGCATTGTTCAAATATTGGTTATAATAGTGGAAAGAATCTCTGAATTGAGATTTTGGCTTTATTAATTTTTATTGTACCTTATCATTAACATTCATTTTATGTGCTTATTTTCTGTAAAGTCATGCACCATATCTGGGTCTCAACTTTTCTCATCCATGAAACAAGGGCAAAAATGCCTACCTACCATACAGGAAATTGTGAGAATAAAAGGAAATAATGAATTTGAACATACTCCAATCTTGCATTTCCAACTGCCTGAGGGACATCTAGAATTGGATATCCCACAGGCATCTCAAATTCCACATGTTACCTTTCTCACCAAAGCCAACCCCATCTGAATTTTCCCATTACTTTCAAAGGCACTCTAATGCTTTCACCCACCCAGGCCCACAACCTCAGTGCATTCCTAACCCTAGTCGCAATATTCAGTCTGTTGCCATGTATTGTCATTTATTTGCACCTTCATAAAAGATCTTCTCTATTTTCCTTTCTCTCCTCTGACACTGCCACCAATCTAGTGCAGATCCTCAACACCTCATGCTTGGATTATTCCTATAGTCTGTTGGTGGGTCTCCCAGCCTCACATCTCTTTCCCCACCACAGTACTTTGACTATTATTGGCATTTAATAGTTTTATAGTTGTTGAAAATAATTCAAGAGACAAGAGGAAGAAGGGAAAAGAAAAAATAATGAATAACAAAGTTGTATATCATTTACTAATTATAATCTTTTTTAAAAAAAAACCCTACAATCTCTAGATTCAAATGGGGGTCAGCATTATCAAAATTTGGAATAAATATTGGAAACATTGGAAAATCTGAAACATTCTTGAAATCCTATTTATTATTTCTTGTCAAATGAAGTGGTAGTAGGGGTGGGGGTAAAGAATCATATGATTGTGCCACAACTTTTATTAGAAAATTTCCATTTTTTAAAGAAAATTAAGATTTTTTCATCTAAAGTCAAGTTGTGTTTTTACAACAGTATGAATAAATGGAACTGATCTCCTTTTGCAACTTGTTCCAGGATTTGCCAAAATTACTAAATGAACAGATATCAGAGAAGAAAAGAAACATGAAGCTGTCAGTCATTCAACCTCTAAAAAATACAACATTTTCCATAATGGAAGAAATGCCGGTAATCTGTCTAGCTGACTTCCTTCTCAATGTCATTCATTTTCATGCTTTCTTTTCTGGGTAATATGATACCATAATGAATTATGGATTTACATAAATCTGCTATTCATGGCCTAGGTGACTTTAGACAAATCACATAACTTCTTTGAACTTTGGTTTCATCTTCTTTACAATGAAAAGTTGGGTTAGATCATGGGATCTTAACCTCTAGTCTACAGACTCCCAAGGAGTCCATGAGTAGATTTGTGGAGTAGAACATGAAATTGGATAGGAAAAAATAGTCATTTTCACAAATTTCTAAATGAAATTTCCTTCAATTATTTAAAAGCAGTAATCAAAGAAATCAACCCTATGTTTACCAGATTGTCTAAGGGATCCATAATACACCAGAAAGATTAGATGATTTCTATAATTCAGTAAATTGTTAGAACATCAGAATCAGGTAGCCTCTTTTTCCAGACCTCACACCAATACTGAGTAGTTTCTTGTATAACTCTGTAGGCTACTTTCTCTGAGTTTCACCTTCCTTATCTTAAACCAAACTATACTTATCTCCTTCCTTGGAAGTGAAAACAAAAGAAAATAAAGGTTGTGAACACTGAATTTACAAAATGTACATCTCATTGATGTGGGAAAAAATAACAATTGAAAGACTTCAGGACTCTGATTAATATAGTAATCAGTCATGACTGCAAAGGACACCTTCCTTTCAACAGAGTAGTAGGCAGTGGACTATAGGTATGGAATGGGGTATGCATTGTGAAACTTAACCACTATTATATTATTATATTCTCTCTCTCTCTCTCTCTCTCTCTCTCTCTCTCTCTCTCTCTCTCTCTCTCTCTCTTCTCTTCTCTTCTCTTCTCTTCTCTCTCTCTCTCTCTCCCCTTTCGCTCTTCTCAAAGAAGGTTTTATTGTGGGATTAGGAGAGGGGATAAATTATGAAGTGATAAAGTAAAAGAGAATTTATAAAATATTTTTAATTTTAATTTTAATATTTTTAATTTTTAATATTGATAAAATATTTTAAACTACTATATAACCGCTATATTATAACTGCTATTTGAGATCCACAGTATTATTGT
Organism: Macrotis lagotis; assembly: GCF_037893015.1. NCBI lineage: Eukaryota > Metazoa > Chordata > Mammalia > Peramelemorphia > Peramelidae > Macrotis > Macrotis lagotis. Next base: position 88,589,915 of record NC_133661.1, on the reverse strand, counting down.
GGGATTCAGTTTTTTATCCAGAAATTTATGACAACAGGATAAACCAGATTATAAGAGAGGAAAAGAATTATATATATACATACATATATATATATATATATATATATATATATATATATATATATATATATCCGAAGATCAAATACAAACTCTCCAAATATATGAACCCATTCCCACAATGACCAGAAGAAATTCCATTGCCATAGGGATGATATCACGGTGCCTTTACTATGGCTTAGTCAAGAAGATTAGTTGCTTCTCATAGGATATCCTTGTCAATGCTGTATTTGACTGAAGTCAATCATAGGTAAAACAAGGGATGGTACCAGTTGATCCTCATCTAGCCTCTATCTTCCCTCCTTCTTGGGAAGATATACCATTATGGATCAAAAGTATGCATTTTTCTCATTTCCTACTGCTTTTGTTGTTGGCATAAGTAACTGAGTTTTATTATTTCCCAAAGGTAACCATATGTCACCAAGATGTTTAATTGAGATCCAAGGTAATTTCTCTTGCCTCTTATCATTTCTAAACATTTGAATGAAAGGCAAAATACAAATTTTCAGTCAATTAGTATGTTTTGGAGAGATTTAGTTAGTAGAGGGTTAACTTGAGCCAATCATGGGAGAGGGGAATTAAAAAAGGAAACAAGGTTTCCATATAAAAAATGATATTCTCTCCTGAAAATATTGGAATTTTAAAAAACCCTATGATTTCATCACTGTGACTCATGGCATCTATCCAGCAATTTGAATTATTAGGGAGCTACCTTAAATGATCTTTCCAAAGCCATAGACCCAGTGGTGTCAGAGGGAGTGTGTGTGATTCCAGGCTTTCTTGACTCTTGACCTTGGCTCAAGATTTCTATAATTAAATAAATTAATATTATACCATCAGAATCAGGTGACCTCTTTTTCAGACTATTAAGGCACAACTGTCTTTTCTTGGTCACTTATTTATATGTCTGATATTTTCTAAACAAAAGGTAGAAAGGTATAGCCTATGAAAAAGAGTAATGGCAATGAATGCAAAAATAGATTTATCCCAAGTCATAGCCCTCTTCACCATATCCTTCTAATAGCTTTTATCCTTCTTACTCCCTATTCCCATTCTCACTTCTAGCCTACTTAGACTTTAAATTAGCAGCCTTCTCCTAGACCAGATGAATCTTTTTGTCTTTGACCATGAATTTAACAAATTATTGTGTTACTGATTGCATTTCTATTACCTTAAAACAATATAACATAATGGATTGCCATATAATAGTGGGGCAAAAGAATTGTCTAAGTTAAAAATTAGACAATTAAGTCTTGACTTAGAGTCCCTAGCTTCAAGTCTGTGCAGCTATGTTGTTTTTCAGTTGTTTCCATCAGGATTGGCATGAATCATTTAGCCTTTTTAGCACTCAAGTTACTTCATCTATAAAATGGTCATACTAGTGCTTTGTTATTTACACCATAAGGTATACTATAAAAATCAAAAGGGATAATGTATGTGAATAATCTTTGTGAATACAAATACTTTGTGTCTAATGGTAGATCTTTGGGTGAGGAGTGGAAAGGAGAAGAAAAAAAATTTACATGATATCTTTATTTAAAAGAATAGCATGTTGTACCTAATAGACTTGCAGTTTCATGTTAAATCATATTTTTGTTATAGTGTTTGCTTGTTTTATTCCATAAATTAAAAATAAAATAAGTGAAAAATTAAAAAATAAATTTAAATTTAAAAAGGCACTATATGACTGGACTAACATCCTTTTGTTTTATAGATATTTCATTTTAATAATTATTATAAAAGAAGTTTGTTGCTAAACTGGTCTGCTTTAAAAATCTATATTAACTGCTTTGCTGATTTTGTTTTCTAGCAAAGGAGGAAAAAAATGAGAAGCTAAAGTTTCAACTCATCATTACCATCACCTTTTGTTTGATTCTTTTCCTTCTCCTTTCCTATATTGTAAAATTAATATTTTCAAAAGGTAAGATGCTGTAGTCAACAAGAGGTGATACATGATTCTTATATTCTCTCTGTATTTTCAGAAAAAGTGTGAATTTTACCTTAAAATCAGGAAAGTCTGAAATTAAGTTTTGCCTACCCTCCCATGTGGACTATGTGATCTATCTCTGAGCAAGTTACTTAATCTATTAAGGTCTCAGCTACAACCTGAAAATTGTAGAAAAGGTCCTAACCTGCATGGGTGGAGGGTTCTTTCTTACATGGGAGTTCCTTTAACCAATGAATTTGCCCATCTGTTCCCTATCATCCTCTCAGATCAGGAAAGCATTTGAGGCCATCGAATTTAACTCATGCCCCAAAAGGAACTTCTTCTCTAACATATTTCACAAGTGATTATAAGGAAGTTCTGCTCTTAGACCTTCATCAAGGCGAAGCCTACCACCTCCCGAGGAGGTTACTTATTCCACTTTTTAAAACTTTGAATAACAGGTATTTTAGTTAAATCTTAAGAACTTCTGACTTGCAGCCAAGATGGCAGAGAGAAGACAGGTACTATGTTAAGTGCTCCTCTTTCCCCTCAAAAACAACATGAAATAAACTTCTTAACAGAAATTTGATCAACAAAACCCCGAAAGAGAAGCTAGGAGAAGAACACTGACCAAGAAGGTCTGTCTCAGGGGACATTGGATGAACCAGGAACAGAGAGCAAAGGGTCAGCACAGGGACAACAGCTGGGGGAAGCCAGAGGGCCAGCCTCAGTCATAGAGACTTTGGTGAGTGGCAGGTGCGGGATCCAACTTTAGCTATGGAGTCTGGCCATGGGAGAGAGGAACTATGGGAGTGTAAGTTCCAGCACAGAGTTTGAGAGAATGCCTGGAGAATAACCAGGTGGGCCAGGGACCTGAGCTCCTTAATGTCAGCAGAGCCCTTTCCCTAGAACAAATAATAAACAACCCCTCAACCCCTCAGGCTAAGGAATGGGCAACAAAGTTCACTCAACAGAAGGAGATTAACTCCCTCCCCCACAGCTCTGCCCATTGTTCAAGGTCAATTCAGACCCTGCTGCTAAGGGCCCCAAACATTCCAGAGAAAGCAACCAGCACTTTCTACTGGCTGGCCCTTGGAATTACTAAACCAAGTGAACAAAACCTCTAGGATCTTCAAAAGCAAACCTCTGAGAGCCATCCCCCAACCCCCAACACAAGATTCTAGAAATATGAAAAAAGACCAGAGAAGGGGGGGAGGCATGGAGAAATACTTAGAAGAAACAGATTCTAAGCCAGAGAGATCTAGCTTCTGAGGACAATATAAATTGGTCTACAGCCCAGAAAGACTCTTTTGAAGAAATCAGGAATGAGTTTAAAATCAATTGGAAAAATTTGGAAAAGAAACTCAAGAGGAATTAACACCTCACAGCAAGAAAACAATTCCTTGGAAAATACAATTGGACAAATATGAAATGAGAAAAACTATCTCAGATCTTCCATTGGGCAAATGCAAAAAGAAAATGATTCTCTCTCAAAACTACACTTGGTCAAATGGAAAACTCCTTCAAAAATAGAATTGACCAACTGGAAATGAAGTTGCAAAAGAAAAGTAAAGAAAATTCTTCTTCTCTAAAAAATATAATGGAATCATTGGAAATTAATGACTTCATGAGACAACAAGATTCTGTTGAACAAAACCAAAAGATTGAAAAAAATAGAAGAAAATGTAAAATACCTCATCAGCAAAACTACTGACCTGGAGAACAGATGAAAAAGGGACAACATGAGAATTATAAGCCTTCCTGAAAACATTTAAGAGAAAAACAGCTTGAATTTAATATTACAGGATTTAGTGATGGAAAATTGCCCCGATATCATATCAGAGGGTAAAATAGTTATTGAAAGAATACATTGATTCCCTCCAGAAAGTGATCCTAAAATGAAAACACAAAGGAATGTTGTGGCAAAATTCCAGAACTATCAGATAAAAGAAAAAATCCTGCAAGCAGCTAGAAAGAAAAAAAAAATTAAATACCAAGGAATCACATTAAGGATTATGCAGGACCTGGCCACATCAACATTAAGGGATCTAAGGGCCCGGAATGAGATATTCCAAAGAGCAAGGGAGCTTGGAATGCAGCCAAGAATCCACTATCTGGCAAGCTGAGCCTTCTCTTTCAGGGGAAAAAGACGGACATTTAATGAAATGGGAGACTTCCAATATTTTCTGATGAAAAAGACTAGAGCTAAATAGGAAATTTGGACATGAAACAGAAGGCTCAAGAGACACACAAAAAGGTTAAGACAAAAGGGTAAAGAAAAAAATTGCTATCCCAATAAGATGAAACTGGCTATATACCCACTAAGGAGAAAGTCTCATAATTCTTGAGAATTGTAACTCTACTAGAGAGAATATACTTAGCCAGAAGTGATGGACACACATAGCTTTTACTGAGACTCAGATAGAATGATTTTAAAAAAGAAACCTCCTTAAAAGGGGGGACAGTAAGGAGATGGGAGGATGGAAGAAACCGAATGAGGTAAATCTCATTACATCAAAAGGTACAAAAGATTGATCCTAATAGAGGGAAAGAAGGGAGGAAGTGAGAACCACATGAAACTTCATGTCATCAGACTTGGTTTAAAGTTAATTTAGACACTCAGTTATTTTAATAAATTTATTTTACCTTTCAAGAATTAAAAGGGGAAAAGGGGAGGAGGGGACTGGGAGGGGAAGAAAAAGGGAAACTAACAGAAGGAAGGGAAGAAGGAGAAAAGGGAAAGGGGAAAGAAAGGGGAGGGGTGGATATAGGAGGGCAAACATATGGTATTCAGAAATAAAACACTGTGGAATATGGATAAAGGGGAAAAAAGGGAAATACAAATAGAAGGAAGATAGCATGGAGGGCAATACAGAGTTAGTCATTATAACTTTAAATGTGAATGGGATGAACTCTCCCTTAAAACATAAATGAATAGCAGAGTGGATTAAAAACCAGAATCCTACAATATGCTGCTTACAAGAAATTCATTTGAAGCAGATAGATACATATAGAGTAAAGGTAAAGGATTGTAGCAAAATATATTTTGCTTCAGTTGAAGTGAAAAAAGCAGGGGTATCAATCCTTATCTCAGATAAAACAGCTGCAAAAATAGATAGTGCTAAAAGAGATAAGGAAGCAATCATTACCCTATTAAAAGGTACTATAGACAATAGAGTAATTTCAATACTAAATAGGTATGCACCCAATGGGATAGCATCCAAATTCTTAGAGGAGAAGTTGAAAGAGCTCCAGAAGACATAGACAGAAAAACTCTACTAGTGTGAGTCCTCAACATCACTCTCTGATTTAGATAAATCTAATCATAAAATAAGCAAGAAGGAAGTTAAGGAGGTAAATATATTGTTAGAAAAACTAGATATGATAGACTTATGGAAGAAATTGAATGAGAATAGAAAGAAATATATTTGGGTTTTTTTGGTAGTATATAGCACTTACACAAAAATTGACCATGTACTAGGACATAAAAACCTAATGACCAACTGCAGAAAGGTAGAAATAGTGAATACATCTTTCTCAGATCATAATGCAATAAAAATCATATGCAATATTGGGCCAGGGAGATACAGACCCAGAACTAATTGGAACCTGAATAACCTCATTTTAAAAATGAGTGAATAAAGCAACAAATTATAAAAAGAATTAATTATTTTATTCTAGTTAATGACAATAATGAAACTACATATCAAAACCTATGGGATACACTCAAGGAGACTGTCAGGGGAGATATTATAATCTTTAAATGCTTACATGAATAAATAAGACAAAGAAGAAATGAATGAACTAAATATGCAACTAAAAAATTAGAAAAAGACCAATTAAAAATCCCCCCATTAAATGCAAAATTAGAAATTCTAAAAATTAAAGGAGAAATTAATAAAATTGAAAGCAAGAAAACTATTGAACTAATAAAACTGAGAATTGGTTTTGTGAAAAAAAAAAACAATAAAATTGATAAATGTCTGAACAATTTGATTAAAAAGGTAGAAAACCAAAATGCTAATATCATAAATGAAAAAGGTGAACTCACCATCAATGAGCTGGAAATTAAAGTAATAATTCAGAGTTATTTTACTCAACTCTATGCTAATAAATTTAACAATCTAAGTGATATGGATGAATATTTACAAAAATATAAGTTGCCCAGATTAAATGAAGAGGAAATGAAAAACCTAAATAACCCTATCTCAAAAAAAGAAATTCAACAAGCTATTATTGAACTCCCTAAGAAAAAATCTCCAGGGCCAGAAGGATTCACAAGTGAATTCTATCAAACATTTAAGGAACAATTGGTTCCAATTCTATTATAAACTCTTTGGAAAAATAGATGAAGACTGAACTCTGCCTAACTCTTTCTATGACACTAATATGGTGCTGATACCTAAACAACAAAGAGTTAAAATAGAAAAAGAAAATTACAGACTTAACTCCCTGATGAATATAGATGCAAAAATCCTAACTAAAATCTTAGCAAAGTGATTACAACAAGTTATACTAGGGCAATACATTATGATCAAGTAGGATTTATCCCAGGAATGCAGGGTTGGTTCAATATTAGGAAAACTGTTAGTATAATTAATTATATCAATACCAAACCTATCAGAAATCATATGATCATATAAATGGATGTTGAAAAAGCTTTTGACAAAATACAGCACCCATTCCTAATAAAAATAATAGAGAGTTTAGGAATAAATTCTTCCATAGAATAAATAATAAAGCAGTATCTTTCTGAAACCATCAACAAAAATATGCAATAGGGATAGGCTAGGGGTATTCCCAATAAGATCAGGGGTGAAACAAAGATGCTCATTATCACCACTCCTATTCAAAATTGTATTAGAAATGTTAGCTTCAGCAATAAGAGAAGAAAAAGAAATTGAAGGAATTAGAATTTGGAGGGAAAAGACAAAACTCTCACTCTTTGCAGATGGCATGATGGTATACCTAAAGAATCCCAAAAAATCATCTAAAAATCTACCAGAAATAATTAGCAACTTCAGGAAAGTAACAGGATATAAAATAAACCCTCATAGATCATCAACATTTCTATATATGACTATCAACATACAGCAGAAAGAACTAGAAAGAGAAATCCTATTCAAAGTAACCTCAGACAATATAAAATACCTGGGACTCTACCTGCCAAGGCAGGTAGAAAACACTTCTCACACAAATAAAATCAGATTTAAACAACTGGGCAAACATCAACTGCTCATGGATCGGTCAAGTAATAAAATAAAAATGACAATGCTACCAAAACTAAACTACGTGTTCAGTGCCCTACCAATCAAAATTCCAATTACTTTAATGAGCTATAAAAAGTTGCAAGTAAATTTATATGGAGAAATAAAAAGTCAATAATTTCCAGGGATTCAATGAAAAAAGTGCAAAATAAGATGACTTAGCCTTACCAGATCAAAAATTATATTATATACCATCAGTCATCAAAACTATCTGGTATTGGCTAAGAAATAGAGTAGTGGATCAGTGGAATAGACTAGGTGCAATAGCAGGAGATGATTATAGTAATCTGCTGTTTGATAAACAAAAAGAGTCCAGCTATTGGGATAAAAACTCTCTCTCTCTTTGATAAAAACTGTTGGGAAAATTGGAAGTTAATATAGGAGTAACTTAGATTGGACCAACACCTCACACCCTATACCAAGATAAGATCCAAATGGATACAGGATTTAGACATAAAAAACAATATTATAAGCAAACTAGAAGATTAAGGAATAGTTTACCTGTCAGATCTATGGAAAGGGAAGCAGTTTATGACCAAGGAAGAGATGGAGAACATCAATAAAAACAAACTAAATTATTTTGATTACATTAAATTAAAAAGCTTTTGCACAGACAAAACCACTGTAATCAAGATCAAAAGAAATGTAGTAAATTGGGAAACAATTTTTACAACTAGTATTTCTGACAAAGGAGTCATTTCTAAAATCTATGGAGAACTGAGTCAAATTTTCAAAAAAACAAGCCATTCCCCAGTTGATAAGTGGTCAAAGGATAATGCAAAGGCAATTTATAATGAGGAAATCAAAGCAATCCACAGATATATGAAAAATTGCTCTAAATCATTACTTATTAGAAAAATACAAATTAAAACATCTCTGAGGTACCACCTCACACACCTCAGCCTGGCCAATATGACTAGAATGGACAGTGATCAATGTTGGAAGGGATATGGGAAATCTGGGACACTGATATATTGTTGGTGGAGCTGTGAACTCATTCAGCATTTCTGGAGAGCAATTTGGAATTATGCCCAAAGGGCAACAAAAATGTTCATACCCTTTGATCCAGCAATATTATTACTTGGTCTATACCCTGAAGAGATTATGAAAAAGGGTAAAAACATCCCTTGTACAAAAATATTCATAGTAGCCCTGTTTGTGGCAGCAAAGAATTAGAAATTAAGTGAATGTCCTTCAGTTGGGGAATGGCTTAACAAACTATGTATATCATGGAACACTATTGTTATATTAGAAACCAAGAGGGATGGGAATTCAGGGAAGCCTGGAAGGCTTTGCATGAACTGATGCTGAGCAAGATGAGCAGAACCAGAAAAACACTGTACACCCTAACAGCAACATGGGATGATGATCAACCTTGATGGATTTGCTCATTCCATCAGTACAACCAGCAGGGACAATTTTGGGCTATCTGCAATGGAGAATACCATCTGTATCCAGAGAAAGAATTGTGGAGTTTGAACTAAGACCAAAGACTATTGCCTTCAATTTAGAAAAAAAAAAGTGTTATCTTATTATGTAATTTTTCTATCTCTTATACTTTATTTTTCTTCCTTAAGGATATGATTTCTCTCTCATCATGTTCAACTGAGATCAATGTATGTACCATGGAAACACTGTAAAAACTTACAGAATGCCTTCTGTGAGGGTGGGGGGAGAGAAGCAAGAATGGAGGAAAAATTGTAAAACTCAAAATAAACAAAATCTTCCTAGAAAAAGCAAAACAAAAAAGGATGTTATACATATAATTGAAAAAAATAAAACACTATTAACAGAAAAAATAAAGGACAGAGCAAAAAAAAAGAACTTTCTTCACTGATCCTAACTATGCTTTGTGAGATCCAACAAAATAAGTAAACTCCCTCTTCCATAGGACAGCCCTTCAAATCTCTGAATACAACTATCATGACCCTCCCTGAATCTTCTCTCAAGTTTAAATATCCCCATATCTTTCATTTAATCCTAAGAGGGCACCTGAATGTCTTTACCATCTTGATCAATCTCATCTGTATGCTTTTCAATTTATTAATGCCCTTCCTGAAATATGGTGCCTCAAAGAAAAGACAATTATCTAGTGTTAGCTCACAAAACTTAAGTAATTACAAATTGAAAAATGCATTATTGTTAATATGAAGAAGTGTATTTCACAAAGTGGTAAATTGCCACTAAAATTTTCACAATGCAAATAATAGTATCAGAGTAATAGTTAATAAATTTTATCCCTTCTTGATGGTTTTTCTCTTTTGCCTATCTCCTGAATATTGTGGGAGTTCTTTGACAAGCACAAATTCAATAACCTAGGAGAAAAATTGTTGATTAATATACAAAGAATTCTATTTGCAACAACATCTAATTAAAACATCTTTAAAAATTCTTTCTCTTTTTTTTAGGTTTTTACAAGGCAATAGGGTTAAGTGGCTTGCCCAAGGCCACACAGCTAGTTAATTATTAAGTGATTAAGGTCAGATTTGAACCCAGGTACTCCTGACTCCAGGGCTGGTGCTCGATCCACTGTGCCACCTAGCCGCCCCCAAAATTCTTTCTCTTAAAAAAGAAAAACAAAACAAAACAAAATTCACAACTATCCAGGGTACAATGAGTACAATGAGAGTAATAGTCCTTGCTTGGATGTAAACTCTTTGAAAGTAAATTCTTTCTTTCTGATGACCAAGGCAAGGACAACTTATTTTTATTAATTTAATCTAATTTTTTGACTACCATGTCATATTATTTCATTTTCTAATTCCCCTCAATGAGAATAGTCTTAGCATTTATGTGTGTTTGTGTGTGTGTGTGTGTGTGTGTGTGTGTGTGTGTGTGTATGTGTTCGTGCGGAGGATAATTCTAAAATGCACTTTAAATGAATCAATTTTGTTTTATTTTCAGTTCTAAATCCTCTCCTTCCCTCTACTAACTTCCCCCTACTACTCCCTTCTAACCTTAGCCAAGCCCCCCCACCCAGAAAAAGCAAGAAAAAAGAAAGACAAAAGAAATGTTACAATCTGCACCTTCTAGAAGTGAATAACATCAAATACACCCATATTTTAGTATTAAACACAACAGCAATCTATTTTGCTGTTTAATCCATTTAAATATTCATTAATAATGAAAGTACTATTCAAGGTGGATTAAAAGAAAAAGGACAAACTTGGCCTTCTCCTATGTGTTTATGACAAAACTCATATATTATCTAAATTTACTTCTTCCAGTATTCAAAAGACCTTTTATCTCAGGTTAAAAAAGGGATAGTCCTAGATTATTGGCTCAAGGATATAAGACTTTCTGCCAATATAGTTAATTCAGCAATATTGAATAAGACTTCAGTTAATTGACAGAATAATTTGCTAAAGTGACTTTTTAATTATCTTTTCATTCTTAAGTTAACCAGTTCTTGTTTGTCCATTTCCTTCCTTCATTCCAAATCAATTAGGAGTAGCAAAGAAATCATGGATAGGTAGGGAAGTGGTAATTGTTTGAAGATTTATGAGATAATGGTAAGGGTAGGTTCAACTGCAATATTGAAAAACTCCAGTTTTTCAGTTCAATTTTCATACATGTGGATATTTCCTCCAATGAAAAAAAGATATGATTAATTCATAACCATGCAGAACAACTTTCATTTATGCCACCCATGATTTTTTTGTATCACCAATTAAATATGTTGGGGCCTTACATTTAAATTTTCCAGATATTGTAAGGATGAAGCATGAGGGCTATCTAATGGGAAGAGTACACAACATAGAGCAATCTGCCAAGAATAATAGAAAATAAACCCTTAAAAAAGTTCCTTCCATTTTTCCCATCCATTAAAGTGATATGTAGCATATATAACATAAGATACACACCTAGTAAATGTGGCCATTGAATCATGGAATACTGTGGAGAAGGAAAGTCTTAAAACTATTTATCATTATGTCTCATAAAAACCTAAGCTGCAAAGTTTTTTTTAAAGTCATAATAAATATACTAAGCAAATATCATGTCATCTGAAATCTAATGTGAATGTCTTTTGTAGAGAGAATAAGAAGATCCTCTTCCTTGCCATCAAGAGCAAGAAGTCCTGCTCAAACCATTGTGAGAAGTTTCCTTTGGAACATAAAAGGGTAGGCACAAGATGTAATACCAGTTCTTTTCTTTGTTTAAAAACCTCAGTGAAAAAAATTTCACCAGACCATATCTTAACCCAAGAATGCCAAAAGTACCATGGAAACCAAATATGTGATTCTTGTCACTCTACTGTAGCAGAAAAAAATAAACCCCTGTAATTCTTCATCTTTAACACACATTTGTGAAGAGAGAGTCACTCTTAAATGGAAGAAACCTTAGCACAGATTTCTATAGTACATAATTTCTTTCCTTTCATCAGATGTTCTTTATTAGCTATATGTGACAATACAATCTAACTTCTTCAAAAGGAACAGGATAATACAGTTTTATTTATCTTACACATTTCTTGAAACCAGATAAAGATCACTCTCATTAATGACTTGTTTTTATCCTACTTTGTTCTGTAGTTGTAGATATTCTCAGTTATTGAGTTTAAAATCCTACACTGCCAAATATTTTATTACCTTCACAGTGGTGATTCTTTGTCAGTGATGATTACAGGTATGGATATAAAGATTACCTATGGAAATTAGAGCGTAGTGTGGGTTGCCCCACTGTAAATCAAATGAAAGGATATGATCCAAAGAATTTAGTCTGATCTTAAGTGAACTTATCAGCATGGGTGTGCTACAACACAGTTGAGTTATGAAAAGAGTCAGCCTCTTTTGAACATTGGGGTAGGCATCTGTTGAAAAGGGAAATCTTGAGGTCAAAGGAAGTCAAATTGAGGGGCTAGAGGAGAAGAGCCTGGTCCAAGACAAAGTCAGGGTATCTACATGGCAAAGTGAGAAATTGTCTACCAATTCTTACAACCTAAATGGATTTTTGCCACTATGGATTATGCTATATACCATAACTGTCTACCATTCCCCAACTGATGGGTATCCTCTCAGTTTCCTTTTTATGCCACCACTAAAAGAATTGATAATAACATTTTTACCTGAGGGTTCTTTTTGAAACTTCTCTGTATTTTGTGTATAAACCTAGGAGCAGTATAACTAGGTCAAAGAGAATGTACAATTTAATAGGTTTTGGGGACAGTGTTCGAAATTGATTTTCAGACTGATTGGACCAGTTCACAGTACCATTAACAGTGCATTAATATACCTATTTTTCAACATGCCCTCCGGAATTTTCATTTTCCATTTTTGTCAACTTTGTCAATCTGGTGTGAGGTAGAGTCTCAGAGTTGTTCAATTTAATTTTTTCTCTTATTGACTGTAAATCCAGTTTTCTTTCCACTGTTCAATGTAATTCCCCTCCCAGGAACATTTTTATTTAAATTGGATCTTTTTAGATGTAGAACAGGAAAAGAAAAAGCAAGGGAGTCACACTACTGGTGAGAATTTCAGGCATGGGCACTATCTACTACTGGAGGAGAGTATCAGGGAGATTCAGAGGCACCACCATATAGGTTGTTTCCTAGTATATATACATATATATATATATATATGTATATATGTATGCACACATATATATATATATATATATATATATATATATATAGAGAGAGAGAGAGAGCAATGCTCTTCACCAATATAGCGTAGCAAAAATAGAAACTGTGATGAAAGAATAAGTCAAGAAACATAGTTTCTTGGTAATTAATAATCAATTTATTATTTATTCCTAGCAAATAATTTGTGAAATGAGGAAGAATGAGTTCCTGCCAGGGGAAAATAAACACTGATTATTTCACATTTAATGAGAGAATGAATATTATAATGAGAGATTGGTTATTCTGATGAGGGACCGGGTATATGATTCTGTGTCATTCTTGGACAAAGGGACTCATTTCAAGCCAGTTCACTCTGCCTTGAGCAATCTATATAAAAGGAATCAACCTCCACCCAATCAATGAACCAATAGCAATGGGGGGAGGGTAAGAAATCCACCTAGATAAGATTGTTTGAAAGGTATGAATTCTGAATTGCCCTTGAGAGGCTGGACTTTGAATGAGAAAATAGAAAGGGGAAAAAACCCACATGTCCCCCATATTATTAGCAATTATTTCTCTCAACAGGAAGATATGGTTACTGAATATGAAACCAGGTTCAAAAGCAAGACATTCTTTTTTAAAATGATATTATAATAATAGTTTATATCTATATGGTACTTTGAAAGTTTGCAAAGTACTTTACATATATTTTCTCAGATCATTTCAATGCTATGAGACAGGTGCCATCATTATCCTCATTTTTACATATGAGGAAACGGGCTCTCCTAGGATCACATAGCTAGTCTTTGCTGTGGTATATAAACCCAAGTCTCCTTTATTCAAAGTCCAACACTGCTGACTTCACTCTTACTACTTCTCCAGCAGTTATAGGGCACAACTACTTATAAATGTCTAGGATAAGATTGTTCACCACTGGGGGAGGTGAAGGGATAATGCTAGAATAATGTGGAACTCGTAAAATTACAAATGGATGAAGTGTGAAAAGACCTTTGCATGTAAATGGAAAAAATACAATAAAATTAAGAAATTTTTATTTAAAAAAGCAAATATCTGCTAGGGAAGGCTTTGAATTGGTGCTGAGGCATCCCCAACCAAAGAAATGTGGTTATGTTTGTTACAAAATCTACTTCAAATTTCTGTTGGACCTTGTACTAGGGGTTTATTGCCCTCTATTCCCTACCCCAGTATACCTGTATGTGATACACACTCACATACACAGAAATGAGATTAGACCCTGGATTGATTTTGGAGTTTAATTCTTTAATGTGAACATAGAAAATATCACATTGTTGTTTCCAAGATATGCATTTATGCAAAGACTTATCTGAGTTTGGGGAATTCCTTGGCAAATTTATTTTCATCATTTTGTGTAAGATTTCCAAGTTGAATTTATAATTCAATGAGTCTTTACACAAGTATAGCAAAATTCTGATTTTACCCAATGCACCAGGTCAGATCACTATTTGTATAATAAAGTCTTGGGGGAGAGTCAATGAAAATGTGCCAAAATCCTGAGATGACATATCATATGTAAAGGACATTAAGAAGGCTTTGTGTGAGTGGTAGAATACTCAGAGGAAAATTAAAGTGTCAGAAAACTGGTAAATAGGAGATAGGGTATGAAGGACTAGATAAGGCAAATAGGAGATTTTTATATTTGATGCTGGAAATAAGAAGGAAATGTTGGAGTTTATTAAATTGGGGTTGACGATCAGATTTCCACTTTAGAAAGCATTGGAACTCTTTAGTCTAATTCATAGAAAGTCTTTGAGACAATTTCTTTCTCCCCACCCAATTAGCTAAGTTAGCATTCTTACAAGAACAAGTCATTACCATTATTTTTCTGCCTTGCATCTCTTTTTGACACATTTCTCAAATATCATTTCCCCATTAATATATGGCCATTCATCTTCCTTTTCCCTTTAGGTCTAATTTTATTGTGAGCAGCCAAGGTGTCCAGAATGTGACTAGTGAGGGAGGATCAACAATGCCGCTGAGCCTCAATATGGACAGCATTAGTTTAGAAGCTACCATGTGGAGAGGCAGAGAAATTAACTTTTAACTGAAATGTGTTAAGATGCCTTCTGTCCAAATAACAGTGCACTGTTGTCAGGGTAATATCTTTCTACAAGAGAATTGTACTTAAAATTCTTCAAATTCTTCCAATGACTTGAACTGAACTTCTGGTTCTTTTCCTTTCAATATGTGTGATCCCAGGACCTCATTTAATCTATCAGGAAATGAGTACCCTCATCCATAAAAATGAAAGAACTAGAGATGAGCTTGAAAGTCCTTTCTGGCGCTAGATCTAATCTCCTCTTGCCAACTTTTACAATTCTTGTTGGTCTCAAAGTCAGAACTGCTAATGACAACATTAGCATCAAAGAAAGTTAGAACTAGACAAGGACCCTCTGGTCATTGAGATACCATGACATAATAGATAGTGTTCTAGATTTCAAGTTGGACTCTTATCCCACTTCAGACAATTCCTAGCTAGGTGACCATGAGCCAGTCACTTAAACTATACCTCAGAGACTGTTTCTTCATCTTTAAAATAGGGATAATAATTCTAGAATGCCTCATAGGTTTATTATGAAATGCTTTGTAAACCTTAACATGCTCTGAAGACAGTAAGTCCCAAAAGTCTTGGAGCAGTTTTAAGTACTAGCTTAAAACTACTTTTAACTAAGACTTTTGGAATGCCCTTCCTGAATGTGAATTATTATCCAGACCAACCCTCTTCTTCCACTTCACAGATAAGGATCCTGAAGGTCAGAAAGGTAGGATATCTCTATTTGAGTTCCCTCGAACATACATATTTTTGGAACAAAATTTGAGCCATATTTTTTTAAATAAAGATAAACTGGTGGAAAAGGAAAGAAATGTTTGGGCCATATCATTTGTTAAAAAAAAAGAATTCATGAAGACTACTGTTCTCTAAACTCACAATTTCTACAAATTATTCAGTAACTGTTTTTCAAGTGTTAATGAAGTCAGCAAAATTTAAATTTGTCAAATTTAAAACAATCTAAATTTTCTAAGGTTCTCTTAAGTGCTTTGGGAGAACTGAATTTGAAAAGTCACTGACACAAACTTTCTCTTTGGATTCATCTGAACAACAAGGATATGAACATTCAATTTAAAAAATCAACAACCAAACTATTACCATAGAAAGTTGTTGAAAAGGAACCAAGGAAGATGATCACTGATATGAAAAAACAAGATGTCATACTGGGATGGACATAATGAATAATGCAAGCACTATTTCTGTGCCTGCTGGTAAGATAAATTTCTGTTAAGTTTATTGAGGTAATAGGCATCCAATACTTATGAACAAAGAAAGGTATGTGAATGCTGAGCTTACACAGTCCTGGGGAAGTGATATAATAAAGGGAAAAAGTCACATAAGTGGTAGAAAAAATTGAGAATAAGAATGATATGAGTCTTCAGCTGCCCTTCAGTAGAAATTGAGAATTTGACTTGGGGAAAGAGAGACAGGCCATTTTGGGCAAAAAATACATAAAAAACAAAACAGGAATATTTTCCTGGAGTGTATTGACAGTAAGAAGAATGATTAGGTAGAAACAAAGGGTACTATTAAGTAATTAAAGTAAATTACTTTATTAAGTGATAAAGAAGGTGTAATATATAAGACTAGAGTCAGTCTACTGAGGAAGACTCTTGTAGCTCTAAAAATTCTTCTATCTTATCTGTTCTCATGCTTCTCTGCCTCTCCTAGGAATGAAAGAATTAAAATTCTACAATTTCTCTTCTTTACTCTTAAAGCTATCACCCTAAACTAAAATATGAACCATTGATAATGTTTCACTTTTTTAAGACTATATTCAATACAACACTATATTCAATACAGTCTTAATAAGTGAAGATTTAATTTCATTAATTCATTAGAAATTTTTCAAGAAAATGAAAAAATGGGCAGCTAGGTGGTGCAGTGGATAGAGCACCGGCCCTGGAGTCAGGAGTACCTAAGTTCAAATCCAGCCTCAGACACTTAATAATTACCTAGCTCTAGTGTGGCCTTGGAAAAGCAATTTAACCTCATTGCCTTGCAAAAAAAAACTAAAAGAAAAATGACAAATTACTTTTGCTCTTAAAAAATAGGACGGCTAGGGAAATGCAGTGGATGGAAGAATGGCCTTGGAGTCAAAGGATGGGATTTCAAATCCAATCTCAGACACTTGAACATTAGTTGTGTGACCTTGGGCAAGTCATTTAACCCTGATTGCCTCACATCCAGAGTCATCTCCAGTCAACCTGATTCATATCTAACCAATGAATGCAGATGGTTCCAGAGGAGAAAGTGAGGCTGGTGACCTAGCACAACATTCCCTCATTCAAATCCAATTCATATGTTTGTCATATCACCTCCCATGATATCATGGTCTTTTTCAAGATTGAAGGACAAACATTATCAAGAGAAAGTAAAACTCAATATACAAAAGAAAACTTGGTTCAAGCATATTCATTTAATATCTACATCCATTAAGTAGATACCACGTACTTCTCCAGGCATGTGCAGTGAGGAGATGGCAGGTGAAGCAGAGCTGATCCTCATCTCTAATTGTGAAAAGTTGAGTGAATAAACCTGACCCATGTTCCTGCTAAATAATGTGCTAGGTTAGGGAAAGAAATCAGGCTCAAAGCCTTGAGAATTGGGAGGGAAAGAGCTCAACCCCCTCACTTTATTGGTCAAGAAATAGTCTTAAAAGGGTTTTAAAAAACCTGCAAGATTACACAAAGTGGTAAGTAATATACCTAGGTCTTCTAACTCTAACCCACTGTTCTTTCTTCTACAATAGGAGCGAGATGACACTCAAATCAATCTTCCTCATTTTTTCTATGCCCCAAAAAAGGTTTCCTACATTAGAGATTTAGTATTATCTATGGAATTTTCCCTCATCTATATTTGTTATAATCCCTATAACTATCAAAAATACTGGATTTCTATTTTATCTGAAAACAGAAATCTTGAGAGATCTATAGCTAAAATGCATTAATAAAAAGTTCTGAAAATTTTTTGTATTTCCAGTTGCCCAATAAAGGAAGCCCTAATTGGAATTCATTTATGGGAAAAGGGAGAAGATAAAATGGAGCAGTATTCCAGATGAGAGACTCCAAGCACTGAAAAACTTTCTAGGGTGAGAAGGTAACTGAGTCATGGTGGAAAAGTCCTTAGAGTCAGAAGCACAGCTGACAAGAAGTATTAAATTCACCATTTTAGTTGTTGTCTGACCCAAGAAGAGTATAGTTAGGACCGACTTCCTTAGAAATGTACATTTTCCCTGGGGTATATGGGATGTTCAGTGTATGTGTGTGTGTGTGTGTGTGTGATGGCTGGATGAGCTTTTTTCAGGGCTGCTCATCCATTTTTGGTGTCCAGCAGTCAACCAACTCTCATCTTACAGTCAACACACTCTGGTAAAACCCTGTTGGCAGATGGACTAAACCTGGTTGAGGGTAACTGATAGACCTCAAACCTGTCAGTGAATTAGGGGAATTTCTACCCCAAGCATGTGAAGACTAATTCTCTAGTGGAACAGGTAGATGAGAATAATTTGTTTCAATGGTCATGAAGGCAGCTGAAGCAGGTACTATGGAAAATTTAGAGCTTGGTCAGATGTCAAAGATGCCAAGGTCATCTACCGCATTCCCAGTCATCATCAGTTGTCCTGACTTGTATTGCCACTGGACTTTGATGACTCTGGAAGAGTGAAGTTGACAACTTTTTACAACTTTGCCTCATTTAAATCCAATTCACATACAAGTCAACTATGTCACTTGACCTCTTCAAAAACAAAGGGCAAACAATTAAACATTTAAACAACTAAACATTTAAACAACTAAAAATTTATAATGAACAAAGAGGGAGTTGACACTTTTCTGTAACTTTAGCTGGAGGAATTGCAAATGAAATGCAAGGTGAAGGAGGTAACTTTGTGGTTCTACCACAAAAACTGGAAAAAAAAAAAGGTTGGACCTGATAGTGAGAGCTAAGAGTTATATATATATGCCACAATGTTTTTCCAGTCAAGAGTTTAAAGGGAAAGTATATGGAAAGTACTCATTGTAAAGTATTTTCAGGTTGGCATGAACCAGAGTACAACAGGTTGACAAGGCATGGGATTGGATTCTACTTTGTAGGACAGCATACTCCTATCCACTAAATCACAGATCTATCCTATCTAATCAAATCAAATATAGAAAATTCTTCATCATAAGTCAAACCAGTCCAGACATTTATAACTTTTTCCCCCAGGGGTCCTTTTGGCAGTCTATTGAAATGTATGTCCCCTATCTCAGAATTATCTCAGAATAATGCTTATAAACTTTTAAAATGAGCTATATAAGATTACAAAGGAAATGAAATATATTGAAATAAAACTATCAAAATATGTTTTAGATTTCACTGGTCTCAGGTTTAGAATCTCTGATCTTGCCCAAAACTGTACTTTTAACTATTAATTTTCAATGAAATTTGCATTTGATTATCCTAACTTTTCCTATCCATCCCCCCCTCCAATCTTGAGATGTTGAAAACTTGGAGGAGAGTCTGGTTTTTCTTTTCTTTTCATATCCCTATCACCTAGCATGATTCCTGGAACAACAGTAGGTTGTTACTGTTAATAAGTACTTATTCAATTGGATTAGATTGAGAAATTCCTACCTGGTAGTTCTGTCTCTGAGCAACTTAGCTGTGTTTTCTTGGCCAAGTGACTTCACCACTGTTTCTTGACTTGTAAAAGGAAGGAGCTCTAAATAGATTGAACTCAGGAGTCTTCTCTCTAGTCTCAAACCTTCAAGTAGTCAGTGATAGGAGACTTGGATGACCAACGTCAAAAAAAAAATAAAAATACGAGGAAAAATCTCACTCGATTTCATATAGATAAAGGGAAAGGATGAGACAAAGTGAGGTAAAGCTATTTTGTATACCCCCACCCACCCAGAATGCCCACAGGAACCTTTTTCTTTCGGATTCTGTCATATCAGGCTCCATTATGTTGTCATAAGAATTCACCCTTCTAAATCTTAAGACCCATAAATATTTCTTCTCACCATATAATTAAAAGATCAAATTCACGGAAATAGTAGGAAAAGTGTACCTGCTAAGCAGGGTCCAGGCCTGTGTGATAATCCTGGTTTAAAAAAAGATGGATAAATATAAGAATTGGTTTCATGATGAAGAAAAATTTAAAAACAAAACAAAAAAAGTGATAATCCCTTTTCTTAGGTACTGGGTAGACTGATGTCTTGGGGGGGCCTTTGTTACTAGTATAATTGAGAGAATTTATAAAACTCCAGTTACATGTAGGAGAGATAGATTCTATAGAAAGTTAACCCAGAGAAACAAAACAAGAATGATCAGGAGGATAAGGAAATGCTTAGGCACAACAGACAAGAGGAAGCAATATAAACTCCAATATTTACTAGTCCCAGAATTGCAGACTGAGCAGATAAGTCTGACCCAAATGTGTAGAGATAGCATGGAAAGCAAGGCTACCATCTCATAATCTCAGTGTGGGAACAAATTGAAACAATCCCTTTCTCACAAGGATCTTACATTCTATTAGAGAAGTGGTCTATCAATCAATCTATATATCTTACATTCTATTGGAGACACCTATCTAATTATATACAAAGATATAGATAAATGACAGATCTAGATAGACAAGTGCTCATCTCTCTCCATATATGTGTATGTAAATCTGTATATATGTTTGTATATATACATATAAACACATACAGCCATAGCAGTCATGTAATAAATGCTTAATGATAAAGTTTCATAAGAGATAGAATATGGAAAGTGTTCTATACTTTAAAATCACTATGTAAAATGCTATTTTTTTCTTAAAAAGAAAAATCTCAGTAAAGTATGATTTTTGTCATAAGAATATATTACTATGGGAAAAGGTTTTGAAATTGAAAATTATTTTCATTGACAATATTGTCAATGAAATACCTTACTAAGAAGATTCCTATACTAATGAAACCAGAAGTCTTGTCCCTATTCCTATCCCTTCAGTGAAAAATTCAGAACAAGAAAGACAGCTTAGAGGAGTGCAGTATAGTCTCCAAGGAGTACTTTTGAGCATCTGTATTATGAATGAGGTTGTCCACTAGTAGATAATGACATCTCTTTTTTTTTGGTCTTTTTTCTTTTTTGTGAGGCAATGGAGTTGAGGAACTTGCCTAAGGTCATACAGTTAGTATCATATGTCTGTGGCTGAATTTGAATTCAGGGCTTCTGACTCCAGGGTTGGTTACCCTATCCACTGTGCCACCTAGTGGAAGGCAGGACAACCAGGACACAAATGGCAAATGACTCTCTCTTCCACACTGTCACTACGGCCATCCTGTATGAGGTATCTTCCTACTGAGGTATCTGGCACATCCACAGGTAGACAATAACACAAGCTTCTGCTGCCATGGAACCCAAGAAGATGAACGACAATGACATAAGACCTTACTTATACCTTAAGAACATATCTTTGGCATCTTTTCTTTTCAAAGAAAATTTAGAGATTTCACAGAGAAGGAAGCCATTGTGACCTCAGGTATTTTATGCAAGGTCACAAAATAAAAAATAATCTCAGAACTCCCTGAGGTTCAGATTCTAACCCACAGGAAACATTGTGGTATATCAAAGATCCAATCTTCCTGATTAAGAGATTTAAAACCAACCTACCTGAAGAAGCAGCCTCCTACAGGAAAGTATTCAGGGGCAAGAGTTTAGCATTACCAATCATCACCAGCCTTAAAGGAACAGTTTAAATATGCCATAAGGAATTTTGTCCAAATGAGGCAAGTAGATGAATTTAATTAAACAAGCCTTTCTTTATATGCAGCTTGAAAAGTGTTTGACATGTGATTGTCATTATCCAACATTAATCTCTATGATCCAACATTATCACATGTGATCCTCTCAACAAGCCTGTGAGACAGGTGTTATTCTTATTTCTATTTCATAGATGAGGAAGCTAGAGTTAAGTGATTTATCTAGGGACACACTAGGTAGTATCTGAGGTATGTTTTAAACTCACTTCTTCCTCCAAAGCCATCACTTATATCTATGACACCACCTAGTTGAAGTATCCTAGCCCAATAAATATTTCAGAGCAAGATCAAAGGTTTTAGAATCACACAAATCTGGAAAAGGTCTAATTAAGTCTAATTCTTTCATTGTACAGATGAAGATATTAGCAATTATGGAGGTCAAGTGCCCTGTCAGGTAGTAAGTGTCAGAGCTGAGATCTGAACTAGAACCAGTTCTCTTTCCATTGCACAATACAACCAGCTTTCAAATTTCACTCAATACTCTATTCTCACTAATAATGCTTTTTTAAGAACAGTATTCATGAATGGAGAGACCATGCAGATACAAATTCAATAAAAAAGACATTTGTTGAATATTCCTAAATTGTTGAGTATTGAGATTGACTTATAAAGAGATGCTGCTTCCCCTCTTTTCCTCCCATTGCCTCATGCCCCACAGAATAACATCTTAGTATGTTACAGTAAAATTGAATCGAATCTTGCCTTATTTTGGGAAAGATCTTAGGCTGGATGTGTACGTAGAGGAAGGGCAGTAAGGAAGAAAGCCACTAGAGTGTGGGTTTCTTACAACACTTACATGAAGTGGTTATGTCAGAACTCTGATCAATCAGGATTTCAGAGCAATAATTCTTAACCTAACAGCTATGAACTTGCTTTTAAAAAAATCTTAATAACTATTTTTTTGGTTTCTTTGGTTTCCTTTGAAATCTTTGCATGTTATTTTAATTATTCTGAGTAGGAGTTCACAGGTTTTTCACTAGGAGCCTCTGCTGAATATACAAATAGTCTGCTCTCCTTCCTTAAATGATCACATATATCATATATCACGCATACACATCCATATCTACTTACATTGTTAATACCACCCCTCCAGCAGACTGCCAAAAGGACCCATGGTATAATAGGATTAAAAACCACTGTTTCAGAGAACTGACAAAGAAGAATCTACAACCTGCAAGAGAGGTGATATCCAGTCCCTTCACAGGCCTTTTTCCTAAACTCTGTAAATACTTTACCTGGACAAATTTTTGGAGAGGGTCAGAAGAAAGATCCCATCATTATAGAGAACCCTCCAGCGAAGATGCTGAAGAGCTGCAAATGTTTTTCAATTTTGTCTTAGAAAATTGCCTGAAATCTCAAGAGGTAAAATAATTTGTTCAAGCCATTGTGTGTCAGAGGTGAGACTTGAACCCATGTCTTTCTGATTCAAGGTCAGCCCTCCATCCATTATCCCCATACTGCCTCTCTAGTTTGTCAGCATCCTCCCCAAATGTGCCATCGAGAACTGAATAAAATGATCCAGATGACAAGGGTACAGTAGAACATGCACATCCTTAGTTCTGGGTACTTAGTTCTTGGGTCTGTTCTAGATCATATTAGCTTTTTGACTGGCCCATCATTTGATTCATATTTAGGTTGAAGTCTGCTTAAACTTCCACATTTTTAAAACAGTAAAACTGTGGTCTACCCACATCCCTCATCCTTTAGTTGAGCAGGAGATTCCATGAACCCCAGGGTAAGACTTTATATTTATTCTTATTATGGCCACAGATGTTTTAGCTGTTGATCTTCATTCTAGAAAATGGCCAAAATGACATCACTATGTTGGAGTCAAGGTACAGGGGGTCTGACTGTGACATGAGCTCAGAAGGCTCTACCACAGATTGGGCACAAATAGTCCATATGAATATTTGCAATGGAAGTGTCTCTGAATTTGTACATCTCATATTTATTTAGAGCTACTATAAGTCTGCTGTGCTCATAGAGTACAGCGCCTTCTTTCATGTGGGCATAACATGTTGGATGGTCCTGTGCCAGTGACTCCTATGTCTCACAATTGATTAAAAATTTTATTCTATTTCCAGTAATGGTTAGGACCAAGATCTTTTGGATGCTGTCTCTTATCCATTGTTTTATTAGTTCTTCCAGTTTCACATCATGTTCAAATTTGAGAAGGATGTCATTTTTATATTGAGTATGCTATTATAACCAATTAAAGATTAGGGAAAAGATAAGGATGTTTTTGCCCCCCCCCCCTTCACCATCCTACATTATACTAGAGCAGTGTTAACAAATCTAGTAGAAATTCAGGCATATAATTATAAAAATTTAATCTTATTTTTATTCATACCTTTTGCTTTTAATTTACAAATATATTTCTTCTCTCCTTAGGAAACAACCCCTTGTAATAAAGACAGGAAAAAAGATAGGAAAAAATGCCTTCAGCATATGACTGACAGTATGTGCAATATTCTGCATCTATAATTCCTCATATCTGCCATGAGGAAGAGAGGTGCATCTTCTCAACTTCTCTTTGGGATCAAATTTGATCCTTATAATCAAACATTATTCAGATTCATCTAATTGTTATTTGTTTACTTTGTTGTAGAGATGGTGTATATTGATTTCCTGGTTTTTTTATTTAATTCTTAATATTCATGTAAAATTCCTATTTATCTTAATTATTCATTTTTATAATTTCTTCTGGAATATTAGAATTTTATCATAATTTATTGTTCCATTTCCCAGGCTATTGCCTTTGTCACAAAAACCCCAGGTTCTGTCCCAATAAGTTAACCTGACACATTTCCTTGACTCAAATAAATAAACCTTTGGCACCAACAGAGAATAAGAATCTGAGATTTTCTTTCTAAATTGTCAAATAACAGGAAGTTTTCATTTCTTTAAAATATCAACCTCTTGCAAAATAGCTCCATTTTACCCTCTGAAAAGATTCAATTGTTCTATGCCTGATAAATATCTTTACAATATGTTTTTTGTTCATTCTTATCACTGTTTGAGAACTATTCCTGTAATGATTTCTACCTCCACTTCCCATATTTGAGTAAAGAAGTCAGCTTCTTAGATATTCAGTCTCCAATTCAAGGGAGAGAGAGAAGGAAATTTTTCAGAGAAAGGGACAGAAGTTTCCAAGGAAGAGTAAAATGTTTTCACAGAATTTTAGGGTTGAAGGGGAATTTGATGGCTAAGTCACTTAAAGTTTCTTAATCAGGCATCAGTGAATTTGATTTTTTGGTTTTGTTTTCAATGGATTTTTGATAATTAAAGCTATATAGTACACTCTATAGGGTGATGTTTTTAAAGTCAAGAAGACATGAATTCAAATGTGGCCTCAGACAATTAAAAGTTCTGTGACCCAGAATAAGTCACTTTACAACCTCTATCTCAGTTTCTTCAGCTGTTAAACAATGATAAGAAAATAGTATCTACTTCCTATTGTTGTTTGGAAGATAAAATAAGATATTTATAAAATGTTTTGTAAACTGTAAAGGGAAATATATGCTAGTCTATCATAATTATTCATATATCAATTTATTTCATTTCCTCTGTAATCTATGTATTTTATTTTACTTTATGTATTCTGAGGAGGAGTCTGCAGAATTCACCAGGCTGCCAAAAGGATCCAAAAATAATCTTAAGAACCCTGATAGAGAATAAATAAGGTCCATAAAAGTAAACTGAATATAAAATATTACGCAGCTGAATTTTGGACTTTAAATTCATCCATTCGTAATTACTGATACAGTACTCTTTCTATTATACAATGAATGCTAGTTTCTAAAAGTTGATCAAGGTTTTGTTTACTCATGTAGATGTGTTTGAAGAAAATGGAATCCTTTCACTAACTGATGATTTTGAAGATGACTCATTGCTTTAACCAAACAATTAATACCTGTCAGTTTCTATGCATGTAATCATTCTTTTAACTGAATTGCTGATTTAACTGAATTTAAATGATTGCCAGTTTTCTTAAACCACTTCTATGTTCTCATGGTCTTAGACTTCAAGACTGAATATTTTAGCCCTGAACTTGGTAGTCAAGGCCCCCTATGATCTAACACCAACATACTTCCTAGCCTTCTTTCACAGTAACCTCTCATTTGGCCTGCACTCCTGCCAAGCTAGACTTCTCATCATCTCCCAAACACATCTCATGCCTTTTTGTCTTTCTGTCTTTGCTAATACTGTTTCATTTACTCAAAAGTCTTTCTCTATCCTAATATATACATATATACATATATATATATTTATGTATATATAATATATATATATAATATATATATGTTGCCCAACCAAAAATTATTTTCTTCATGAAACTTTTCTTGATCTCAACTGAAAATTGCCTCTTCTTCTCCAGGACACTCATAACAATTTATTTTTCCTGCTTAACAAATTATCACATTCCACTTTGTATTATAGTAATTTGTGTCTATCTTCTTTGTGACTTGGGTCAAAATTTTTATACCTAGAGATCACATATTTTTAAATTTAATTTGAATCTTAGTATAACGTATAATTTCTTATATAAACTAAGTTTGCAACAAATGTTTAATTATTTTTATTTCAGAAGTAAATAGATCCTGAAGCATACCATGGGAAAAGCTTTGACTCTGGTGTCGGAAGGGCTAGGGGTTAGATGGACATGTGCAGACTAGATGCCGTTGAGAAAAAAAACATGGAGATTTGGTTCAGTGGAAGCTTTTATCCATTCTGTTGATATTGAGAAACAAAGGCAGACTTTGTAAAGGGGACTTTCCCAGAGCCCAAAGAATCAATTTTATGCCTCATCAATCTTTCTTTCTGGCCTCTTAGGATCCTGTCAATCAATGAAAGATATTATACAGATAGTGACCTGCTATGTTAGAAAGTCACACCCAAGAGATAATTGCATTATAGTAATTTTATGAAGGTCACTTGAGACATAAACGTCAATAGTCCATGATGGCAGTGTAAAAAAAATCTTATCCATGTTTGGGTTGAATCAAAGTGATCTTGAAGTTCCTTGGGGGAAGTAAGTGATGGTTTTCAGCAAGAGGGTTGACACCACAACCCTTCTATGCCAGGATCTCTTGTGCATTTGGAGCTTCATCTTTGATTGGTATTAACTTCAGCCTATTCAAAGCACTGTTTGAAAACTTCTTTGAATATTTGTAGGCAGACATCAGGAGTTCAGTACCTAAATACACTTTCAGCTCACAACCCATCCTGACACCTTAAAGAGGATAAAGGTCAGTGGTAGCATATCCTATGAAAGAAGGTCTGAACCTCCCACTTCAAGATGGATTGAGTTGAGCCCAACTTTGTTTACTTTCCAGTGTCTGAGGAATAGAAACTATTCTGGAGAACTGATGTGCTCCCATTATGTGCCTGAGTTAGCTCATGGTGATTTGTAAGAATTAGTTGTTCTTTCATCTCTTTGATATTTTCTCCCTGGTACTAGGACAGATAACCTCCTACATTAATTTCCTAAAGAGGAAACTCCTCTCCCCTGCTTTGTTTCAGCCAATTATTATTAACAATAGTTAGGCAACATTATTTAGCACTCTTGAAACATCTGGGAATTGAGGGGAAGGCCAAACTTCCCTTGGAGGGAGAATTTTAAAATCTTAATTTTCTTTCTGTGCTCTCACCACCCCAAATTTTTATTAGGGATCTCAATATAATTATTGAACATGAAACAGTTATTAAAAATGTACTTTGTTTTAAGCAAAGAGTCCAAGAAATTTCCTCAGTATTTATGAAGAGAATTGTATTAATTGGTTCAAAAAACAATAAAGACTAATATGTTTTCTATTGATATGTTTTAAATGTTTTAAAATATACACATTTAAATTTTATAAATATTTATGTGAATATTTATTTAAATTTAAATTTAAAATAAATAAAACATTTTAAACATATTTACTTATTTGATCCTTACCACTGCATTAGGCATTGTTGTCCTCCATTTTGTTGTGGTGGAAATTGATGCTCCAAAAAATTAAAACATTTGTCCAATGTTGCATAGCTGTACATTAAGTAGCCAGAACTGAAACAAGGGTTCCCTGATCCAAAATTAGGGTACTTTCTACTCTATCATATTTATTTTATTATTCAGTCATGTCTAAATCTTCATGACTTTGGGATCTTTTGGCAAAGCAATTGGAATGGTCTACCATTTTCTTCTCTAGTTCATTTTACATATAAAGAAACTGAAATAAACTGGGTTAAGTGACATGTCCAGGGTCACACAACTAGTAAGTGTCTGAGGCTAAAATTGATTTCACAAAAAATAATCTTTCTTATTCAGGTCCAGAACACCTAATTGTGTTCTTCACATTTGTTTAAGTGGAAATTAATCAGCATGAATTTATCCAGTAACATGCCTCTCTCATGGTAAGCACACAATCAGTGATGATGACTGACAGACTGATTTCCAAATATGTACAATTCTCTAGGTGCTGAAAAAACTTTCATCACTTAGGAAATCTTTTTAATAATTGAAACTTTTTCATTAGAAGCAAAATTCCCATGAAATTGAGTCTTTTTGTCAATAATAATCAAGCCTTGGATCCTTAGATGAGAGCTTAGAGACCATAAGAGATAGAGGTTGCTGTTCTTCTCAATTTCCTAACTTGATTTTTTTTTCCTTTCTATTTGGGAGCCAAATGACACTAAACAGCCCCAGATTATAACCACTAATGAAAAGAGTACGTCCTTCAAAAGGCATGTATTTCTGGGAAACCAAAATATACATTGGCAACAATAGTTTTAATGGAGAAAACAAAAGACCCCACAGCTGACACTGAATACTTATAATATACAAAAAACTCTGCAAGGGAATTGAGAAAACTAATGTCCCTCCTTTTCTCTTATTTGCAGAGATGTAGTATTATGGTTGTGCAATATTATATATCCTGTCAGACCCATTTGATATGTTGTGGTTGGTTTTGCTGAACTAACTTTTTTTCTTTTTTCCCCCCTTTGTTATAAGGGATGACTTTTCTAGGGAAGAAAGAAGAAAATATTCATAAATGATGGCCATGTTAAGTCTAAAGATGCTCAGTTAGATATGCAGCCTCATTGATCTGGGATTTATTTCTACCATCTGTATGACTGCTATTCTTATCCTCCCTTAAGTTCACCAAAAGGGATCTACTCACTATATTAGAGACTTTCTATACTTTCTCCTCCATTATGAAGGCCTCAGTGGAGCAATCTGGCTATCTACTTTTCATTTCAAAGCCTCATTATGAAACCAGAACATTATCTCTTCCTGAAATGTCAACATTTCTTCATGTCCTCAAAAATTACTTCTATTGGGGAAGCTAGGTGGCGCAGTGGATAGAGCACTGGCCCTGGAGTTAGGAGTACCTGAGTTCAAATCTGACCTCAGACACTTAATAATTACTTAGCTGTGTGGCCTTGGGCAAGACACTTAACTCCATTTGCCTTGCAAAACAAAAAAAAAAGAAAATTATTTCTTTTCTTAGTAGCACATTTTTTCAGCCAGTTCAAATGCATGATATATTTGCTCTATTTTATTTGAATTTTAATTCTTTCTCATGTTTCTTGATTCTCTGACATGCCATAACATCAATAAATTGTTGGTATTTAAAAGGTAGGTTTTTGTTTCCAAGGAAGCCTTGAGATCATCAAAAGAACATTGCAATTTTCTGAAGGCATTCCAGTATACTTTATTCCACCTCTTCAACCTGATGCCATGATGTTAATCTGAATTGTTCATCCTAGATATGCGTATTGATGAATAGGAACAATAGGTTTTCCTTCCATGTTCTTGCATATCAAAATCTCCTCAATCCACCTTGGTCTTTCCTGTTCAGTTGGTCAAACCAAGACCTTTTGACTGTTAATAAATCTCTTTCAGAAGACGCTGCAATACCCCAGGGTTTGATGTAATAAGTACAATGTCCTTTGTAAAAAGCATCATCTGGGGAACTTAGCCAGACACAGGAAAATGCCATATAATTAGATTCTGCATTGGATCTCCATCATCCCCACAGAGAACCCTGTTAGTGAGTGTATATCCCTCTGTTTAGTGCCTTGTTTGATATTTACAGTCAGGGGCTTATGAAAAATATTATTTATGTTATTTCATCTTTCAAGGAATTTTGAATTATTTTGATAGAGTATAGATTTTTTGAAAATAGGTATTATTTTTGTCTTCCTTTCTCCAATATCTGACTCATAGAAGACATTGAATAAATTCTCATTGATTAATGGATGGATGGTCAGGCTCATTTTTGAAAGAGTCTTTAAAAAGGCAGGAGGTTTTTCTAACAAATAAAATACTTTTTCATAAAAAGTACCATGACATCTTTACCTATATTTTTCAGTTAACTGTGAGATGGTAAAGGAATGATCAACTATTGAATATTGTTTATGAAAGTCTTCTTATTCCCTACTAATATCCATGTCAAAGATGTCCTTGTCTTGAGTAAAAATGATTCATACCAAGATTTTGTATAAATAAAATACAAGGTAAGTAGATTGATAATTCCTTATGTTTTCTTGGTTATGGAGTATTAATAAAATTCTTTTTTTCTGCATTTATTTGTTAACTTCCTGTCATTCAGATGTCTTCTATCACTTCCTCAACACCCTTATAGACCTAAATATAATCTCTCTAAATATACTTCATCCAATCTTATTTTCCTTTCTTGCTTCTGTTTAGTACATTTTTCTTTTCTATAAATTCATCTGGAACAGTGATGTGTGGGTCTAAATGTGATGATTTGTGATGATTCTACTCTCCTTGAGGTGGAAAATAATAATTGCTATAAATCTGTTCCATTTTTATTTTAAATGCCTTTGGGATGACTTTGTTTAGCTGGATCTCTTGCCAAGCTTTAAATTGGTGAACCCTCAAATTTTTTTTGTGTTTTGAGGTAATCTTGTTGATAACTGTCCATCAGACCTCTTTTCAAGATTTCATAAACCATTTGTGGTTACTCTGTGCCGTTGTATTTTCTTCTGCTTGCCAATAAGTCAAATGTTTGCTGCCTGAGGTACGTTATGGTAGTTAAACTAATGTGTGTCAGTGTCACATTTTCGATTTCTCATCATTGCTATTTAAATACATGGTGTTTTAAAAGTCATAGTACAATATTACATCATTCAAGCTTAAAACTGCACCAACTGTATACTTCTTGTATGTCCTTCAGTTCAGAATTGAGTTTTTTAAATCAATTATATAACCATATCTTTTTTCTCAGAGTTAGTTTTTCATTTTCTTTCTCATTCTCCTCTTTCTTCTGTTTTTTCCTTCTTTTTTCATTCTTTGCCCTTACAAACCAAGCAGAGAATTCAGGAATAATTTCCACACCAATGAGTTTTTTAACAAATCTTATTAAAATCAGTTAAAATATAATCTATTTCAAGTTTGTGATGTTACCATACCATGTGATATGCTTACCATGCCTAAAATCTACACTTTCCTAGAATAATATCATTATTATACAAAGGAACAACATATCTGTTTAGTCTACAAGGCTTTGGCCTTTCATTCCTTTTTTATTAAACTATTTTTCAGTGTTTTCACTATGATCATCTATCTTCATTTTTTCATTGAAACCACAATGTAGAGAGAGCAAGATGGCAGAGTACAGGTTGAACTGGCCCAAAATTTCACTCCAAAGTGTTTTAAAATACTGCTTCAAATCAAATTTTGGAGTGACAGAGTCAATAAAAGGTCAGAGGAAGACATTTGTCCAGTCCAAGACATCTTAGGAGATCTACAGAAGAGATCTAAAGTACCAAGGTAAGCACAGGACCAAAACCCAACAGGAGCACCAGCAATGGGACTTGGAGGCTGCTGGTATAACAGGAGCAGCTTCAAGAACTCTCATCCCAGAAGTGCTAGGGGGTGTCAGACAACTGATCAAAAAGAGATTACAGGGGATCCTTTGCCAACACTGGGTGCAGCTGGTGGTAATCAGCAACTCTATTGCCCATAAATCCTTCTGGATTGCAGTCCCAGGAAAGGAGAACTTGTAATTAGTCACAAGAGCGCAGGGGGCCTGGTCATGGTTCCAAGGAAAAGAGCAGTAGTAAATTATGGTTGTAGGGAAGCAAGGGCCGTTGCTGGGTAAAGACCAGACCACAGACCCAGGAGAGCAGTGACTCCACCTCTCCAAGGATAAGACCACCTTGGAAACAGCAAAAACTTGCACATCCCCAGAACTAGCTCTGAAGACAATAGCACAATAAAGCCTGAAGGTTGGGACAGTGCCTCCCCACTCCAGGTAAGTAGAGCCCAACTTTAATATAAAGTTCAAAATCAAGAATTGACTGGGGAAAAAGAAAACAAAAACTAAAATAATTTGACTAAAAAAATTAAAATAATGGCAGGAAAGATTAAGACACTAACTTGGAAGACAATATGAAAACTTTTATTTTTTTCTCAGGGTTAGTCTTCTTGTTCTTGTTCTTATTTTTTTCTTGTTCAAGTCTGCTTCTCTTCTTATTCTTCTCCTTGTTCATCTCATTCTTGTTCTTTCTTATTCTTTTTTCCTCTATCTCCTCCTTTTTTCTCCTCCTTCTCCTTCTCCTTCTCCTTCTTCTTCTTTTCTCCTCCTTCTCCTCCTTTGTTTTCAAATATATTTTTCATCGTGATCATCTGTTTCCAGCTTTTCTTTGGAAAAAGCCAAGTTGACTGAGCTCTCCCAAAAATTTCACTTAAAATTCTGTTAAAATACTGCCTCAAATCAAATTTTTGAGTGACAGAGTCAATAAAAGATCAGAGGGAGACATTTGTCCAATCTAAGACAATTTAAGAGATCTGTAGGGGAGATTTTAAAATATCAATATTTTTCTTTTTATTTTCTTCCATCTTTTTCTTCTTGTTTTTCTCCTCTTTGCTCTGACAAACCAAGGAGATAATTCAGGAATAATTACCACAACAAAGAGTTTTTTAAGAAGTTGTGTTAATATCACTTAAAAATATAATCTATTTCATTTTTGTGATGTTTGTTAGTGCTTACAAAAGTAAGTAACAAGAAAGCTTCAAAGAGAAGTATTTAACCCAAGGCCAGGAAGAATTTCTGAAAGGCAAGAAGAGTGGCAAAGGAAAAATTTGGAAAGGAAATGAAGCAAAAAATAAAAAATAAGTTTAGTTAAAGAAGCACAAAAATATTGAAGAAAATATTACCCTAAAATAGCATTTGACTGGGAAAGAGACACAAAAATTCATTGAGGAAAAGAAAAGTTTTTACAACTAACATTTCTGTAAAGGACTCATTACTCATTTCTAAAATATATAGAAAACTGAGTCAAATTTATAAGAATACATATCATTCCTCAGTTCATAAATGGTTAAAGCATATGAACAGGTACTTTTTCACATCAATTAAAGCTATCATGAAAAATGCTCTAAATCAATATTGATTAGAAAAAGGCAAAACAGCTCTGAAGTACCAAAACACCCATCAGAAATGAAAAATGCTCCGGGGGATGAGGGGAAAACAGGTATATTCACAAACTGTTGGTAAAGTAGTGAACTAATCCAACCATTATGGGGAGTATTCTAGAACTATGTCTAAATTGTGCAAAATTGTGTATACTATTGCATCGTAAATCCAAAGAGATCAAAGGAAAAGAAAAATGACCTAAACTCATAAAATATTTATTAGAAGCATCTTTATGATGACAAAGATTTGGAATTTGAGAGGAATTGGTAAACAATTTGAGGTATATAATTGTGATGAAGAACTATTGTGTTATAAGAAATGGCAAAAGGGTAATTTCAGGGAAAAAAATAGCAAACCCCAGTGAAGTGAGAAAAACTGAGAAATAAACATGCATAGGAACAGCAATGTTTTAATGATGATCAACTGTGAAAGACTTGACTACTCTGATCAAGAAATGATTCAAGATAGTTCTAAAGGACTCATGAAAAAAATGCTGTCTACTTACAGAAAGAGAATTTATGAACCTAAGTGCAAATTGAATAATTTTCTTGCTTTCTTAGCTTTAGCTTTAGGTTTTTCTTTTTATTTTGTGATATGCCTTATATGGAAATGTTTTGTATTATTTCATATGTTATTTGATATCATACTGTTCTTGTGGGTAGGAGAGGGAAAGAATCTGGAACTCAACAATTTAAAAAGAAAAGAATGATAATAATTAATAAATGCAAAAAATCCACCAAAATAATGTCTAACTCCAACTAAATTTTGACATTGACATACAAAAAGAAACCACTGAAAATGAAAGGTTAATCTAGAAATTCATAACGAGTTCATTGTAGAATTTTTCTACTTCATTACTCCCAACAACCATTGATGGTTCATGGATGATGATTATTTCTCTGATATTTTGCAAATATTTATTATTAATATTATAATTTTAGATGACTATATAACTTATAAAATAATGTTTCTTGTTGTATTTGTACACATAATAATACTCATATTTATTTCTTAGATGAGTACCTATGACTCATTCTTCCATTTTATTGCAATTTGTCAAGATTGGCAACAATGTCAAGATTGATATTATTAAGCTGCTCCAACAGTGTGTCCTCCAAAGAGGTACTGGATATGTATCTCACTTTTAAAGTAACTCATAGCCAAATTAAAATTTATGAATGGGGGGGGGCAGAGCCAAGATGGCAACAAGAGAGGATCCTCTCTTAGGCACTGTCTCATAAAACTTATAAACTAAGGACTCTAACTAAATTTTCAAGAGACAGAACCCACAGAGGGCCCCAGTGAGGCAGTTCTCCTACTCAAGGTAACCTGGAAAAGAGCATAAAGACTCTGCTACCCGGGGTTGGAGGGGTGGCCACCAGAGGAGTGGCCCACCAGAGCGAAGGAACTTCAGTCTCCTGGAGGCAGCCCCAGGGCGCTGGGAGCCTTGGCTCACAGCAGGGGGAGGGGAGTTTCCTGATCTACCCCCCGGGGAGCAGCAGGCACAACTTGGGGGAACAGCTGGGGGACCTCTGCCAGAGCAAGCACATGAAGCCCAGCGCTCAGGGCACACAGCGAGCAGCATGGCCAAGGCAGCCCAGATCCAGGAACAGGAAGCAGAATCCGGTAAGCAGGAGGCCGCAGGACATAAGCCTAGGGAGGGAGCTGAGA
Source organism: Macrotis lagotis (assembly GCF_037893015.1). Lineage (NCBI taxonomy): Eukaryota > Metazoa > Chordata > Mammalia > Peramelemorphia > Peramelidae > Macrotis > Macrotis lagotis. The sequence goes on along the minus strand of NC_133661.1, from coordinate 88,555,127 downwards.
GAGACTGCTGAGCTCTGTCCCCTGTCCTTGGAACAGGACTCTGGGGCTCTGACCACATTCATATCCTGATTGCAGTCTAGCCCCACCCCCATAGAACAGCAACACCCCCCCACCTCAGCCCTGTGGCAGAGGGGGCACTTAGGGTCATTCACAGATCAGGAGGGAGGACAGAGCCTCACACACTGAGATCCTTGTGGGAGTGTCCCAAAAGCTCAGGAAGCACCCCAAAACCAGGCTCAGGCTGGGAAAATGAGTAAGCAGAGAAAAAAGAGGAACACCATTGAGAAATAATTTGCCTATGAGCCCAAGAAGTATCAAAACACTCAGTCTGAAGATGAGGAAGCACAAGCTCCTGCATCTAATGACTCCAAGAAAAACAGAAATTGGGCTCAGGCTATGACAGAGCTCAAAAAAAGACTTTGAAAATCAAATGATGGAGACAGAAGAAAAACTAGAAAAAGAAATGAGAGAGATGCTGGAAAAAACATGAAAATGAAGTCAGAAGCTTAGTCAAGGAAATCCAAAAAACTGCTGAAGAAAATTGCATGCTAAAAACCAGCTTAGGTCAAATGGATAAAACAGTTCAAAAAGTTATTGAGGAGAAGAATGCTTTAAAAAGAAGAATTGGCCAGATGGGAAAAAAGATAAGAATGCTCTCTGAGGAAAACAAATCCTTCAGACAAAGAATAGAACTCAGGTTGATTGCTGAATTTACAAGAAATCAGTACTCAATACTTCAAAACCAAAAGGATGAAAAATTAGAAGAAAATGTAAAACATCTCATTTGAAAAACAACTGATATGGACAACAGATTTAGGAAAGATAATTTAAAAATTATTGGAATACCTGAAAGTCATGATCAGGAAAAGAGCCTTGACATCATTTTCAAAGTAGTACTACCGGAAAATTGCCCTGATATGCTGAGGGCAAAATAGAAATCCACTGATCTCCCTGAGAAAGAGATCCAAAAAAAACCAACCCCCAGGAATATTATATCCAAGTTCCAGAACTCCCAATTCAAAGAGAAAATGTTACAAGCAGCCAGAAGGACACAATTCAAATACAGTGGAGCTGCAATCAGGATCTCACAGGACTTAGCAGCAACTACATTAAATGCTCATAGGGCTTGGAATATAATATATCGGAAGGTAAAAGAGCTTAGAATGCAATGGAGAATCAACTACCCAGCAAAACTGAGCATCCTCTTCCAGGAAAAAAGATGTACTTTCAATGAACCAGGGGAATTTCAAATGTTCCTGTTGGAATGGCCAGAGCTGAACAAAAGGTTCGATCTTCAAATACAGGACTCAGGTGCAGCATAGAGATTGGAGGAGAAGGGGTAAATATGAGGGACTTAATGATGATGAACTGCATGTATTCCTGTATAGAAAAATGACACTGATAATACTCATATGAACCTTCTCAATTAACAGAGCAGGTAGAAGGAGCTTTTATAGATGAAGCACAGGAGAAAGCTGAATTTGAAGATAAAATAGGGTGTAAAAATGGAGTCAATAGAAAAAATGGAAATGTAATGGGAGAAAGAAAAAGGAGAGGGGGAATAGGCCAAGCTATTTCATATAATAAGATGTTTCTTTATTCCAATGAGCTATTGAAATGATATGGAAGGGGGAAGGCAAGGGGGAATGAGGGAATCTTCGCTCTCATCAGAGGTAGCTAGGAGAGGAAACAGCATATATACATATATATATATATATATATATATATATATATATATATATATACTCAATGGGATATAGACATCTGATGTAAGAAGGACCATGGGGAGAGAGTGGTCAGATATAACAATTTTCTTTTTTACTTTTTGCAAGGGGCTGGGATTGGATGGCCTGTCCAGGATCCAGGTGGATGCAAAGGAGAGAGAAAATACAGTATATGGTAGTGGAGAAATAGAGTTGGTGATGTTGCAACACAGACTGAAGCACATTTTTTATTATTATTATTTTTGGGGGGGTGTAGGGCAAATGGGGCTGGGTGGCCTGCCTGGGGCCACACAGCAGGGTGATCATTGGGGGTCTGAGGCTGAATTTGGATCCAAGTGCTCCTGGCTCAAGGGCCAGTTCTCTGTCCACCACCTGGCTGCCCCTACTATTATTACTAATTTATTTTATTTTGGGTCCTTTTTTTTGGTTTTTGCAGGGCAGTGGGGTTGGGGTGGCTTGCATGTCACACAGCTGGGTGATTGTTGGGTGTACAGGGCTGGATTTGGGCTTGGGTGCTCCTGGCTCCAGGGCTGGTGCTCTGTCCACTGTGCCACCTGGCCATACCTACAATTATTACTATTATTTTTTATTTTAATTTTAATTTTTTTCCTCTCCCCTTTACTTTTTTGCTCAAGCAAGTCTATTTTTGGGGGGAGGGATATTTTGTTTACTCTTAAACAAGAATATTTTATTAATGTGTAAAAAAACATTATTTGTACAAAATGAGAATAAATAAATATTATGTAAAAATATGTAATTCATTCCAAAAAAAAACAAACAAGGCACAAGGAATCTCAAAAATCATCTAGGTCATGATGCTGAGTGAGATGAGTAGAACCTGAAAAACACTATACACTCTAACAGCAACATGGGGGCGATGATTAACCTTGATGGACTTGCTCATTCCATCAGAGCAACAATCAGGGATAATTTGGGGCCATATGCAATGGAGAATTACCATCTGTGTGGAGTTTGAACAAAGACCAAGCACCTTTAAGTTAGGAAAAAAACTGATATCTTATTGTCTGATCTTGATATCTCTTATGCTTTTTTTTTTCTTAAGGATATGGTTTCTCTCTCATCACATTCAATTTGGATCAATGTATACCATGAAAACAATGTAAAGACTGGCAAATTGCCTTCTGTGGGGGGTGGGAGATGGAAGTAAGATCAGGGGGAAAAATGTAAAACTCAAAATTAATAAAATCTTTATTTGAAAAAAGAAAAAGAAAAAATAAAAAAATAAAATTTATGAATGATCTAAAAGCTATGTGATGTACTATAGCCCTTTTCTTACCACTCTGCCATGACCACTATCAAAGTGATGTAAGCTAAGTAAGACAAGGTAATATTTTTCTTTATGCTTTGAGTTATCATGCCTAAATGATAATTTATCAAGTCACCAAACTCTGGGTGAATTACTTTGTAATTGCTTTGGTCCTTGAAAAGCTGATTCATTTTGTGTTGCTGCACCATACTAGAAGCTTGTCCATTGTAATAGAACCTTTCTATCAGGTTCACTTTGTTGATACCTGTATTCTTCAATCAGAAGTAATTATATCTGTTACATCATAGAAATTGTTTGTTGATATACAGTTACATTGGTCATATCCATAGAGACAGCATGGCATAGTAAAAAGAAAAACATTTGGTTCTGGGGTCAAGAAATCAGTATTCAAGTCCTCCCCATTGATATGTCCTGGCCATTTCCAAACAATGCTGCTACCTTCTACTCAATCTCCTCATACCCTTCTCACTGGAACTCAGATTTTGTCCCCCTACCACCCCCCCACACACACATACTTCTATCTTGTCTAGAAACAAATGATCACATCATTCTTCCCCCATGCCCCCTTTCCAATTGCATTCTGAACATCCTCCTTATTCCCTTCCCACAAAAACTGAGATTCTGCTCCTTGGAATCCTTGGATTTCATGGGTGAATTTTTGATTTAACTTGTCTAGAGTCCATCAGGTAGGCTTTTAACCACTTCAAATTATTCTATAGAAAATCTTCATACTCCCTCTTTTTTTGTTGTTTAGTCATTTTTCAGTCATGTCTGACTCTTCATGACCCTTTATTGGGTTTTCTTGGCAAAGATACTGGAGTGGTTTGCCATTTCCTTCTCCAGCTCCTTTTACAGATGAAGAAAGTGAGGAAAATATAATTCAGTAACTTACCCAGGAAATGACGGTTACTAACTAAGGCCAAATTTGAACTCAGGTCATTCTGGTTTCAGATACTCTATCCACTGTATCACTCAACTGCTCCCACTCTGTCTTTTAGTTTCTCTTAATGGAATGTCATCTCCTTGAGAGAAAATACTATTATAATTGTTTGTTTTTGTATTCCCAAAACTTAGCAAAGTATCTTCCAAAATTATATAACTTAATATTTTTTCATTCATTCATTTATATTGATTATATGTCCATGTGCAATTCACAGCCTCTTAGAATTGTCTGAGGCAGTTCTTTAAAACTGGAAGTTACATTAAAAGCCACACTCAACATAAATGGAAGGTATATTCATATCAAAAATTCACTTTGTTAATGAAGGTTGAGGTTCTTACTCAATCTTCACTTGCCATCAAAAAAATACTCATATGTCAACCGAATCAATTTTTTCAGATAGAAGATTTTTTATAGCCAAGAAGGGATTGAAAATAAATATCTCTATAGCTCCTGATACATTCCAGGAATTAAACATTAATATATTTGATAGGTATATCTATCAGTAAATTAAAACAAGATCAGAAAATTTATTAGTTCAGTAGTGTGGGTGATTTGTTTGTCCACCAAGGAAATATAAAGATTTTTTCTATCCATTCAATGTACTAACACTCAGGCAGTCAAGTCCATAAGAAAGTACCATTTCAGTTATTATTAGCAAATAATAGCACTATTCCAATGTTTTCCAAAAATCATCAGTCATTTGAATTTTGGGGGGTATACAAAAAAAAGTAATTATAATAGTATTTGCCCTCAAGGAGATGACATTCCATTAAGAGAAGCTAAAAGAGGGAGTTGGGGCAGTTGGGTGATGCAATTGATAGAATATCTGGAATCAGGAAGACCTGAGTTCAAATTTGGCCTCAGTAATGATTTAATGATATTATTATCCTCCTTTTGTAGAGGAATAGCTCCAGGGTCAAAGATTTGGTCAGTTGTATTTATCTATACAATGCAAAAATAAAAAAGGATTTTCTTTGATAGTTTAATTGATTTTTTGTTGTTGTTTGTTTTTGCAAGGCAATAGGGTTAAGTGACTTGCCCAAGGTCACACAGAACTCAGGTCCTCTTGACTCCAGAGCTTGTGCTCTATACACTGCCCTACCTAGGCACCCCCAGTTTAACTGATCTAGATTATTGAATTAATTTGTATTTTGTCATCATGTAGCAAAAATTTAAATTTAAGAACACATGGAAGTAATATAATTATTATTGTCATCAACAATATCTACTAGGAGTCATAAGTAGAAGTTTCAGAGAAAAAATGATAAGCTTGATATAAAAAAAAGCTGAGCAATTAAAACTCCTGAAGAAGATACAATGGTCAGGAGAGGCATCCCCTCATTGAAGGCCTTCAAACAAACACTGAAAGGTCATTTTTGGAAACACCAGAGAAAGAATTATTTTTCATAGATGGGCCAGTTTAAAAGGCAGTTGAATTTCTGTTATTCTGTGAATTTGCATTAAATCTGTTAGGAGTATTGACACAGGATATGTTCAGAAAATGCTCTCCAACAAATTGGTCAAGTGAATTTTTATAGGAAGCATTAGAGATCTATGTTGAGTGAGTATATTCTTAATAACATTTGAGCAATAATGCTACAATTTTCAAGTCAGTCAATGAAATCATAATATGTTGTATTTTGAAAGGGGAAGACATTATTTCATATTTTACCTGTAACACTTTTTAGCTTCATGGCCATGGACAAATCATTTAACCTCTCAATTTCCTAATCTGAAAATAGGAATAATAATATTTGTGATAACTACCTCACAGGATTGTAGTGAGTTCCAAATGAGATATTTGCATTTTATAAACTTTATATCTTTTAAACTTTCAAGTCATGCAAATTTCAATTGTTACTATTACATAAACAATCCCTCTCCTAAATAACAAAAACAGCTACTTCCCAATCAGTGCCATCCTAGCTACTTATATCCACATCAATTTATACCTTGAATCTAGAAATTATTCTTTCTCCAAAGCTATCATTGTTTCCCAAGTACATAAAAGGTTTTTTGAATAGCATGAGATTATTCTCTATTAATGTAAAGAATAAATTGGAATATGTCATTATAGCAGATAAAGTGTAAGATATCCTGGAGTTTGAGTCTGGGTTCAATTCCTAGCCATTTCCATTTTCATGTGACCATGAAAGAATCATTTTACTTCTCCTGGGTCTCTGTTCCATCATCTGTAAAATGAAGGTGTTGAATTATAAAACTTTTCAGATTGCTTCTTATCCTTAATCTATGATCTCATGATCCAGGAAGGCAAAGGAAAGCAGCAGGGGTTTTCTTTTAGGGGAAAAAAATCAATAAATTCTCCAAAGTTTTGATCAAAAACATCCTCCATTCTGAATGGGTTATGGTAATATTTCATTATTAGATCACTCCTTGAAGACCATGGTTAAAACGTTATGCTATCGTCAAAGCATTAGTGTCAATCAGTGAATCAGCATTTATTAAGATCCTACTGTGTTCCAGACCCAGTCCTATGAAGATACAAAGAAAAGCAAAAGGTAAATGGCTGTTCAGAAGGATTTTACAGTATAAAGCTTTGTCTTAAAATTCAGATCTTGTTTAAAAATCCATTATGAATTCATTGCATGAATAACCTCTTAGTTAACATTTCAGAGAGGTCTCTCATAGTCTTTTGTTGGTTGTTAAGTAAATCTGTCTACAATGCAGGAATGATAAAGTTAATGTGAAGAGAGATAATGAAGGTAGCTTACTAGACCTGTGTTCTCTCTACCAGTTTAAGAGGCCTGTTTTCCTGGAATTTCAACTTGGGGTTGAGAAAGGTAGAATTTCTCTTATTTCAGTGGATTAACATTGGGAGATATTTAATCTCAGTGCAATCAATGACACTATCACTCTTCATTTCAAATTTAGTAATGGTTAACAGAGAGAGACTTGAATTTCTGACAGGTGGGTGGCTAAAGGATAATGCTATTTACATTGATCCTATTCAATGGAGGGGTCATCTATAATGGAGTAGTTACATAAATATGTCCCCTTTTCTTTGTCCTCTCCTAGGAACAACTCTCCAAAGGATTTATTCATTCCTAGAATTAATATTTATATTTATAAAATATATTCAAAAGGAATGATAAATTATGAATAATAGTTTTGCAATTTCAGGTACTATCATTTTTTTCTATTTTACTGTTGTAAAAATACTTGTTTTATTTCTTATCTTCAGAATACAATAAAAATTTTTTTAAAAAGAAACCAATTATTTCATAGTTTCAAAGGAAAAAAGGAAATTATCCTTTCTTCTCTTCTTCCCTTACTTTACAGTCTTCTTTTCTCTTTCTCACTCTTTCCCTTTTTAGTTAGTTGGTCAGGAAGCATTACTATGTCTCAGACACTTTGCTTTGCCTTATTGTCCTTCTTACATCATCTTCTAGTTCCAATGTATTTGTCAAAGGCCTGCTTTTCACGAATATAAAGCCCTCCCTTCCTGCCCATGGTTTATTTGATAAACTATCATTCTGTCAATGTAAGTGATACAATGAAAAGACATGTGGAGGCAACAGTATGGCACTGCTAAAACCATGCTCCCAGGTTCCATTTCCACATGGACAATTTATCTCCACTCCCAAACAGCATGTCCCATCTCACAGACTAGTCAGCCACTTCATTAATGTTCATTGACTTGGAAAGCATGTGGTTAGTTGAGTCCATATCTATCACTGATCTTAGGGAAATAATTTTTTGGGGTTTATTTTTAGGTTTTTGCAAGGCAAAAGGGGTTAAGTGGCTTGCCCAAGGCCACACAGCTAGGTAATTATTAAGTGTCTGAGACCGGTTTTGAACCCAGGTACTCCTGACTCCAGGGCCAGTGCCTTATCCACTGTACCACCTAGCCACCCCCCCCAGGAAAATTATTTAAAACACAAGTCTTATTGAGTTTTTATTAAACACAATTTTCCAGATAGCTCAGAAATCATCTGAGGTCCAAAGAAAATTATAGTCAATACTAGGGCTCAAATCTAAACCAGTGGGCCCTATTGGAAAATGTGATATGTGGATGCTATGAAAGCAAAGGATTTTGATCTTAGCTATACTAAATATGATCAGTAGTCTCATTATGCAAATGTGCATAAACATAAATATTTGGAAAGAACATTTCAGTTTTATTTCTTTAGTCTGATTTCCAACTTTGTCATGTAGTAAATGTCACTTGTGATGATTGGTCTCCCCTCCCAGAAATAGGGAAATACATTAAATATCAATAGCACTAGGTTGCCTAAAGCTCTGAGTTAATTCCAAAGTTTCAGAAAAGCATCAGGTTTCATTAGCCTGCCCCAGGTGAGCATATAAAACCTGAGACAATTCTTTGGAGAAGCAAAAACCCTCTCAACATGGGCCTTTCACCTGTCATCTCTTGGATGTTGCTGATTCATGCTGTTTTTCTCCATGAGACAGGTATTCCATATGCATCTAAAAAGTTTATCATTTGTTACAGAGAGTAAAGGGGAAAATGCTGTTATTTACCTGTGACTTCCCACTGAATTGGTACAGAATGAAAATGAAGCCAAATCCAATGACTGTTAATTACTTTTTTAGTTTAATCAATAGCAGTTGAGATGTTAGTGTATTGACCAGCAGATGAATTTCTTGATGATAACACCTTAAGGGAATTTACTCAAATGTTTTCTCTATTTAGCTATTTTTTCAAGACTAGAATGAATCAATCATGCTATGCAAAAAAAATTTGCCTTTCTTGCAGAATGCAGTTAGCTCAAAGTTGTTAAATACTGATTCTGAATGAACTTTTGGATTTGCATTATTGTTCAGTTATTGCAGCAGAAGTGAGCGATTTTAGATTAATAAAGTTAGAAATGAAAAGGACTTTACAAATCATATAGCACAATGACTTCTTTTTATTGATTTGGAATCTGAAACCTAGGGAAAGAACTGTCCAAGGTGGTTTAGGGAGTAAAGAAGAGCCAGGATTTGAATTTAGATCTTTCAGACTCCATATGATCCCCATCATACTACATTACTTCCCTTGTAACAACAGCCTTACTCACACATGGAATATGTTGGCAGTTCTCAAAGACTAGAATACTAGACATGAAGTCAAATAATTTGGACTCATCACAAAATTGCTTTCATCTAATGCAAAATTATTTATCTATTACTTTGCCAAAATTCTCCTACATGGAATGCTGAATGTTTTTTTTCATCCATTAAAGATATTAGAATTTCTAGGCAGTTGATTTTTGAAAATAAACCAATCATTTAAAGGACTAATGTCATTTTTCTGCTCCATTGGGCCAGTATAAATGCCTTTAGGAGACTAATGAATAGTTAGAAACAAAAGCAGAAAATATTTTTGTCTGACTAACTGGGAATTTTTTTTTATTAAAATAATGAGAAAATGAAAGGACTTCTCATTTATCACAAAAGATCAGTTAAGTAAATTTAAATCTTTATTCTTTAATGTGTTTAAAACTGAGAAGAAAGTGGTGCATTTGAAATTATGTATATATAAGAGCCATTTACAAAACTAAGACATTCAGGTCCCATCACTATGAAAATCATGGGTTTTTTTCCTGTCTTTTAATAATGACAGTCAGTTTTCAAATGACAACAGATACAACCCCTCCCCCCTCCACCACAAAATCCAATATCTTTTATTTACTAGGAGGAATTGAGGTTATGACTTGCCTAGGGTCACCCAATTAGAGCAATGCAGGTCTTAGAGCCACGTCTTCTTGTCTTCAATGCCACCTCTCTATCCATTCCCTCCATGTGGTCTTTCTGAATATTCATTATAAACAGAAAATGTAAAATGTATGGGTGACTTAGGATTTGATCTATCTGAAGAATGGAGAATTCTACAAATAGATCCAATCATAGAGGAAAATTTATGGAGTTTTCAAAGTTCCTAAATATTTTTTTAGATTTGAAAATACAAAATTGACCTGCTTTTGGTTTGTTCTACTGATGGTCAATATAAAATCTACTTTGTGTGATGTTTGAGGTATTGAAATATTTAAAATTGGGAACATATTTTGAAATGATTCATTAACTCAATCATGAATATAACGCCATAAGTCCTATAAGCAATGGGCAAGTGAAGCAAAGTCAATTTAAGTTATGAAGGCATTTTAATAATATGCCTTCTTCTAACAAAAGGTATTCAATATCAACATTTTTTTAAAAAGTAGGGAAAAAACTGCCATTTTGAGACTAATGAGCATGGGGACTTCTAGAGGTAAACACCACCTTAAAATATAATTATTCCTTCTACTCTCTGAGAAACATTTGTCAATAAAATGTTTTAGAATAGAAAAATTACAGCTTGTTGTCTGTTGGTTCCATTCTTGAGAAAGATCAAATCCTAATTCACCCATACATTTTATATTTTATTTATGCAATGAATGCTCAGAAAGACAATATGGGGGGAGTGGGATAGAGAGGTGACCTTGAAGGCAGAAAGGCCTGGGTCTAAAGCTTGCCTCTAGGCAAGTGACTTAACATCAATTCCCCTAAAAACTCTACAAATTGTAAAATAGCTACTTACCTGCAGTAGGACAATTTCTTAAGGTGGACCCCATGTACTGATGAAATTATAGGTCAGGACAAAAAGAATATCAAGAAATAGTAGGGAGAGTGGATAGGAGGCTGAACTTGGATCAAGAATATCTTTTTTTCAAGTCCAGTGTCTGATATATACCATCTTCCTAAGGGTCATAACTGCTCAGTGGACCACTCAATGTATAAAAGTTATCCACTCACCAGAGGGGTAGCATGTGGTAATAGTTAGAAAGTTGGACTTGAACCCAGGAAAAACTGGACTCAAGTTCTGTTTCTGGCACATAGGAGATGACCCTGAGAAAGTTGCTTGGCTCCTTAGTGGCTCACAATACTTGTTGAAAATAGCAATTGCCTGTGAGTTGTGAATCTAAATCACTAGAGGAAGTTTCCACATGAGGAATTCCTTATACTGATTAAATCATTGGTGTGGAACAAAAGGGAAATAGCAAACCACTCCAGTATCTTTGCCAAGAAAACCCCAAAATGGTTCAGGAAACATTGGATATGACCTCAATGACTGAACAGCCATAACATCATGAAAAGGAAAAAAAAAATCTACCCACTTCCCTAGATTTGATACCAGATATTTTGGGCATTAGTATTTTTGCACACTTTAAACTGTGCAAGTGAATCTGAGCTATCATGTGGAAGAGAGTAGCCTTTGTTCTTGGCCCAAGAGGTCTAACTAGGAACAATGAGTAGAAGTTGTGGGGAGCTAGAAACAGGTCAGATGTAATAACAAACTTCCTGGTAATTAGTGGCATCCAAAAATGGAAAGGATTCCCTTGGAAAGTTGTGTAGTGTCCCCTCCCTAGAGGAACTGAAACAAAGACATCTCTTCAACAGCAGTAGTCACAAGGGATCTCTTACCTCTATTGTCTATATTAGGTACTAGGGGACACCTTCAAGGAACTTGAAGTCCAGTGGAAAGAAAGGACATAGACATAAACAAATGACAAAACAAGGCAGTAATAGGTTTAATGCCAAGAAAGTGAGTGTGGCTGGCCTCTTTCTATATCCTTGGATGTTCTGTTTTTTGGGTTTTTTCCTGTTGTGTGATATAAGAACATTACGACTAGTAAGCTGTAGGAGTTTGAAGAAAATAGGATTTGTTCAGTACTCAAAACCGGGAATACAAATAGACAACCAAGACAATCCCTGCTTTAAGCTCTCAGATTTAAAATGAAAGAACTTTAGTTAAACTCTATGGATCCTCTTAGTTTTGTAACATTGCTTTTCACATACATCACAAAACTGACATAGAAGTGAAAATATTGTACCATCCAGGAACTGCAGCTATTTGGAAGTAGGCTGAAGGATCAGTAGTCAGCAAACACTGGACAAACACCTGCTATTTGTTGGACACTGTGCTAAGTGTTGGGGGATACAAGGAAAGGCAAAAACACATTCCTTGTACTCAAGGACATGACATTCTTATGCAAGATACATCAAGAACACCTCTCTCTCTCTCTCTCTCTCTCTCTCTCTCTCTCTCTCTCTCTCTCTCTCTCTCGTGTGTGTGTGTGCCTGTGTCTGTGTCTGTCTTTCTGTCTGTCTCTCCCCTCTTCTCTTTCCTCTCTCTTCTTTTCTCTTTTCTCTTTATCTTTATATCTCCTCTCGCATTCTCTTCCTCTGTCTTCTTCCTCTCTCCTTTCTTTCCTCTTTCCTTTTTTCTCCTCTCTCCTTCTCTCACTCTTCTTATCTTTTCTCCTCTCCAATTTCTTCTTTCTCTTTTTCTGACTTTTCTTTATCTATCTCTCCCAGTCTCTTTCTCCTCCTCTCTCTCTCAATCTCTCTCTTTCCTCTTTCTGACTCTTCTTTCTCTTTTCTTCTCACTCTCCCAGTCACTATCTTCTCTCTCTCTCTCTCTCTCTCTCTCTCTCTCTCTCTCTCTCTCTCTCTCTCTCTCTCTCTCTCTCTCAGAATTTGGGAAGTTATCTGGGTGTGGAGAAGGGGGAGCACTAACAATGGGAATGGTCAGGGAAGCCCTTATGGAAAAGGTAAGATTTTAGCTGAGTCTTGAAAGAAGTTAGAAAAGTCAGAAGGTAGAAGTGAGGAAAGGACAGCATTCCAGGTATAGGAATCAATCATGAAAAGACACAGGGTCAGATCAATTTGCTAATATTAGCATATTATGGGAAGCAATGAGGTGAATACTCTTCTAGATTTTTTCTGACCAATACATAGAAATTGATTGAAGAATAAGAAGTGATGCTAACTTTAAGATAAGGTGATCACATTATCTTCAGCTTATAATAGTGAGAGGCAACTAAGAGAGATGGGCCTGGAGTCAAAAAGACATGAATTCAAATCTGACCTCAGATATTTACTAGCTGTATGATCCTGGACAAGTCACTTAATCTTTCTCTGTTTCAATTTCCTCATCTGTAAATTGTGAATAATAATAGCACCTACCTCTCAGGGTTGTTCTGAGGATAAAATGAGATCATTAAAAAAAGCAGCATGGTGTTTGCCACATAATAAGCACTATAAAAATTCTAGTTATTTGTATTATTAAAGCAGTGCCTTTGTTGTTCAGTCATTTTTCAGTTGTGTCTTGACTCTCCTTGACCCCACCTGGGGTTTTCTTGGCAAAGATTCTAAAGTGGTTCACCATTCCTTCTCCAGATCATTTTATAGATAAGCAAACTGTGACAAACAGGGTTAAGTGACTTGCCTAGGATTTCACAACCAGTAAATGTCTGAAGCTAGATTTAAACTCAGGAGGATGAGTCTTCCTGATTCCCCATTTAATGTTCTATTCTCCAATTGCTAGCGAGATAGATAAGACAGTCTCAAAAGTAATCTGAAGTTGCAAATGATCCCAGTGAAGAAGATAGAGAGGCCACATAAAAAGTTTCATGTGGATCTCTGACAAGCTCAAATTTTTAAAGAATATGTATATAAGTTGACAGAATGAACACAGAACAGTGACTTTGGAGTTAGAAGACATGAGTTCAAATTCTGATTATATCCTTATCATCTGTATTACTATGATCAAGTAACTGAATGGATCTGGACCTCAGTTTCCTCACATGTAAAATGAAGGAGATAAGATTAAAATTTAAAATCCCTTCCACCTCTATATGTATGACCTGTGTGAATCTCTGAATTATAAGAAACAAGTCAGAAAAACAAAAAACAGAATGAGTAGAGGTTTGTACAAAGTACTGAAGATAATTTTAAAAGGGTTGTTTGATATAAAGAAGAAGAGAAAGGGATAAACTTCACATGAAGGCTAATATACAATATTAATCAATTCCAATTATATTTTAATTTTCTATTATAAGGGGAATTACCTTCTGTTCATAGTGTAGAGGAAGCTGTTGGTTCTTGAAAGTTATGAAGGGCAAATTCTGTTATCTCCTACCAAGATATAAGAACTATGTTTGTCACCCAAGGACCAGTCTACATAGGTTTGAGTTAGACCCATTCCCAGAAGGTTATCATCAATTGATAAATTTCTTTGGTTTCAGCAATTAATGAATATTGTTCATTAAAACAAAGTGAGAGTTTTTATTCACCTCAATAGAAGTTAGCCCAAACTGATTAATCACAAATTCTAGAAGCTTTAATTTCAGAAATCCCTCACTGTAAATTTTAAAGAAATGTAAGTTAATGTTATTACCATATTGATTTGAAAGTGTCAGATGGGCTTATGTAAGAGGAAAGTCTAAAACTGATGAGATCAATATAAATCATAAGATTGTAATGTGCTTTAAATTAATTTAAACCTCTAAATCTAGACAAATTATATTCCAGGATAGTGAAAGAACAACAATACTTAAACAACCATCAGTCATTCTCAGGGATTAATGAAGAATGAAATAGTACCAAAAGACTAAAGATGGGTATATGTTGTTCTACTTTTCAAAAAGAAGAAAATAAAAAGTGAATTCTAGAAATTGACTTAAATCTCTGGTGTAATCTTAGAAAGATAAATAAGTATATGATTTGTATTCTTTGAGAAAAGGAAATGGCATCTTCTTAACTCCTCAATTTCATCTAATGACATTCCTGAGAAAAATCTTTTCTTTTATAGGAAGCCTTCCCCAGCCCCTCTTAATTTCACTGCCTTCCTTCTGTTAACTATTTATTTAACCTGTATGTATCTTTATGTATATATATATATATGTATATATGTGTGTGCATGTGTGTATACATACATATATATACATATATGTACACAAACATATATATATATATACATATGCTGTCTTTACCATTACATTTTAAGCTCCTTGAGGGTAGGGATTGACTTTTTTGCACCTCCTATGCTCAGTACAGTACCTAGAACATAGTAGGTATTTTATAAAAGTTTATTGGTTCATTGGAAATCATTCAGAGTCAGTATCGGCCACTAAGAACAAATCATGTCAAATTTATCTACTATTATTTTTGGATAGCTTACTACTTCAGTAATGCCAATAATATTGTATATTCTGATTTAAAGAAACCATCAGACCAAACTCCTCATGTTTTCCTGGGAATGAGATATGGGCTAGAGTTAGTTAGGTTTCTAGGTAGATTCAAAACTGGTAGAAAAATAATAATTTAAAAACAATAATCAATATCAGCTTAGATCAAGACATCTTAACAAGGCATCTTTGGATCGTTCACAAGTAAATGGATCCATAAATAAATTTCAAGGAATCTATGAACTTGAATGGTAGAGTTAAATCTTTATTTTCACTCACCATTATTCTAAGAAGGAGTTTTACCTGGCTGCTACAGAAGTCCAGGACACAATAAAGATTAAGAATACTTGACCCAGAGATATGTCTTTAGAGAAATGCCAAAGGGCCTATTCCATATGACATTTTTAGCAATTTGGATGAAGGCAGTTTTTTTTTAATTTCTAAGTGAACCAAAACTGAGCAGAATAGTTAACATCCTGGATAATGAAATTAGATGTCCAAAAGGATATCAAAATACTGGATTAATAGGGCAAACTTAATGGTTGAAATAAATTAAATAAATATAACCTGACCTTAACTTCAATAAAATCAACAAGACAAGTAAGGATATGGGGATAATTGACTTGACAGTTAGTTAATGTGAAAAAATGACTAGAAGGTTTGAAATGATTGAAATCTAAGTATAAGTGAACTGGCTCTCCCAAACATTAATCTAATCCCAGCAGGCTTTTCCAAGTTCCTTAGAGGAAGCAAAGGCCAAGCTTTATTTATCTCTGTGGCCCCAGGGCCTCCTCATATTGTTGCCCTAAGATACAAAATAGATCTACAAAAACTATTGAAATGTGTTCATTGAAGTGTATATTCCATAGCAAGAGAAATAACAGTTTCACAAGATTTTGTGGTGGTCAGATTATCTAATGTATTATATTCAGTGATGGGAATTTAAAGGATTGTTGGCAATATAAGATGAATTTAAAAGAAAGGACTTGGGATATTGAAAGATCTCAAGACTATTTCCAGTGGGTATCTTTTGAACTATAGTAACTATGATTGGAAGAGAGAAAATTAATAAGATTTAGGTAAAACATGCTTGCTATTCTCCAGTATTTGAAAATTTGTCATTTTAAACAGTTTTGCAATTTAGTCATGCAATGCCTTAAGACAGAAACAAAGGGTGTAAACCTCAGGGAGATAAATTTTGGCTTAATGATATAATGATGATTTACATATATAGAGGACTTTATGCTTTACAAAATACTTTATATGGATTAGCTCACTTTTCCTCATAACAGTCTTAGGAGGCAGGCTGAGCAAGTTGATTTATCAACATTTAACAGATGAAGAAAAGTGACTTGGAAAGGCTAGATGATTTGCCCCCAATCACATAATTGGTAAATTGCAGGTTCAGTAATTAAATCTAGCCTTTTAAAAAAAACCATTCTATTTCATCTTGCATAAACAAGAATTTACAACAATTATAGAAGATCACCCCATATTCCCCAACTCTAAAAGGGTTCAAGAAGAGGTTAATTCAATTTTAATGATACTGGAGAGGCTATTCTTGCATGCAGATGGGAGGCTAAAACAATCTCTAAAGTTCCTTCTCTTAGATTGTATAATTCTATAATTGGAAATTATGAGTGTTGGTGAGACTACATAGCTGCATCATGATTCCACTTTACCATCCTCTTTCCAGATCAAATATTATATAACTCAACTATTTTCAGTGAAATACATAATTTACTCTTTGATACAGGGATGTTATGATGGAATGCAAAATATATATTGCTATCCCTACTCCATCAAAAGCTCTTGATTCAATTGAACTAACTAGAAAAAATACCAACTATTAAAGAATAAATGAACATTGGAGTTGTACTCGAGTGATCATGTAGGTGCAGCACAGTAGATAGAGCACCAGGTCTGGAATAAGGAAGACCTAAGTTTAAATCTGACCTCACATACGTATCCAAATACTCTATGACCCTGAACAATTCACTTAATCTGGTTTGTCTCAGTTTCCTCATCTATGAAATGAAATGGAGAAGGAAATAGCAAACCATTCTAGTATCATTGCCAGTAAACCCCCAAATGGGGTCACATAGATATGGACATGACTGAAACTACTGAATAACAACAATGAAACTAAGACCTAGAGAGGAAAAAGGGCTTGTCCAAAATTGCATAGTTAAAGGTAAAATTGAAACAGGAGTCCATATCTCCTTAGCTCTTAGGTCATGCTCCTTTTCTTACACTAAATTGGATCTGCCTATCTATCCATCTGTCCATGAAAAAAAGCTAGGGCTACATGTCTCCTGAGCTCTTCTTAACATTAAGTATATCTGAGCTGATCAGGATATCTTTTAGGCACCTTTTACAATTATTGTCTCTCAATAATACCATTTTATTGCTGGTTTTCATTTCATTTATCTCTACCCCAATTTGCAACCCTTCTACCTAAACCTGAAAATCCCCACCTCCTACAAAGAAAGGCACGTGGACCCAAGTATTTAGGAATGAGTTCATGAGCTTTAAGGAGAACACAGATTAGTGACATGATACTATGAGAATGTGATAGCTTTCTTAGATTTTGCAGATTGCATAATACCACTGTAGACAACAGCACCAATGTGACCTGGGAACAAGTCTCCAATGATGGATTAAGAGCAACCTCTAAAAACTGACTTTTCAAAAGTTTTTCTGGGGAATTTGTAGAAAATCCGATTTCTACCAATACAACCTCTGGGAGATAGAGGAGGCAACTGAAGACAAGGGACTATTTGTTAGCCTATGGTGAAAGAAAGGTTATTTTTCAAAATGCTATTGTTCACTGGGATTGAATTTATCTGAACAACATTATCCAAAATAAACAATGAAAATGTCTCTAAAACCTTAAAGAATCAGCTTACAAACCATTCAAATGGAGGATATGGAGATGGCTTAAAAGAATAGTAAGACCAAGAAAGATGTTGCTCACCTGAGTACTCTTTCAAATTTGTCTTTGTCTCCATTTCATCTTTTGGAAATATGTCAAAAGGCATTTTTTTTTAAAATTTAGATTGGCTTTTTATTTTCGTATGTCTAAAGAATCTAGAGTCAATCAAATTTCTGGTTCTTAATTTGCTCAAGGTTATATTAGGTCATTACTCAACCAAAAATCCAAGGATTGGGGCTTCCTGGAATTTCAAATGCAGTTATCAGCCTCATTCTAAATTCTCCAGAATTGCTCTTGGATATCAAGTTCTCCAGGGACAACAAGAGAAGAAGGATCAGATTCCTTCCCTTTCAATTTATTATACCCCCACCCCATCTTACCCTGAATTTTAGTCCACATTTTAGAAAGGATTTTGACAAAAACAAATGAAGGGCAATCAAGAAAGTAAAGAAAACTCAAAGTTGTACCACCAAAGGATGCTTGAAAGAAAATAAGACATGGACTACTGGGGAAAGAATATAAAGTTGGAATTAGAAAACTGGTGTTCAAATTCTAGTTCTAATACTACCACTGTCTTATCCTAGGTAAATCATGAAGTCATTTCCCTATCAATTCTCTTTTTCACTCACTGTAATGTTTCAACCACTCTCTTAACTGTCCTATCAGAATTTCTACAAAAATCCCCATTCCTCACTCTTTTAGCTAATGGCACACACTTCTTTTCCCTTTCTTCTAATTTCATATCCCCCAGATATAATCCTGCACTAATTCCTCCTCTATACTTTTCTCTGAAGAGGTTGTCCTTCTCCTTGCCAAGGACAACCCTTTTCTATGAACCATTGATCCCATCATCTCTCATTTTCAGCAGATTTCATACATTATCTTCCTTCTCCTCTCTCTAGTCTTAAATTTCTTTTTCTACTAGTTTCTGCCTTACTATATACCCAAGTTTCCCCCATCCTCAAAAAAAAAGAAAACTCACTGGCTCTTACAACCTCCACTACCTTTGCATGGTGCACCCTTCTCTCTTTCTTGGATAAGCTCCTTGAATTAAATGATTTACACTTAATTGTTTTTACTTCTTTCTCTCTCATTCTCTGCTAAACATTTGCAATATTCCTCCTGACATCATAATTTACTAAAACTGTTCTCTATAAATCTATTTATGATCTTTTAAATGTCAGTGTCTGTCACTATGCTTCTTGACATCTCTGCATCATTTGTTTCAATAATTTTTTGTTTCAACAAATCTTTTATTTTTATTTTATATTTTGTATTTTATTCCTACAATAGTCATATTGTAGAAGTAAACATAATCTTCTCCCCCACAAAGAAAGAGAAATCTTAAGAAAAATGAAGTGAGAGAAAAAAAGTGTGATTTATTTTATATTCAGATATCATCAGCTCTGTCTTTGGGATGGATAGCATTCTTTATCATAAGTCAATCAGAGAAATTGCTTCAATATTGTTTCCCACAGTAGCTCTTTCTGGCTGAATTTCCCTCCATCCTATTCCCCTCACCCCCATTTATTCTATTGTCTCTCTCCTTTCACCCTGTCCCTCCTCAAAAGTGTGACTGTCCTCTCCCATAATTTTTCTTATTTTCTGTCACCTATACCCAACCTCCATTCCCCCTGCCCCCTTTCTCACATGCCCTTCCTCTCCTATTTTCTTCTAGGGTAAGATAGATTTCCATACCCAACTGAGTGTGTATGTTATTTCCTCTCTGACCTACTTACAATGAGGGTGAAGGCTCATTCACTCCCCCTCACCTTCCTCTTCTTCAGCATTGCAAAAAGGTTTTTCCTTGCCTCTTCAATTTGAAATAACTTAATCCATTCTCCTTTCCCTTTAACTGCCCTAATTAGTGAAAAGGTTCAAATGAATTGTCAATATCCTTCTTCCCATGCAGGAATATATGTAGGTCAACATCCTTAAATCCCTTATAATTTGCCCTTCCCAACGACTCTCTTTATGCTTCTCCTGAGTCCTGTACTTGGAGATCAAACTTTCTGTTCAGCTCTGTTTTTTTTCAGGAAAGTTTGAAAGTTCCCTATTGTATTGCATATCCGTCTTTTCCCCTGGAAGAGGATGTACAGTTTTGCTGGATAGATGATTCTCTGTTGTAATCCGAGGTCTTTTAGCTTTTGAAATATCATATTCCAAGCTCTAAAAGCCCTTAATGTACATATTGCTAAATCTTATGTTAATCCTGACTAACACTCCATGATAATTGAATTGTTTCTTTCTGGGTGTTTGTAATATTTTCTCCTTGACTTGGGAGTTCTGAAATTTGGCTATAATATTTCTGGGAGTTTTCATTTTGGAATCTCTTTCAAGTGGTTATTAGTGGATTCCCTCAATTTCTATTTTACCCTATGCTTCTAGGATCTCATGGAAATTTTCCTGGATTATTTATTAAAAAATGAAATCTAAGTTCTTTTCCTGGTCTTGACTTACAGGTAGCCCACTAATTTTTCAGTTATCTCTTCTAGATCTGTTTTCCAGGTCAATTGTTTTTGCAAAGAGATATTTCACATTTTCCTCTAGCTCTTCATTCTTTTGGCTTTGTTTTATTTCCTGATTTCTCACAAAGTCATCAGCTGCCTTTAGCTTCCATTGATATTTGAAGGAGTTAGTTTTTTTAAGAGTTTTTGTATCTCCTTTTACATATGGCCACTTCTGCTTTCTTAAGGCATTGTTCTCCTCATTGACTTGTGGACTGCTTTTTCCAAAACTGGCTTTTAAGATGTTATTTTCTTCAATATTTTTTGTATCTGGCTTTTGTATCTCCTTCACCATACTGCTGACTTGATTTTTTGATTTTCCCACATTGCTCTCATTTCTCTTTCCAATTTTTTCTCTACTACCCTTAGTTGATTTTCAATTTTTTTGAGTTCTTCCATAACCCAAGACCAAATAATATTTTTATTAGAGGCTTTGGATAAAGAAGCTTTGACTTTATCATCTTCTGAGTGTGAATTTTGATCCTCATAGGACCAAAGTAATCATCTATGGTTGGATGTTTTTTCTTCTGTTGTTTGCTCATTTCCCCAGCCTATGACTTGAATTTAACTCTTTTGTGAGACTGCTTCCAAGGTAGAAAATGCTTTTGAGTGTTTTGCAGCTGTTTTCAGGAATACCTCCCAGGGATCTCAATTCCTTCAGGGTCTTATGAGAGACTCTGTCTGTTCTCCTGGCCTGTGCTCTGGACTGTGGATGACTACAAGCACTCCCCTTTGTCTAGGAACTGTGAGGAGGGTCCCTGCTCAACAATGGGAGTAAAACTCCTTTTCCTGAGACTAGAGCCCTGACTGGAAGCTGGATCTGAGGGATAGTAAAGAGACCTCTGCAGTCTATTTGGACCCCTTACTAGACATGGACTGAGTACTCTGGAAGCAGCTGCCTGGTGGTTCCCTGCCAGGTGGCTCCCCTACTCCTGGTTCCTAGGGCCAGGACTGTGCTGAGGCCTGGGATGGACTGGTCTCTGAACTCACTAGTCCAGCAGAGTTTTCCCACTGACTTTACAAGTTTTCCTTGGCAATCCCTGGGCTGAGAGGTCTAGAAACTGCCTCCATGGCCACAGACTCAGGCACCCCCAGGAACCCAGGCACCCCATGATCTGTTCCTTGATGGCTGGAGCTGTTTCACTGTGTTGTGGTTTGCTCCAGTGTTACTGGTGGATCCTTTCTAACCCCAGTGTTGGGGGAGACAACTTCCAAGATGTCTTGGACTGGAAAATTGCTTCAATCAGTCTTTCTGTGGGTTCTGCCATTCTAGAATTTGGTTAGAGTCATTATTTTAAAATATTTGGAGGGATCTGGGGGAGACATCCAGGGAGTTCCTGCCTTTACTCTGCCATCTTGGCTCCAACCCTCCATCTCTGCATCATTTGGCACTGAATACCACCTTTTCCTGGACACTCCCTCCTCTCTGTTTTGACAACACTATGCTTTTAGTTTTTCCTCTTACCTATTTAACTTTTTCTTATCATTCATTTTTCTTGGACTTTCATCATACCTTTCTGAATGAGGGTTTATCTTCAAGATTCTGTCTTAACTTGGATCTTTTCTTTGCTATCTTTATATTCTCTCTCTTACTGTAATCTCATCTGCTCGAGGGTTAATTTCTAATCTCTATGCAGATGACTCTTAGGTACTAGTATCCATTGGTTTTGTCCTCAGTCCCATATCATGCTTAGCCTATTGGACTGACAGTGGTGAAAAGCAAGCTGTAAAGGAAGGTTGGACTCAAATTGTAAATGACTTGTATTGCCAGACTAAGAAATGTGGACTTTACCCTGTAAGTAATTAGGAACCATTAAAGTATTGGGGTAAAAGTGACAAATTGAAAAGTTTTAGGAAGATTAATCTAATATGTGTATATACATATATATATGTATATATATATACATATATATATATGTATATATTATATTATATAGGAATGGGAAAATTGATATCAGAGAGACAAGTTAGGAGAATATTATAACTATCCAGGTAAAGGGGTTATACTTTTAGACCTAGAAGGGATATTCAAGGTGATCTAGTCAGCTCTAGTTTACAGGTGAGGAAACTGAGTTTTTAGGGGTTAAATGATTTGAACTGGGTCATACAATTAGTAAGGGAAACTAGAATATGAATATAGCTCCTCTGACTCCAAATGCAATGTTCTTTTCATAATCTGCTAAAGAATTTTCATTTGGACTAAAATGCTGAAGGAGCACATGAGGGAGGATTTTTAGGTAGTGTGTAGTAAAATGGAAAGAACATTAAATTAGTGTTCTAATTTTAGCTTTGTTCTTTCCCTGTATAGCTTCGAGTGTTTCTTGGTTTCTTTAACTATAAAATGGTATAATAATAATAATAATAATAATAATAATAACATCTTTCTTAATTACTTAACAACTATGATGATTGATTGAAAAGAGCTTTAAAAAGCATAAATACTATATAGATTAAAGGACTGATATGAAGAACTTGTGTCTAGGGGAAAATGGAGGTCAGGGAGAAGGAGATGCAAAATATAACTGGTTTCAGGTCCATAAATGGTAGTGTGACCCTAAACACACCTAAGAAGCTTTTCCTAACTACTCTAGTTCATAATAATCTTGCTTTCTGACCTCCCACTGCATTTACTGTCTAAATTACATGTTTTGGTCCATATTTCTGGTATCACTTCTGTAGTATATATGGGAATTTTGTCACCTTGGTTAGTCTCCTAAGGGTGGATTTTTGTCATGTTTCAGTCATTTCAGGCATGGATGACTCTTCCTGACTGCATTTGGAGTTTTCTTGGGAATGATACTGAAGTGATTTCCTTTCTTTTCTTTTTTTAACAACAGAGTAATTTATCTATATATGACCTCCTACCATCACAACTTCAACATTGAATCTTCCCCTATAATAAAAGAAGAGTTAAGCAAAAGTGACTAACAAAATGACCGATTTGGATATTTTTAATATTCACATCTATCTATCACAAACAAATAAGCATCCTTTATCATTTTAGATCCTTTATCATTTGGTCTTTGGAACCAAGGTTAATCAATATAATTATCATAAGTCAGTTGCTTTTTAGTGTTGTTTAGTTGATATTGTTAGTATTGTAAATTTTGTTATTTTGGTTCTGCTGACTTCATTCTTTATCAGGTCTTGACAGTTCTTCACTTGTTTTTTTTTTTTTTCTGAATACTTTGTTAACACATAAGTATATATTCCATTCTATTTATCCAGTATGATCAGACATTCTCCATTCAATGACCTCCTACTTTGCATCTAACATTTTTAACCACTAAATTGATGCTATGAATATTAGGGTGTTTATTTAGAACTTTTCTTTCTGCATTATACCTCTTAGGTACATATGTTCAATATGTATGTTCAAGATATAGTCAGTAGTGGAACTACTGAATCAAATGGTATGAAGACATTAATAAATTTTCTTGTACAACTACAAATTGTTTTCCAGAACAGCTAAACCAACTTACATACTTCCACCAATGTATATACAGGTATTTGTCTCCCCATGGGCACTCTGTCTTTGACTAGTTTTTATCATTTATCATTTTTGTCAAATTGATGAAAAATTAAACCTCAGAGTTTTAATTTTTCACTTATTACTTACTTAAAACATTTTCATGTAATTATTAATAGTTTTATTTCTATTTTGAAAACTATTATAAGTGGTTTAGACTATATATAGTAAAACTATTGCTATGTCCAATTCTCCAGGCACTGTGCTACATCCTGAGGTTACATAGACAGTGAATGGATCACTGGTCTCTGTTCTCAAATATTCTGACACTCTAAGTCACAGGCTTAATTATGTATGTCTTCATATTAGATATTGTGATGCTTTAAAATAACTAAAAGAAATTCATGGTTGAAAGGAAGGATAGGAACACATAGGATGAGAACATAATATAAAAAAATTATGAAGCAAGAGGTAAAAAAAAAGAGAAATTTCACTGAAAATAACTGGAGACAATGTAAAATGCTTGAGAGTCTACTTGCCAAGACAAATCAGGAAACTATATGACCCTTACTACCAAACACTTTACATAAATCAAGTCAAATATAAACAATTGAAAAACCATTAATTGCTCATGGGTTGGTCAAGTCAATATAATAAAAATGATAGTTCTTCCTAAGTTAATTTACTTATTCAGTGCCATATCAATCAAATTACCAAATTATTTTTGTAGACCTAGAAAAATGATAATAAAATTCATCTGGAGGAACAAAAGGTCAAGGATATCAAGAGAAGTAATGGGGAAAAATGTAAAGGAAAGTTGTCTAACCATTCCAGAATACAAATATTTTTATAAAACAGGAAACATCAAAACTATCTGGTAATGACTAAGAAATAGAAGGGTGGATCACTGGAATAAATTAAGTGTACAATACACAGTAGAAAACAACCATAACAATCTCATGTTTGATAAACTCAAAAATCCAGACCTTTAGGACAAGAATTTACTACTGGACAAAAATTTCTGGAAAAACTGAAAAGCAGTTTGGCAGAAACTAGGTATAATCTAACACCTCACTCCTTATATCAAGATAGTTCAAAATGGCTACCTGATTATGATATAAAGGGTGTTACCATAAGCAATTTGGGGGGCATTGAATAGTTGACCTATCAGATCCATGGATAATGGAAAAATTGTCAAACAAAAGAAAGAGCATTATGGGATGGAAAATGGCTAACTAATTACATTTAATGAAAACAGAACGAAGTCAATACAATCAAGATTGAAGAGAAACAGAAAACAGGGGTCTGGGGGAATGGGGGGAAAGTTACAGCAAGTTTTTTTTAGGTTTTTGCAAGGCAAATGGAGTGAAGTAGCTTGCCCAAGGCCACACAGCTAGGTAATTATTAAGTGTCTGAGGCAGAACCTGAACTCAGGTAGTCCTGACTCCAGGGCCAGTGCTCTATTCACTGTGCCACTTAGCCACCCCAGCAAGTTTTTTTTTTAGATTTTTCAAGGCAATGGGGTTAAGTGGCTTGCCCAAGGCCACACGGCTAGGTAATTATTAAGTGTCTGAGGTCGGATTTGAACCCAGGTACTCCTGACTCCAAGGACGGTGCTCTATTCACTGCGCCACTTAGCCGCCCCTTCAGCAAGTTTTTCTAATGAAGGTTTCATCTCTCAAATATATAGAGAACAGAGGTAAATTTAGAGTAATAAAGTCATTCCCCTATTGATAGATGATCAAAAGATATGAAGTCAGTTTTTAAGATAAAGAAATCAGAGGCATCTATAGGCATATGAAAAAATGCACTAGATCATTATTAGAGAAACATAAATTAAAATAACTCAAGTACTACCACACATCTATCATATTGAATAACATAATAGAAAAATAAAAAGACAAATGTTGAAGAATATGTGGGAAAACTGGGACACTAATGCATTGATGTTTGAACGATGAACTGATCCAACCATTTTGGAGAGCAACTTGGAACCATGCCCAAAGGGTCATGAAACTGTGCTTTTCCTTTGACCCAACTATAACACTACTAGGTCTGTATTGCTAGGAGATTTTTTTTTAAGAAATTAAAACAACCTATTTGTACAAAAAAATATTTATAACAATTCTTTTGGTGAAAGCATAGAACTGGAAGTTGAGGGGATGCCCATCAATATAATAAATATATATAATTGTGAAAGAAAAACCATTATGCTATAAGGAATGATGAGAAGAATCATTTTGGAAATCTGGAAAGACTTATCTGAACTAATGAAAAGTAAAGTAAGCAGAACCAGGAGAATATTTTACATAGAAATAGTAATAATATACAATGATCAACTATGAATGACTTTGCTAGTCCCAGAAATACTAAGATCTAGAATAATTGTGAAGGATTTATGATGAAAATAGTATCCACCCCCCAGAAAAAGAATTGATGAGTCTAAATGTAGATTGAAGCATAGTGTTGTTTTATTTTTCCTGAGGTTTTTTTTACCATTTTCTTTCACAGAATGACTAAAATATAGCTATATTTTGCACAACTGCTCATGTAAAATCATTATCAAATTACTTGCTTTCTCAATTATGAGGGAGTGGAGAAAGGGTGGGAAAGAGTTGAGAACAAAATAGGTAAAAATGAAGATTAAAAGTTGTATGTGCAATTGGGAAAAATACAATATTGAAATACTTTAAAATGAATTGAGTGTCTGGTTTGGAGGGATAATGACTGATTCTGTGCTAGAATGGTAGCAC
Organism: Macrotis lagotis; assembly: GCF_037893015.1. NCBI lineage: Eukaryota > Metazoa > Chordata > Mammalia > Peramelemorphia > Peramelidae > Macrotis > Macrotis lagotis. Next base: position 88,528,538 of record NC_133661.1, on the reverse strand, counting down.
AGTGGCTAGAGTAAAGCCGTTGTACAAAACTACAAAGAATGAGGAAGTAGGGGAAAAGAGAAACTATAATATTTGCATTGACCAGGAGCCAAAATATCTAATATCTTTGCAAAGCAATTGTTTTATTTCAGTGCATCTTGATTTAATTCTCCTGGGTCTGGCATATGGTACATATGAAAACTTATCTATCTACCTGTTACTTTGCACCAACACAAAGTAAATAAAACAAGTGTCAAAAAGTTATCCTAGTGATATGGAGCCTAACTAAAATGAATGTGAAAACTACAACACAATAAAATGGAAAGGGGGCATTAGGAAAAGTTTTTTCTTCAAAGTTAATAGGAAATATCTGAGGATTTCATTTTCACTGGAGTAGTTATCAAGTGCAAATAATTACTTCAAGCAAGTCCAGATAAAGGAAAAGAAACATAAAGATTAGTGTAGTTATAGCTTTAAGGTGGCCCAATCACTCTTAAAAATAGGATTTATGTAAGAAAAGTGATTAAACTGGTCATACTCTTTGACCCAGTGATCTCTTATTAGATATGAACTTTAGGAGGTCAAAAATAGGAAGTTTTAATCTATGACAAAATATTTACAGCATATCTTTTTTGTGCAGGTAAAAAATTGGAAATAAAACAGAAGCCCCTCAGTTGCAGAATATCTGAATGAACTGTTTTATATGAGTTTAGTGGAATATTACTGTGCCATGAGAAATTATGAATATCCAGAATTCAGAAAAAATGGAAAGATTTGTATAAAGTTTTGAACTGTGAAATGGTAGAAGGATAACTTACATAAGAATGAGTATAAATGAGGTCAATTCCTGAGCTGAAAAGTCAACGATAATGACCCTGGAAAACATAAAATTAAACAGTTCTCTCCACACTGCAAAAATATAGAATATAATGATAATACAATTTATTTTGTATTTTATATATGCTAATTATTTGATACAATCCTATGAGATGTGTTATTGTTATCACCATTTAACTCTGAGGAAACGGTGACAAATTTCAATTGACTTGCTTAGGTCACACAGCTAGTAAAACATATGAATAAGAATTTGAACTCGGGTCTTCCTAACTCTAAGTCCTGTGCTCAAACCACAGTACCATCTAGCATACATTGGGCAATGGGATCGTTATATTGGCTTCCTTCATTCAAGTTTTTTTTTTCTTTATTACAAGGCAGATTTTAGTTCTAGTGACTGGAGTGGGGTAGAGGGATCCAGAAAGGAGCATGATATAAAAATAAAATTTATCAGTAAGACTTATTTTTAAAGAATAAGTACAAAATAAAAGCATAAGTGCATATGAATTTGAAGAAATAATTTTGGGAAGTAAGGGAAGGGAATAATATGCAAGAATCATTGAAGTAGGGGTGGCTAGGTGGCACAGTGGATAAAGCACCGACCCTGGAGTCAGGAGTACCTGGGTTCAAATCTGGTCTCAGACACTTAATAATTACCTAGCTGTGTGGCATTGAGCAAGCCACTTAACCCCATTTGCCTTGCCAAAAAAAAGAATCATTGAAGTAGAGAGTAATGTTGGTCAGAATACTTATTTCCCTGCTAACTGATTTCTAGATACTAAAGAATTGATATATCTCAGTTTGCAGGTGGAGTAATAGAAGACCTGGAGAACGGCCTTGGAAAGGACATCCCTGGAGAAACAGAAACCAGGAAAATATGCCAATGGAGCAGAGAGAAGGTAAATAATTATCAAACCAATCCCTTTCTTATTCAGATAAGAGGCAAGAAGGAAGTGCTATTCTGAGAATTCAAGAATTCTTATTATGAATTTAAGCAATAATATTGATAAGAAATAATTTATATCAGGCTTGATAATGTTAGAATGCTTTGAAGAATGATGAATGATGTTTGAGAACAGGGCTAGAAATAGAATATTTCCCATGGAAATTCTTGCTCCCATATGTTGTTCCCATCTGACAACAACAATTTTGTTGTTTCCTCTCTATCTTTGTTCTTGCTTAATATTATACATAAAAGTTGACATTTCCATAGTATTCTACATTTCATAGAGTCCTCTTCATGTATTGATTTTTGATATGTAAAACACCTGTGAGATAAATAGCACAACTATTATCTTCTCTAGTTTGCAAATGAAAAAAAAACAGAATTTTTGATATTGTTCATTTGTGTCTGACTTTTTGTGATCCTATCTGGGGTTTTCTTGGCAAAGTTACTAGAGTGGTTTAACATATCTTTTCCAGTTCATTTTATAGATGAGGAAACTGAGGCAAATACAATTAAGTGTCATATCCAGGGTCATAGAACTAGCAAGTGTCTGAGGTAATATTCGAACTCAGAAAGATGAGTTTTCCTGACTCTAGATCCAGCATACTGTCTACTGTGCAACCTAACTGCCCAGAAGAAAATGAATATTCATTGTTTAGCTGAGTTGCCCAAGATCACATTTGGCAATTAATGGCATTAATGAGATTCAAATCAATTTTTTTAAATGCAACTACTTTGTTTTCACAATGATGATGTCCTACACCAAAAGTTCTTACTTAATTTAACCATACCTGTAAGGAAGATAATGGATCAGGATTGCTAAATTAGTTTGGTGAGCTCTAGATAAGATTCAATGCCTCCCAATATCAGGTTCCACATCTACAAAATGAGGACACTAACTTCAGCTCTCAACTAAAGTATCAAAGGAAATAACAAATATGACAGTACTTTTAAAATACTAGGTGTCATACATATACAAGTGACTACTATTTTACATCAGTATGTTCTGGAATAAGTGGAAAGTATATTTAAGAAAAAGACAGGTTATCAGGACTAGTCCCAAGTCACATATTAACTAACTGAATAAGTTAGAATTATCATAGTAGAGGTAAAAGGGACTTTAGTAGTCAGCTCATCTAATAACCTTATTTTGCTGATGAGGAAATTAAGCCCAGAGAGAAAAAGATTGCCCAAGACCACCCAACTGAAAAGTGGCATAGTCTTACTGTAGGTGTCCCTCAGGGTCCTATCCTGGGCCATCTTGTCTTCTCCCTCCATTGTCCTTCCCTTGATGAACTCATCAGTTCCCAAGGATTTAATTACCATCTCCACAATGATTCTCTGATTCACCTATCCTTCCCTAACCTTTCTGCCGACCTTCAATCTTGCATCTCCAACTGCTTTTCAGATAACTCAATCTGGAAATCCAGTGGACACCTTAACTTCAATATATCCAAACAGCTCATTATTTTTCTCCCTAAGCCTTCCCCAACTCCTTTTTTGTTGCTATAGAAGCCAGCACCATATCCCCAGTCCCTCAGACTCACAACCTAAGAATTATTCTGCATTCCTCAATAACTCTCACTCCCTTATATATCAAAGACTTTGTCAAAGTCATCCACTTACCCTTTGCAACATCTCTCATAGAAACCTCCTTCTTCCTTCTGATGCTGTCATTACTCTGGTTTAAGCCCTCATCATCAAACAAACCAGATTATTGATGACTTTGCCTGTCTGAAATTTCTCTCTCCTCTAATCTTCAGATATATACTGATTTTTCTGAAACTTAGATCAGATGATGTTATCTCACCTACCTAATAAACTTCAGTGGTTCCCTCAACCTTCAAGGTCGGATATAAAATGTTCTATTTGCATTCAAAGACCTTTATAACCCAGTCCCCTCCACCCTTCTAGTCTTTTTATATTGTATTTCCTGACAATAAATGGCACTGACCTTCTGACTGTTTCAAGAATATAACACTCCATCTCCTAGCTCTGGACATTTTTTCTGACTCTCCCCCTGTACCTGGAATGCTCTTCCTCCTCCTCTCTGATAACTAACTTCTCTGGTTCCTGCTAAATCACAATTAAAATCTCACCTTCTCTAGGAAGCTTCCCCTAATCCTCAATGGGGATTTCCTCTGTCAATTATCTATCAATTATCTTATATACAGATACAATATATCTTGTATCTTTGTGTATTTTTGATTGAATGTTGACTCCCCCATTAAGTGCAAGTGTCTTTGGCTTATTTTTGTATTCCCATCACGTAGCACAGTAGAGCCATCACTAGCACATAATAGTCATTCAACAAATAATCCACTGATTGATGGATGGATTATGTCATAATGTGGAACCTCTCTTCTGATTCGCATTCCAATGTTCCTTCCATTAGACCATTCAACTTCTCTGAAACCTTAGGCAAATCTCACAACTTTTATGAGCTTTAGTTTGTTCATCTGTAAAATAAGGAGGCTAAAAATCATAGGATATAAGTATATATATATATATATATATATATATATAATATATATTATACATACACACACAATTATGGAGCACAGTATACATATATTAATTTGACTCCCATAAAGGCCTATTGAGGAAGCCCCTATTATCTCCAATTTAACAAAAAAAAGAAATTGTGACTTTGAAATGTTAAACGACTTGCCTAGGTCAAATCATTTGTGTGAACGTGCTGGGTTTTGAACCTGGGTCTCTTTCTTCACAAGTTCAGTTCTTTACTCATTATTCCATGTTGAATCCCACATTGATTGAGGCAAAATGGGAGGATTTCCTTTAATAGAGAAAGAGGCTAAGCAGGTCAGTGCACAGAATTCTGGGTGAGTTTAAACTCTGCTTAAGTCACTGGAGATCAGCAAGTTCCTCAATTTTCTCATCTATAAAATCAGGATGGTAGTCCTTCCTTGTTGTGAGGATAAAACAAGATAAGATGGACAAATGATACACAAACCTTAGTGTATCATATAAATATCTACAGTAACATATAAATATCAGTTAAGATATTGATGGTGATATTGTTGGTTAGCCTCCAAAGAGTGAATTAACCTGAAGCAGCAGGCAAACCAGAGGGCACAGTCAAAAGTGAGCAGAATGAATAAGATCCCAGGAAACACTAAAGAGATATGCCATTCACTGGATTTCCGGGCTTTTTTCTGGGTCTCCCCCCCAAGACTGGTTCACAGTCCGACTAGTGGCTGGGTCTGGAAGGTGTTCTGGACGCGTGGAAGTTTACTTTGAAGGAAGTTGGGGAACAGTGTGTGATGACTTCTGGGATCTGAAGGAAGCCCAGGTGGTGTGCAGACAGCTTGGGTGTGGCCAGGCTGTCTCGGCCCCCGGAAGAGCTCATTTTGGCCAGGCCTCTGACCAGATTCTTCTGGATGACGTGTACTGTTCTGGAGGCGAAAGCTACTTAGGACAGTGCTCCCATGCAGGCTGGTATGTGCACAATTGTGGTCACAAAGAAGATGCCGGTGTGATTTGTTCAGGTAAATTCCTTCTTTACACTTTGGCAAGCTGATTCTTTTTCTGGAGATTTTCAAATCTTTCTGCATTCTTCCATCAGTTTTGGAAAATTAATACCTCTGATTAAAAAGGCATCCCTTTATTCAGAAATATAATTCTTCGTTGAAAAAGAAATTCAATGCATGGAAATTCTCAATTAATAAATTAATATGCTAATTAATCAACCTAATTCTGATCATAATCCTAAAAAAATTTATTGAATACTTCTTGTATGCAAAGAACTTTATTATAAATTGACATTCAGGTAACATCTTAAAGTTTATAAAGTATGTTAATAATAGCTATTGTGCTTACTATGTATCAAGTACTATGCTAAGCCCCTTACAATTATTATCTTATTTGATCCTCATAGCTATCTTGACAAGTAGATGCTATTATTATCCTTATTTTGTAGATGAGGAAACTGAGGCAAACACAGGTTAAGTGACTAGTACATAATCATATAGTTAGTAAGTGTCTAAGGTTAGATTTGAATTCTGATTTTTCTGAGATCCCTTAGCTCTGTGAAGTAGCTCATTTATCAATATTCCCAAGTTAAAAATGAAGAAATTGAGGCTCAGAAAAGTTAAATAAATGACTTTCCCAAAATCAGAGAGCCCATAAGTATTGCAGGTGAGACTTGAAATCAGACCTTCCTGACTCCAAGTTTTAAATATTCTTCATTATACCAAGTTGTCCCTCAATACTTTATAACACCATGAAGTAAATACTATTTGGAAAACAAATACTTTCTAATCAACCAAAAGGAAGGAACCCCCCCCCCAAAAAAATGAAGCATTGGAATCTAAAAGTTAAAAAGAGAAACTAGATGTGGACAAGGGCAAGGGGGGGAAGTTCAGTCGAGGACCTCACCTAAATTTTAAATGCTCTCTAATATATAAATTTCATTGAATATTCAAATTAAGTGTGCAATTAGTCAAACTCTTTGGCTACTTAGAGTTTATGGAAATGGAAAAGACTCTATCATCCTGAAAGAGAAGGTTGACAGCTCTAAGGTTTTGACAAACTATATTAATCTTCAGGACTTTTCTTCTTTCTTTTTAATTGTAATTCCCCCCCCCCCAATGATAAACCTATCTGTCCACTCATTGATCTTGAAGTTAAAAATAAGTCGTAAGTGATAAGAAATGAGTTCAAACATTACCCCACCTTCTTCTTACCTTATGACAAAATGTCTGTCACTTCCCAATCCTCATCAACCCCAATTCCATTCCCTGTCTGAATTTGGTGGGCATAAATAAAAGTCAACAGAGTTTTCAAAGAGATGCTTGGTACAATTGAAGTTATTTATTTTGAATTTTATATAATATCAAGTAATTATTATATTTTTCCTCATCTTTCTTAGCATTGAGATCATTTAAAATCAATCATTTTTTTAAATCCTTACTCTTTCCTGATTTTCTCATGTCTCTATTTTTTAAAAATAAGAACACAATAAACATTATTAGATTTGAGCTGTGGGCAAAAACTGGGTTTGAACATTCAAAAAGCAACTGACATTCAATCAAAGGATCATGCTTAGTATAGATGCTTCAAGGGTCATTTTTAGGAAACTATCTTCCTAGTTTAGAACATCAAAGGCCTTCTCAGTTAGCCAAAGTCTATTTATTTCAGCTATCTATTAAATGACAATTATGCCCAATCACTGGGTTATCATAATATGTTCCACTAAGCATAGGCTTTCTGATGTTTTTTCTGTATCCCCTCATTTCTGATGGACTGAGTAGGCATTTTCTATAACTCAGAAACTTTGGGAAATGGTCCAGAATCTCTAAGAGGACTTTCTTCATTTTCAGCATGTATCTAGGGATGGGACTTTACTGAAGCTGAAAATACCTTGTGGTTTCAATGTCTCTTAATGGTTGGCAGCAAACAAATGTAAACCTAGATACTCTGTATTTAAGGAAGGGTTTAGAAGGGATAGAGAAGGAGAATTTTTAAAAAGTTCCACAGTAGCTTCAACAAGGGATTCCCTCTAAGGGAAACTGATGGCCACCTTAAAAATTAATTACCTAGTTCTTAATTCTCCTACCCCCCTTCCTTTTAAAAGATTCCTTATGTATTATTTTAAAACATCTATGCATCTCATTGCTGAATAGTCAAGGATGACCCTATCAACTTTCTAACTCCTGTTCTCCTAGTCATCTAATCTAATGTGGCCATAACCCCTGTAGAATGGGAGAGGAGGACAAAATAGAATGATGGAACGTTAGAGGTGAGCCTCCAGAAGTCACCTAGTCCAGTCCAGTCCTTCTCATTTTACTGGCCCAAAATGGAGGAGTGATTTGAACAAAGAGAGTGAGACACTGGATTAGAACCCACGTTGTCTTTTTACTAGTTTCATGCCTCCTCATTCTATATGATCTCCTCATTCGCCAAGTCTGTAATAACTTTAACATGCTCTAATTCAGAGAAGAAAAAGAAATTGAAGGAATTAAGAATTGGGAAGGAAGAGACAAAACTCTCACTCTTTGCAGATGATATGATGGTTTACCTAGAGAATCCCAAGAAATCATCCAAAAAATTACTGGAAACAATTAGCAATTTTAGCAAAGTTGCAGGTTATAAAATAAACCCTCATAAATCCTCAACTTTTCCATATATGTCTAGCAAGATACAGCAAGAAGAGCTAGAAAGAGAAATCCCATTCAAAGTAACCTCAGACAATATAAAATACCTGGGAGTCTATTTGCCAAGACAGACTCAGAAACTTTTTGAAAACGATTATAAAATACTTCTCACACAAATTAAATCAGATTTAAATAACTGGGCAAATATCAACTGCTCATGGATAGGTAGAGCTAATATAATAAAAATGGCAATTCTGCCAAAACTAACCTACCTGTTTAATGCCCTACCAATCAAAATTCCAAAAAAATTACTTTAACGAGTTAGAAAAAATTGTAAGTAAATTCATATGGATAAATAAAAAGTCAAGAATTTCCAGGAACTTAATGATAAAAGTGCAAAAGAAGGGGGCTTAGCCCTACCTGATCTAAAATTATATTATAAAGCATCAGTCATCAAAACTGTTTGGTATTGGCTAAGAAATAGAGTGGTGGATCAGTGGAATAGACTAGGTGCAAAAGCAGGAGACAATTATAGTAATCTGCTGTTTGATAAACCCAAAGAGTCCAGCTATTGGGATTAAAAACTCTCCCTTTGATAAAAACTGCTGGGAAAATTGGAAGTTAGTATGGAAGAAACTTAGATTAGACCAACACCTAACACCCTTTACCAAGATAAGATACAAATGGTTACAGGATTTAGACATTAAAAAAACAATACTATAAGCAAATTAGAAGATCAAGGACTAGTTTACCTGTCAGATCTATGTAAAGGGGAGCAGTTTATGACGAAGGAAGAGTTGGAGAACATCACCAAAAACCAATTAGATGATTTCGATTACATTAAATTAAAAAGCTTTTGCACAGATGAAACCACTGTAACCAAGATCAAAAGAAATGTAGTCAATTGGGAAACAATCTTTACAATTAACGATTCTGACAAAGGACTCATTTCTAAAATATACAGAGAACTGAGTCTTATTTTTAAAACAAAAAGCCATTCCCCAATTGACAAATGGTCAAAGGATATGCAAAGGCAATTTACAGATGAGGAGATCAAGCAATCCATAGCCATAGGAAAAATTGCTCTAAATCATTAATTATTAGAGAAATTCAAATTAAAGCTTCTCTGAGGTACCACCTCACACCTCTCAGACTGGCCAATATGATCAGAAAGGATAATGGTCATTGTTGGAAGGGTTGTGGCAAATCTGGGACATTATTACACTGTTGGTGGAGCTGTGAACTCATCCAACCCTTCCAGAGAGAAATTTGGAACTACACCCAAAGGGCAACAAAAATGAGCATACCCTTTGACCCAGCAATATCACTACTGGGTCTATACCCTGAGGAGATGATGAAAAAGGGTAAAAGCATCACTTGTACAAAAATATTTATAGCAGCCCTGTTTGTGGTGGCAAAGAATTGGAAATCAAATAAATGTCCTAAATTTGGGGAATGGCTTAGCAAACTGTGGTCTATGTATGTCATGGAACACTATTGTTCTATTAGAAACCAGGAGGGACAGGATTTCAGGGAAGCCTGGAGGGATTTGCATAAACTGATGCTTAGTGAGATGAGCAGAACCAGAAAAACACTGTATACCCTAACAGCAGCATGGGGGTGATGTTCAACCTTGAAGGACTTGCTCATTCCATTAGTACAACAATCAGGAACAATTTGGGGGCTATCTGCAAAGGAGAGTGCCAGCTGTATCCAGATAAAGAGCCATGGAGTTTGAACAAAGTTCAAGCACTATTCCCTTTAATTTAGGAAAAAACAGATCTTATTGTTGGATCTTGTTTGTTCTTAGACTTTTTCTCTCTTCCTTAAGGATATGATTTCTCTCTCATCACAATCAATTTGGATCAATGTACAACATGGAAACAAAGTAAAGACTGACAGAGTGCTTTCAGTGGAGGGGTGGGGGAGAGAAGTAAGATTGGGGGGAAAATTGTAAAACTCAAATAATATCTTTAATAAAAATAAATTTAAAATAAAAGAAAGGCCAAACCAAAGCAATTTTTAGATCTGATTTAGGAGGGTCTTAGGAGGCTCAGGAGTGTCCTAGGCCTTGGTTAAATTCATCACAATGTCAGCTACAAAACAGTTGCATCTGCAAGATCTCACCATCTATGGGAGTTTCTTCCTTTTTTCAGATTCTATTCTGCTTTTCCTTTAAGAGAGCAGCTAGGACACTGGATGATCTCTGTTTTATGACTTACTCAAAATTAAAAACTAAAGTTATTGAAAGAGTATTTTTGTCATATCTTTCAAGGACTTTTGTATAATTTTTACATATGCAAGAGATGCTGTTTTTGCTCAATGAAATAAAATTCTTGTTAAAAATATCAGCAAAAAAAAACATGCTCTAATTCCAGACTGGGATTTATTTTTAAGAATTGAAGGCCTTAAAAAGGGGGTGCAGCTAAATGGTAAAGTGGATAGAGCACCAGCCCTGGAGTCAGGAGGACCTGAGTTCAAATCTGCCCTCAGAGACTTAATAAATAGCTAGCTATGTGACCTTGAACAATTCACTTAACTTCATTGCCTTGCAAAAAAAAAAAAGAATTGAAGACCTTTTCATTTGGAGCAAACCTGTTAGTGTTAGCTTTCTTTTCTTTAACTCTATATGCCTTTCAAACCTTTGCACAAGTATATGAATTCTATTTGAAGAGTGTCTGGCTTGAAATTTACTTCTACTTTATCTAAAGAGGACAGTTCAGTAAATTAATATGTTATATATAGCCATAAGTTCAGAGAAGCATGTAAATAATTCAAGAAAATTGTCTCAAAATAAAGAAAACAAGCTCTTTTCAAATATCATAAAAAGTTCACATTCTAATCTAGTCATGAAAGTTATTAATGAACTTCTACTTAGGCAACAATTAGCCTACGCATTTCATCATTTGAAAATAAATTGTATTACAATCTGTAATTAAAACTTTTCCTTCTGAGTTTCTTCATTAGTGAAAAGTAGTACAGTTTCACTTCTCTCTTCTAAATATATAAATTTTTCCATTAAAGTCCTACTCTGTCATCTCACTGGGGGATTGAGGTAAACCTGCCTTCTTAAAGGCTATGTACTAGCAGAATGTCACTCATGGTAGGGTCTCCTGAAGCTGGAAAGGTTTTGATTATGGCTGGGATGATTAGCAATGTCTGGTTCTTCAGGATCTTAAAGAGATTCAATATCTAAAAACTGACCAAGATGTGACTCACAAAGGCTGATTTTGTAGAGCCTGCATTCTTCACACATAGAGGATAAGCCTCTATATGAGGAAATCCAAAATCTTTTGAAGATCGTTTTCAAGATTGGCTGCATTCTTCAATGTGATTTTAATTTATCTCGTAGCAAATTTTTTTCCAAGAGAAATATGTCACTACATTTATAACAGATGGAAAATATATTTATAAGCAATTATTAGGAACTCATCCCATGGTGCATTGAGGAATCCTTTCATAGTGTTCCAATTGGCTGAGTTTAAAGCAGTTTGGATTCCTTTCAGCTGTTAATATAATTCAATGAAGCAGGGTAAAGTTGACTATATATATGCTAAATTCCACAAGGGAGAGGAAGAATCTAAAATCCCAGAGGTTCCTAAATTTCAAGCTAAAAGGGACCCTCACAGATCATCTATATCAATTCCCTATTATACAAATGGAAAAGAATATGTAACAGGATGTAAAAGGCATAGTCAAAAATTGAATCTCTCAGACTTTTGTCTCAAGGTGACTTTTTTCTATCATGCCATCCTGCTTCCTCTATGCCTCATCTGGTCTTTTTAAAATAAAGGACAGATTACATCTTGTATTCTGTTCATTTCCTGAAGCCCTCATTTCAGTCCTCACTTCCCCAAAAGAATAGCAATGGATTAATAGAAAAATTAATTCCTTCACTTTAATGAATAAACAATAAGTTATCCCTCCCCAATAACAAAGGCTTTATCCTTTAGAAGCAAGTACAATAATTAGAAATTGCAGGAATCTGTTTTGGAGGAAAGAAGAGAGAGTTTTTCAAAAATCAAGCTAATTTTAGTCTCTCATACCATAAGACCAACTATCACTTACATTTTATAGACCCACCTAAGCACCAGGTACAGGGAATCTCAATCACTGCATTTTTCCTAAAAAGAAGGAATTAACATTGATATGCAATGTTTCATTTCTTCTATTCATAGGTAATGACTTTGAAAGCTCTGGAGCTTCTGGTAAGACTCAAACTCTTTTATATCAGAATGTTAATAAGTCTCAGATTTCTTTGATATTGACCTCTTCCTCCAATGAATGATGTAGTTATACCATACTGAATCTCAACTAGATGTATACATATTTATTCATTAAGTTAATTTTATATGGATATGTTTTCAGGTAACATAAGCAATATTCCTTTCACTTTAACTGAACAGATGTAGAAATTAAAAGATAATTGTCTGCCACCTTTCACATCTAGAATGTTCCCTTTGCCTTTATGAAGGAAAATATTTTTTTAAATGACAAAGGAGATTTTTTTGCAATTTAGTAAGGCAACATTTAACTTCATTCCTTTTGAGTTTTATTTTTAATTATCTTTTTTATTTTAAATACATAATAAGAAAAGATTGAAAAATTGCCTTGTTCCAAGCAGAACATAAGAAGATTCAAAATTGAACTTTAACATAAGTTGATGAGTCTTAATAAACCAAGATGGAGGCAAATGTAATCTAAATTGTTCAAATAATTGCACAATTATATATTGGATGAATTTTGTCAAAAAAGATAAAAGTTCGATGACTTTTATCAAAACTTGTCTATTTCTGAGGGCTGGGTAAAAAAGATATAATAGAATATCTAGTAATTTGATAATCCACACATGTGAAAACAAGACAATAGTTTTGTTTGGTAGAATCATATGTTCTTAGGCTGAGTTAGAGATCATTCAATCGAGTATTCTACCCACTGCTAGAATCTTCTTACAGATTAGGGTCTTTTTCTCTGAATTAACGTTAAATAAAGTCAATGACTTATGTATATTGCATGTATGTATATATGAAAATAGAAAATCTGTAAAGAGTAAAGCACTTTATTTCTCTGTGCCCATAGGCTCTGAAATCTTAACACCCTTTCCAGGTGGTAAGTCATTTTTTTAATAAATCTGATAAACTTTGATGTGTCATATATTTCTAAATGACTTGCTATCCCTAACATTCAAGGACTCCAAGATTATTTTGCTTTAGAAATATTGTGTACTTGCAGTAGTCATAAAGCACACTCTTTTCTCAATGAGATTATGTATTCTCCATGCTTATGATAAGGCTAGTGGATCTGGAATGCCATCTGTTTGAAACAGTCATTTACTGTTACCATGAGGTAAGTAGAAGTGGGAGGGGGTAAAGAAGAATAATTTGCAAGTGATTAAGAGGTAGTATCTCTAGGGAAGACTTATTTTCCTTCCAATTATAAGGTTGAAGGTTGAATTGAATTCAACAAATGTCTGGGTATATTTAAATTTCTTTGGTCTAAAGAAGCAGGACCAAACAGCTGCTCACAACTTGCTTTTCCCCAAGGAATAAAAGGTACAGGAGCTGTTGAGTGAATTTGCTTCCACTTTAAGACAATAGAAGAATTTGCTTCTTTAATTCTTTGGTTTCCTAGGCAAAAGCTATACACGTTCTACATAAAGCAGGGGTCTTAACCATTTATTGTGTGAGGGATTCCATTAGAAGTTTGAGGAAGCATCTGGACTCCTCAGAATTATGTTTTTAAATGCATAAAATAAAATTCATATGGTTATAAAGGCATATAAATGATGTTGAAATAAAGGTGTAATTTTTTCACACTTAAGTTCATAGACTTTTCTGATATCTATACATAGAGATTCGTCCAGGGACCTTATACTTAGGGCAGCCTCAAGTGACAGTAAGGATTCCTTTTTGAACAAGGATACAAAAGAGAGGTAATGGACAGAGGATGGCTTAAGAAAATAAATGATCTTTTTATTTTTTCCCCAAAATATATGTATGAGGAGAAACATTTAGAAAAAGTTTGTGAATAAATATAGAGTATTTCTTCTCTTAATATTTAACGTATTTGTGTCTTTGAAAGATTGGCCCCAATTGCAGTTAGTGAACGGGTCAGGCAGATGTGCTGGACGTATCGAAGTTTACTACCATGGCCAGTGGGGCAGGGTGTGCGATGATCACTGGGACATGAATGAAGCGGATGTGGTTTGCAGGCAGCTAGGATGTGGGCAAGCCATTGCTGCCCCCACTGAGGCCCTGTTTGGTGAAGGCTCGGGAGAAATTCTTATGGATGATGTGGAGTGTACGGGAAGAGAAAGTTATCTGGGGCAATGTCCCCATGCAGGCTGGTTTCTACATAACTGTGGTCATGGAGAAGATGCCAGTGTTATCTGTTCAGGTAATGTCTCCTTCTTCTCCCAAAGAAATAAATCACTTTCTAAATGCATTTCCCCTGGTCTCTTGAACACATTTTTCCATTATGAAAAATTCCTGATTGTTTGAAATGTGGGGAGAGAAAAACAAAACGGTAGACACAGTTCTTCACCTGGAAAAGCTTGTAATCTAATGAAAGAGAAAAATAAAGGGGAGTTCTTATGACAGTGACCTGAGCTCCACCATCTCTAGTGTATCTCCCTTCTGTGTTCAATGACCCTGAGCAAATCATTTAACTTGAACCTCTCTGAGCCTTTTTCATCTGTAAAATGGGATGAATAATAATACCTACCTCCCAGGGTTGTTGTGAGGCTCAAATGAAATAACATATAAAAATAACTTTGCAAATATTAAAGTGCTATATAAATTATAGCTATTTTATTATTATTATTATTATTATTATCATAATGATGGCAATGATAAAGGCAATAATTAGAAGGATGATTGTGATGATGATTATGATAATGACAATGACGATGATGATGATGATGATGATGATGATGATGATGATGATGATGATGATAAAACCAACAATCTATTTGAGGGGAAATGTTGCATGCACAGATATCTATAGAGTAAAAGAACTCAATAAGTATCTACTATGTTCCAGTCACTGTACTAGGGATTCAGAAAAGAAAAAGTCCTTGTCCATAAGGAGCTTGTTTTTTATTGTGAGCAACCTTGGAGATAGGGAGAGACTGCATGTACATAAGTAACTACAGTATATATACCAAAAGATTCAACAGGGAAAAAAGAAAGATGTGTCCCAAGTGAAATATGACATGAGGTTTGAGGGAAAAAATGATTACCAGCTAACTTAGAGGCAACCAGAGAAGGGTTCATTTGATTTGGGCCCACTATACCATGCCTACTGGAAAGCAAAATAACATTTGGTTTGGTAAAATCAAACAATCCAATACTTTATCCAATCATTTTTATTGAATTTATATCTCCATAGAAATGCTCAATTAAGTATTTTTGCTAGGTAAAACCAGATGTTTCATTTGTTAGGAATTAAATCTTCCCTGAAAGGTAATTGATGAAATAAGGTTTATGCAATAAAAATATTCAGTTATAAGTATTCTCCAGTAGAATGAAAGTTCCTTATGAGCAGGGATCTTAACCTTTGTCTTTGTATCCCTAGTCCTTGCCACACAGTAGTTGCCTAATAAATGATTTCTGATTAATTGGTTGATTATAGAGAATCTTCCATGATGTTCTAAGGCACGGGGGTAAAGTGTTTAATTGTTTATTATATTGTTATTGCTTATATTAACATGAATCAAGAAAGTGCTGTTACACAGTCTATTTCCTTGATTTCATATGTAAGAATCATTTGTAATTGAAACATTTGTTTAAAAAGAACAAACCCACCCTTGTCTAACAATAGATGTCTCCTTTTCCTATGTTGACAGAGGCTGAGTATTTGATGCCTACAAAAGGTAAATTCAATCTTCAATTTTCTTAACATGATATTCTTTCAATATACTTATTACAGTGTTCTCAGGAAGGGAATGTAGGGAAGTATGAGGTGGAAAATATAGTACAAATGATTCCAACTTTAAATGCTATTGTCACATCACTTTAAAGTGATAGGCTTGGCAAGTTTTAGTTATTTCTACAGAGTTATTTCAGCAATCCTGGGCAACTTCAGTAATTCATTTCTTTTTAAAAAAGCAATAATTTTATTCTTTTGATAAAATGGGGATTGTGTCCAACACTTTAAATTTTTTTTAATGTTGAACATACTCCTAAATTAAATATTGTTCTTATTTTTTTAGCAAACACAGCCATGAGTCTGAGTCCCATTCTTCAGAAAACTTCTGGTTCAGAGAATGGTGGTCTCATCAGTCTTCCAACTGCCATTCCATCCTTTCTAATAGTGTAAGAGCAAAGGTTATTGGAGAAATAAAAGGCTTATAGATATAACAGGGAAATATGATAGAAAGCATTGAATGTTGGCAAAAATAGACCTGTTACCCCTACAATGTGTCCCTCTTTGGGAATGCTCCCATTTACCTTATCCTTCTTAATGGACAGGGGGAAAAGATCATTCTCCCCTCTGATCTCTAGTAGGGAGTCACTCTCCATAAATTCTTCCAGTCATAGAAAATGCAATTAGGTCACTTTTTTCTTTAAGTTCTCTTTATTTTATATTTCAATCATTTCTGGGAATAGGCTTTTCTTTTAAAACTCAATATTAAAAGTTCAATTTCTATAAAAAAATTGAGGGGCAGCTAGGTGGCACAGTGGATAGAGCACTGGCCCTGGAGTCAGGAGTACCTGGGTTCAAATCTGACCTCAGACACTTAATAATTTTCTAGCTGTGACGTTGGGCAAGCCACTTAAACCCATTATCTTGCAAAAAAAATGATCAAACTCATTATAAACTATTTCTATATCATTTCTTATTTCTCATTCATCCATCATGATGAGAAAAAAATGTAGCTACTTGAATATTAATAGCTTTGTCTATGGATTTTTTTCCCATTACAGCAGATATTAAATACACAACTCCTCCCTCATCAAGAGATGTTGATGAGTCATCTGAAGAAATAAGTAAGATATTTTTTATGACAACTATCCTTTGCTCTTAAGTATTCCCTTCTGTTATAGAGCAATTAATTTTTTTTACTTGAAATGTTGAACCATATGATTTCTGTCTAGGACCCTGAGGAAACAGAGCTGATAACATTTGGTATATAGACTTTCATCCCTTTGTCGTACTAGAAAACTGACTTTATTTCCAACTAGCAAATGATATAGATGGGAAGATATTCAGAATGGGTTAAAGTGTACTAACCAGGGCAGTTAAGTGGCACAGGGGATAGAGCACTGACCCTGGAGTCAGGAGGACCTGAGTTCAGATTTGCTCTTAGATACTTAATAATTTCCTAGCTATGTGACCTTGGGTGAGTCACTTAACCCCATTGCCTTGCAGAAACCAAAATAAAATAAAAGAAAATAAAAATAAAGTTAACTAACCAAGAGATCTAGAAGATGTTATGTAGCAACCTCTGGACTTAGGGATAAAGCAAGTGCAGTGAACCCACAGTAGAAGTTTGGGCAAGGTATTTTGGCCCCACTAGTGCCCACCTTTGGTCCAGACTTGGGAAAAATTCTCCAGGACTTGGAATATCTTAGATTTATAATGAAAACCACCTGGCTTAGATTTTATATGGAGTAAGCAGTCAGAATGAGAGTATTTGTTATCTTTTTGTTATCCTTTCTTTTTACCAAATCAAATCAAAAATTGAATATCACAAGATGCCATATTTTAAATATAAGAGAATTCATTTCACATTTTATGAATTTTATTATACTACTGGTTTTATGAAAATAGACTGGTTAATAAAGCAAAATAGTGGAGAGATTTTTAAAGTTTATCTCTACCCATAGGTGATGAAAATTTGTCAACCATGGTATCAGGTAAGAGAAGGTTTTTCTAACCATCAAGATATATGACAGAAAAATAAAAGGAAAAACATTTAATTTTTTTTAAATTTAAAAAAAGAAAAGGAAGAACTGCTAAAGATAGATTTTAAAAGGCTGTGCCATTAAAGCTAGTTTTCTTGGTTATACATCCTAGATATTACAAATGAAATGCAAGTTTAAGTAAAATCACTTGTTTTCAATAGTCCTCCCTTAGACACATACACTTGAGGAGAAGATACTGTTGTTATGAAAAAAGGGCAATATTTTCTAATTCTTCTAAGGCATGAAAGTAGTAAAGTCGGGGGGTCATCCAATCCACCATTCTCATTTTATGAAACCTTGATGAGAAAATCAAGGTCCAGTGAGTTTTAAGTAATTGTCCTATGCTCCATAGGTAGGAAATAAAAGTCTGGATTAAAAACCAAGTCTTCTATGACTAAATTCAGTGCTCTTTTTATCTGCATTGTAGAGCCCCTTACATCTTCAAGCCTCAGTTGGACTCAGTGGTCAACTCAAGGTCTCATAGATTTTATTCTTCAGTGCAACAAAGTCAATTTTGCAATGGAGAAAAAAATTTGATTTTTTTTCCTCTATTCAGAAGTTTGGGGGATTTTGGGTTAATTATAGGGTATTAGATATGTTTACAGAACAGTGTTTGAAATCTGTTAAATGGAACATTACAAGATACAGTAGGGATGGCTAAGTGGCATAGTGGACAAAGCACTGGCCCTGGAGCCAGGAGTACCTGGGTTCAAATCCAGTCTCAGACATCCAATAATTACCTAGCCAAGTGGCCCTGGGCAAGCCACTTAACCCTGTTTGCCTTGCAAACCCACCCCACCCCCAAAAAAAGACAGTAAAAATAGTGACTCAAGGAGTAAGAAAAGTAAGAAAGATAATAAAGACAGGGATAGGTGAGTGATGCATAAAAAACAAAACAAAATTATGACTAGGGAAACACCAAGTTCAAGTTCTTATCCCAGACCTGCTACTGTGTTAGTACAAGATCTAAAGCAGTACAGCATAGCTGTATGGTAGAGAAAAGCAATTCCTGCAGGTAAGAGCACAGGGGTATTGGTACCAATCCTATGGCAACTTAAAATCATTCATTTTTGTTCAGTAGTTTCGATTGTGGCTAACTCTTTGTGACTCCATTTGGGGTTTTCTTTGTATAGACACTAGAATGATTCACTATTTCCTTCTCCAGTTCATTTTACAGAGGAGGAAACTGAGGTAAACAGGTTTAAGTGACTTAATCAGCATCATTCAACAAGCAAGTAACTGAGGCTGGATTTGAACTCAGGAATATGAGTCTTCAGACTTCCAGGTCCAACATTCTGGGCACTATGGCACCATCTAACTGTCTTTAAAAAATCAGGGATAATCATCTCTAATGATAATTCCGATTGGATTTTCCAGAAATATCTTCAACTAGATATATCAAAAGTTGAATTCATTTTTTCTCCTCCTCTTTGAAAACTTCTTTTCCAAATCTCCCAGTTTCTGTCAAAGGCACAATTATCCTTCCAATCTCCTAGGTTTATCACCTTGGTATAATCCTCACTCTCTCCCAGGAGATCCAGTCCATTGCCAAATCTTTTCATTTCCACATTCACAATATTTCATAGATGATAACTTCTCACTCCCACAGCTGCTATCTCTAGTTCAATGCCGCAACACCTGTCTAAGATTATTGCAGCAACCTCCTAATTCAACTCCCTACCTCAAGTCTCCCTCCACTACAATCCATCCTAAACATCACTGCCAACATATTTTTCCTTAAACATAAATCTGATGTGACTCTCTCACTTAAGCAAATTCTTTTGCCTTTGGGAGAAAAATAGGAATGTTTCTTTTTTTTAATGTTTCTTTTATTATGGCACTTTGCCATCCATTTAACCTGACCACTTCTTAGTACTCACAAATGACGTTCCACCTTGTAACTCTAGGTCTTTACCCTGGCTAGTCCACATGCCTGAGATTTTCTGTCTCTTTTTAACTTCCATTTCATCAGGTCTTCTTCGTTCTTTAAGTTCTATCTACTATGATCTACTATATCTAGCTTCTAGTTGTAGTACTATCTTCCACTTTAACCATTTCCTGGTGCCTCTCCCCTCAACTGCTAATCTCTCAAATACGGTGCATTTCACTACTTTGCCCATGTTTGTATTAATTAATGCTCTATTTATGTAATTTACATTTATACATGTACTTGCTGCTTCCCCTACTTAAATGTAAGCTTTTTAGAGGTAGAGATTGTTTTGTTCTTTGTATTTGTACTCCCAAGGTCTAGCATAGTGGCTTGAGGTACAGTGAATAGAGCCTGGATTCAGGAAGGGCCAAATTCAAATCTAGCCTCAAACACTCCTTAGCTGTGTGACCTTGGGCAACTTCCTTAATCCCTATTTGCTTCAGTTTCTCATCTGTAAAATGAAGTTACATAGGGAAAGCAAATAACAAACCATTTCTGTATCCTTGCTAAGAAAACCTCATAGACAAAAATCAATGAGATCATGGAGAACTGAACACAACTGAACCACAACAAATAAATATTTGCTTAATTGATTGATGTTGACCCTTAAGCTTATCACCATAAACCTACCACTTGGCAATAAACCAATGCAATAAAGAAGAAAGAACAAGGAAGGACCATCAGTATAACAAGGCAAATATGTATATATAATATATATATATACACAGCTATATAAAGTAGATGTCTTCCTATGTATATATCTGTACATGTATAATTGTATGTGAACTCTACCGAAACACTTAGCTCTTCTCTCTTTCCATTCCCCTCCCCTCAGGAAAGGCAACCAATGCTGTGGTGCTTTTAAGATCATACCTTTTCTATGTTAACTATTGGAGCCTATCATACTACTACTGCAGCAAATGACCTTGTGCAAATTACTTTCTCTTTTTGTACCTCACTTTTCTCAATTGTAAAGCAAAGGAGCTTAACAAAGTGATCTCTAAAGTAATCTTTGATGTTTTTAAATTTTGATGCTTTAAAAATGTTTAATTGATAAGAAAGGTGAAATTATTTCCCTATCCATAATCAATATTTACTTCAGCTATTGTTCTTCAGAGAAATTAAGAGTTATTGTTGTTAGACACAGAGTAAGAATCATCAATGAAAGTTATGACCTTAGCAAGACAGATGAAAAAAGGCCCCAGAAAATCCTAGTAGTCAGAATATATAAACTCACTGCTTGGAAGGAGTCCCTAATCCTTTCTGAGAGATTTCTAAGTGCCAACTTTGGTAAAACAGATATGTGATATGTTGCCTACACAAATCCTTAGTCAAAACTGGACACAGGGCGCACCTAGGTGACACAGTGGATAGAGCACTGGTCCTGGAGTCAGGAGTACATGGGTTCAAATCTGGCCTCAGACACTTAATAAATACCTAGCTGTGTGGCCTTGGGCAAGCCACTTAACCCCATTGCCTTTGCATTGCCTGGCAAAAAAAAAAAACACTGGACATAGAATCTAAGAGAGAATGAGGTCTTAGATAAGGACCTGAAGAAGTATTTCAAAACTGAAGTAGAAGCCTGGAGACTGACTAGATCTTAAGGCTCATTGGGCCAGGAGTGATCTATTATCACGTATCTAGAATGTAATATCACTTAAAAATCATAGTATTTTCTATTGTGTCCTTTTTTTTCATGGAGTGAAGTTCAAATATTCCTCAAACTTAAAGTGCTCCGTATGTAGCAAAATATCTCCAGTTAATAAAATTGAAGATTTTACATTTTTCTTCATCAAGGTGAGAGTTTATTCATTATTAACAGCCATTTTCTTTATTTAGTCCTACCAGCTGCCTTCTCAACTCCTTCATCACCAGTAGTTGCTGACCATTCAGGTAAACTATCCAATAGGAGCTGGTAATTGAAAAATCATTAACAGGTGCCTTTCTGATCCTTACACATGTAAACAATTAGGAAATAGAATGAAAGTCGTGGCTCATTTTTATTTATTGTGCCTACTATAGTTCCTATGTAAGGTTGTCCAATAAGACAACTATCATTAACTAAAGTGAAAGGAAAACTGGATAAATTCAGTACAAGATATAAAGGACCATTAGAAGATTTTAGAGGAAGGTGAGATCATTTCCAGCTAAAAGGTAAAAAAAGGAAGATTTGATGAAGAAGGTGGTACTTGATCTGTGCTTCTAAAAACTGGCACATATTTAATAAGCATGAGTATACGGGAAAGGGGCACTCCACAAAGAAGGAACAGCTTGAACAAAAGCATGAAGATTTATTCAGGGAAAGGTGAAAATTCCAGTTGGACTGTAACATAAAGAATGTGAAACAAGGTAATGGGACATTGGTATGGAAAGGTGATTGGACCTGCCTTCAATATGGTTTGTGTTCTGCCTTAAGAAGGAAGGTCCTGCCTTCAACCTAAGTCTAGGGAATTGAGGCCTTATCCACCAAACAAAAGAGAATCATTACAGATTTTTTAAAGGGTGGTATAATGATCAAATCATCAAAACTGTTTTTAGTAATATTTCTATGACAGAAGAGCATAGTATTTTGATTACTTGGATACTCTTGAGGGTCACCAAAGATGAGAAAGCCTAAAAGGAAAAAAGATGGCTTGTATTCCTTCACTAAAAAACTTTCTGCATTAAGTATTTGTCACTAGTTGCTTTTATCCATTATCTAGAAAACTTGACCTGGTTGCTAGAATTTTACTGCTATACAGCATTAAACTATATGATTCTCAATCTTATATATTTATGGATTTAAGTCACTGAAAAATGAAAATACAAAATTAATGAGATTCCTCACCTGTTATCTAGTCAAAGAATAAAGGCATTATATATCATCTTGAGCAGTCTGTTTGCTCTATGGAACTCTAACTCTTTAATACTCCATCAGAGTGGTGACTGTCCAGTGATGGAGACTAAATCCCATCTATATCTGCCCATTCTGTGCAACTCTGTCCATGACTTCCTGTAGGTTCTGGAAATGCTTATATTTTGAATGAACACATTTATAGATCATTGAATTCCCTTTCTGGATTGATGGATCAAATGACAATTCATGTTTCTATGGACACAGTTTACAAAGTCCTCTCCTGATGACCTTATGACATAAAATTACCATTATTATATCCCCTATTTACTGAGTTGTAAATTGAAAGTCGAAAATTTAGAAAAACTAAGTCATAAAGTCATATGGATTATAATTATGGAGCAGAGTTGAAACACAAATCTGTCATATTATTCTAAATCCAAAGATCTTTTGCCTACAAAACATTGCCTCATGTATGTTAAGTAACTGTATTCATCTGTTGGAAGTGAATAGTATCAATATTTAAATATTCATTCTGATATTTTTATAGCACCATCAATCGAAGATTCACATCCTTCATCACCAGAAGCCTTTTATACAAATATGCCTTCAGGTATGGCACTATGAGGAAATAAGCATAACTGCTTATTTAATGTATTAAATTACACTTAAATCATAATAATGGTGGAAGAAACTCATTAAAAATATAAACTATTTAATTACCACTGATGTAGTTACTTAAGATGAAAGACTGAGAGAAAAGACACTAAGACCCTTAAGATAATTCTAGCTTCAGTCTACTCTCTAAATCTTTTAAGGTAGTTTTTCATCTAAAATCTACATACAATCTAGAAATTCTTAATTTTTTTGTATTATGGATTCCTTTGGCAGTCCAGTGAAGCCTATTGACCCCCTTCTCAGAATAATCTTGTTAAATGCAAAAAAATAAAATGCATTGAATTACAAAGATAAAAAATTATATTTAAATAGCTACAAAAATATTTTAAATGAATTTGTAGACTCTCAGGTCAAGAATTCCTATCTTTGGCTATTTAAAGTTTTATTATGGGGCGGCTAGGTGGCACAGTAGATAGAGCACCAGCCCTGAATTCAGGAGTACCTGAGTTCAAATCCGACCTCAGACATTTAATAATTACCTAGCTGTGTGGCCTGGGGCAAGCCACCTAACCCCATTTGCCTTGCAAAAAACCTTAAAAAAAATAAAGTTTTATTATCATACACTGTGGTACTCTGTAGCTCCCAAACCTCAACTGTTCATATCTATATATAAAAAGAGATAATCTTGTTTTCACTTCATGCCTATTTGACTGAATCATAGAATCTTAGAGTTGGGAATGATCTTAGAAATCAATTAATTTAATTTCCTACTAGATGAAGAAATCAATTCTTGACATCTTTATTGACCAAAGAGTCTCTACTTGAACATTTCTATTGGTGGGGAAATAAAAAAATATCTTTTCTTTTGGGTAAGGTTCAAGACTTTGAAAGTTCTTTGTATTTAATAAAAAAAAATCTGTTTGTATATAAAGATCAATATTGTCCTAATTTTTCTCTTCTGAGCATATAAAATATATATAATATTACTCCTACATAATGGCCCTTCCAATATTTGAAGGCATAGTTATAATGCCCTACTTGTATTACTTCTCTAAAAGTCTGAATATTCTTGTTTTTTCTACCGTTGTATAATAATTTTAATAGTTCTAATTATTAAAAATCACTTTTTTTATTTTAAGCCAAAATCTCTGAATTTTTAATTGGTTTCATATCAAACTAGAGTATGGTGCTTCTTTGATAGAACTATCTCCCATATCAATATACATAGATAGGGATAATTGTGTTCCTTACCTAGATTGCTGGGTTAGATAAATAAACTCCTTCCCTTTCAAGGTAAACGGTAGCCAAGCTTTTTAATTTTATTTCAGTACTACCTGTTGCAGATTCAAATCCTCCTTCACCAGGAATTCTTGATAATTCAATTCCAGATTCAGGTGAGTCTCTATGTACCAGTTGGTGCAATAATAAATGAATACAATGTCTTTCACATGCTAACCTTAATCATTGTTGTGTCTTTAAAAGACAAGTCTCCAGTGAGACTAGTAAATGGGACAGGAAGATGTTCAGGTCGAGTGGAAGTTTACTACCAAGGAACCTGGGGGACCGTGTGTGATGACCATTGGGAGCTGAAGGAAGCAGGTGTGGTGTGCAGGCAGCTCGGCTGTGGGCAGGCTCTCTCAGCCCTCCATGGGGCCCACTTTGGCCCAGGCTCAGGGAAAATTCTCCTGGACAATGTACAGTGCATTGGAGGGGAAAGTCACCTGTCTCAGTGCTCCCATGATGCCTGGTTCACCCACAACTGTGGTCACAGAGAAGATGCCAGTGTTATCTGTGCAGGTGAGTATTTTTTCTTGTCTCTTTAAAGCTCATCCTTTGTATGGACCAGGCTCATAGCTTTAGAGATATCCTGGAAAACAAACTGGTTGATGAATAAACATGATGATTATAGCTATTTTAATTTCTCTATCGATAGGTGATGAGAATCCAACAACTATTTTATCAGGTAGTCCAATGAAGTTATTGTTTTTCTTGATAAATTTTGTGTCTAAATACCTAAGTGTAGGAAATAAAAAAATATCTAGAATGCTAATATGTTTAACTCTATATATCTTTTACAGAAAAATCTATAATAATAAAATTTCATATAACTATGATGTAGTTTTAAGATGAATAGGCTTTTCTTTGTAAAATGCAAAAATCAGAATTCCATAACCTAATAATTCTCTAAAAAAAAATGAGTAAACCTTTTTTAAAACATATGGATCATATTAGACATTTGGATTCATAGTTAACTTCCAATGGTTTTGTTAATGGAGTGCTAGGATAAACAAACCAAAACAGCAACTAATCCAAATAATCTCTAGTATTTAGCTTTGGGTAGCATATTTCTAAAAAATTTTCCATTATATATACATTCCAAGTTATATTTTGATTAATATTAAAACATTCATTTGCAAACTCAAATCATGAATCATATGACAAAGTTGGGAAGTATCTAAAACTTAAGGTATTTATTCCTAGAAAGGCTTTGGGGCTAAAATGTAAATTTAATTCAAAAAAATTTATAAGATACTTAAATCGAATTGACTGTTTTGGAGTTGTACCAAATTATCATTGATTTCTGACTATATATGTAATTAAATTTTGTCCACTTGACCCACTCAACAGTAATATCAACTGTACTATGAACATCTTATATCAACTTGCATTGTCCTGTTATTGATCCTGTTAGATTTATTCTCCATATCAACTGTGACCTTCTTTTCCATGACCACTGCCAATAGGATAGTCAGGATGACCTGAGTTCAGGTAGTTCCTCTGACATATACTGGTTATATGACCTTTGGCAGTTCTTCTAAACTCTTAAAGTCCCAGACCTTTCTCTGGGATGTTAGAAAATAACCCATCTACATTAGTAGAGGGAATTTCTATACCAAAACTTCCCCATATCCATGAAATCACAGGTCTACAACCATCTACCCCTAGAAAAGTATTATTATTCCATGAGCTCATTTCCACTCACCTAGATTATTGCCTTTGTCTTTTTCCAAGTCTTCTCATGACCAATCTCTCTCTTCCTCCTCCCTCCAATCCATCTTTTGTACCAAAATATGACTCTGTTTAATTCTGGTGATGCTTTATTGTCGCAACATTCAAATTTCTCTTGTTGCCTTTCAATATCCTTTACAACAAAGCATGAGCTGTCTTTCCAACCTTCTTGAGTTCTAAACTACTTATGGCAGTGAAGAAGTGGAGTGGAAAGAGCTCTGGGCTGGGAGTGGACAGAGCTCTGGGCTGGGATCAGCTTCAGATCCTTACTTAGCTATAAAATCCTGACCAAGTCATTTAACTTTTGCTTGCTTCAGTTTCCTCAAATGTAAAGTAGGGATGATAAAATTGCCTACTTTCTAGAATTCTTGTCAGGATCAAATGAAATAATATTTTTAAGTGCTGAGAAATGTCTGCAAATATAAGTACTTATTAAATTCTTATTGCCTTTGTTCTGCTCTCCAACCAAGCCGGATGAATCTCTGTCAGAAAGCACATTACTTTTTTTTTTTACCTTTGGTCAAACTATTCCCTGTGTTTGGAGAATGCTCTCTCCCTTTCTTCATTTGCTGGATATCCTACCAATCCCTTAATGCCAGTCTCAAATGCTACCTTTACAAAAGTCTTATTTGGGAAGGTCCTTTCTTATAGTTTACATTTTATTTTTTTCAACTTTCTTATACATTTAACTATTACATTTTTGTATTGGTGTCAACCCCTTCTCCTATTTTGTCATTAAGATACTGAGAGTAGTGACCATGACTATTAAAAACTTTACACCTGCTTCATAAGCTGTTCAATAGGTCCTTACCACATGCTTAATGCTGTTATTGTTTTGTTGCTGTAGCAGTACCATGGAATAATCTCTCCTAATGTTTTTGTGAACAGTTTCAATAATTTAGAGCATGATGCAATATGATTAGGTAGATTTGGAATTGAATCTGACTGAATAGTCATCTACCATGTCAATTAGGTATTCTAATGGAGTGCCCCAAGAATCTATCTTTGACCCTCTTCTATTTAATTTTTTTCATTGAGGTAGATAAATGCATAACTGGCATGCTTCTCCAACTTTTGTTTGCCAACAGGTATAGTTAATACGTGAATTGCAGAATAAGAATCCAAAATCTCTCAGTAGGATGAATCAAAAATTAAATTTAAAGATAAATGTAAAATTATACACTTGGATAACTAAAATCAACTTGAAAACTATAGAATGAGAGTAACATGATTAAATAACAGTTTACCCAGAAAAGAACTAAGGATTTCATTGTAATACAAGCCCCATTTTGGTTGTAATTTTACAACCCTAAAAAGTTAGGGCAACTAGGTGTCACAGTAGATAGAGCACTGGCCCTGGAGTCAGGAGTACCTGAGTTCAAATCCAGCCTCAGACACTTAATAATTACCTAGTTGTGTGGCCTTGGGCAAACCAATTAATCCCATTTGTCTTGCAAAAAAAACCAAAAAAAAGAAAAAGTGAAAAAAAATTTTACCTGGTATTAAAGACAGCCAGATCTAGGACTAGAAAAAGTAATTATCCTATTGTACTTTGCATATTTCAGATCACGTATAAGGTACAGGTCTCAAACACGTAGTGCACGGACTACAAACAACCTACAACTTTCCCAGTACAGCCAGAACCAAATTAAAATGTAATTGGGATATCCTTAACCAAGTAAATAAAAAGATAACAAATGCAAATAATATTACATTTTTAAAACTAATGCAATATGTGATCAATAGGGATCTATGCAGAGTTCAGTGACCCCCTAATTCTATTAAAGTTTGACACCACTGGTCTAGAGCATTGTGTTCAATTCTGTTGCTACATTTTAGAAAGAACACTCATAACCTAGTGAGTATTAAGAAGAAGGAATCCAAAATGGTGAAAGAAATACAGGTGATCTCATTACAAAATTGATAAGAGAGGATTTATAAAGGATGGAAAAGAGAAAGTTGGATTAACTTGTTGTTATTGGCCCCAGATCTAAGCAGAACTAAGAGCAAAAAGTTCAGAATGTATGTAGACTGGTTGTAAGAAACTTGCCTTCCTAATTACAGCTATCCAAACCTTAAAAGGTAATGGGTTCACTGGTATTCATTTTATGGAATCCAGCTGGCCAGCTGGGAGACTTTTAGTCCAGGAATCCAAAAGGATCCCTTTTGAGGCAAGGATTTATTGGATGATCTCCATTCTAATATTCTTTTATTCAGGGGGGAAGTTATGTAGAGTAGTAGATAATCACCTCTAGAGTCAAGAAGAGTTCTCTTTGTTGGTTCAAATCTGACCTTAGATACTTACTAGTTGTGTGTCCCTGGGCAAGTCACTTAACCCTGTTTGCCTCAGTTTCCTCATCTATAAAATGAGCAGGAGAAGTAAATGCCAAATCACTATAGTATCTCTACCAAGAAAACCCCCAAATTGGATTATGAAGGGTTGGTCATGACTGAAATGATTGAACAACAACAATGGAATAAAATGAAGATAATGATAACTCTCATCATAGAATCACAGAATATTAGAGATATAAATGGGGCAATAGAACATCTAGTCTAATCCGTTCACTTTGTGGACAAGAACACTGAGACTCTGGGAAATTAGTCATTTGCTTAGGTTACATACCTAGTTAGTTGTAGAGTGCAATTTATATTAGGGAAAGCCTAATGGTTACAAGGTAGACCATCATCCTCCAAGACTGTGATATATGAGATGGAATTTTAGATACTTATAACATTTGTTCCGGTAACTTTCCTTAAAAGTTTTCACAGCAAGCAGAAATATTATATTAGGATGCTGTTGGGGATGGGGGAATTGGGGGGAAGTTCCAAACTTATCATGAGAAAATTTGGTCACCAATACTGACTTCTCCATTTTACTAGCCTATGACCTTGGGCAACTCATTTAGCCACCATGAGTCTCAGCTATCTCTGTAAAATGGTAATGATACTTTATAATCTATTTCATAATCCTGAAAAAAACACTTTATGGCTGTACAATTTTATATAAATATAATTAATTATTATCCTTATTATTGCTATATTTTGCTCCCAAAGCTGACAAAATCATGTTAATCTCTAAGACATACTGACTGGATCCAGTACCCATTTATGTTATTTCACCTCAACTGGGTTCTCAAAAATCAGCTAGAACACAGCCAACCATGTTCAATATGCTGGCTACCAGGTCAATCTCTGAGAAAAAACTTTCTTTCATTTTCTGACTGTGTTTCCCTGAATGAAAATTGCTACACTGTGTTGTAATTATTGTGCTTTCTCTCTGGATATGTTTCCATTAACTTGAGATAAATGGATTCTCCTGATTCTCTGAGTCAAATACGCAGGGTTAGTACAGTGGAAAATGAATGTGTTATGCTTCATGAATACATCATCATCATTTTTATGAACACAGGAGAATGGCCTCCTGTGAGACTAGAAAATGGGACAGGAAGATGTTCAGGTCGAGTGAAAGTTTACTACCAAGGAACCTGGGGGACTGTGTGTGATGACCATTGGGAGCTGAAGGAAGCAGGTGTGGTGTGCAGGCAGCTCGGCTGTGGGCAGGCTCTCTCAGCCCTCCATGGGGCCCACTTTGGCTCAGGCTCAGGGAAAATTCTCCTGGACAATGTGCAGTGCAGTGGAGGGGAAAGCCATCTGGCACAGTGTTCCCATGATGATTGGTTCACCCACAACTGTGGTCACAAAAAAGATGCCAGTGTCATCTGTGCAGGTGAATAAATATTCCCTCACTTAAAACCTCAAATCTCATGCTTCAAAGAGACTATTCACAGTTCACTAGGTAGAAGACAATGGTCTGTTCCAGTAATAATTGATGATAACATGTTCTGAAAGACTAAGTCCTATGCCTTCATGAAAATGTATGCTCTGTATATTTTCTTGCTATGGTAGCCAAGATATTCAGTTCTTTATTGATTTTCAAATTCTATCTAAAAATCCAGAAGCCTCATTTATCTAAATAATCTGTTATCATTACTCTAAAACAGAGTATGGGAAGGAATGATAGGGATGATTTTATTTTTCTTCCAAAAAAGTCATTATTTAAAAATTATACATTTTCTGAATATTTCATATTTAACAAGTCAATTACCAACTATGGTAGGAAATTTATAAAGCAACTTTGGAATAGTATAAAGAATTTAACAAAGATAATATAAGAAACTTTTTGATACATAGAAAGAAAATAGTTCCTGTCCTCAAGGTGAAAACATTCTGATGTTACCAGTAAAAGTCTTAGAACTCTATATGCCTTTCATACAAAGTTGGTTCACACAAAGACACTGGACCTCAAAAAATACCAAAGGATGGACAGCTTCAAATTAAAGCAATTTGGATGAATATTGGATAAGGGACATAGGATCTGCATTAGACTCATGATGAACTACAGAAAGCCCTCCCTCTGTCACATACTACTTACATGTCTATGGATAAGAGTCTTCATACAGCTTGCAACTTAAAAAATAAATCACCAAATTATATCAGTGAAAGAAACTTTCACATTTTGCTTTTTGTTAAAAAATGAAAGGAAGCAAATTTTGTATTACATAATACTAATTGTTTCCCACCCATACAAGAAATACATGTTCATCTCTTTTCTTTGGAACCAAACTCTGCCATTATTAACCAACATTACACTTATTATTTTGTGGTTTCTATTTTTGTTACTTTAGTCATTGTGCATTTTGCCTTTATGTTTCTGCTTATTTTCTTTATACCATTTCATGCTGAATATCTTCCCATTTATCTCTGTAGTCATCATATTTACTTTTTCTTTCTGCAGAGTAATATCCCACTATATTTCCATTCCATACCTTGTTTAGTCATTCTCTAATCTATGGACTTCTACTTTGTTTCCAATTATTTTTCTATGGCAAAAACAGTGTTGCTGTAAATATTTTTGGTGCTTATGGAACCTTTCTTTTTAGAATTTAATTCTGTGATAGGAGAGCAAAAATCTTAGGATCAAAGAATTTGGACATTTTAGTTATTTTCTAATTCCAGATTGCTTTGCAGAATAGTTACTGTAATTCACAACTCCACCAGAGAAGTATCAATGGATTTTTATGAAACCCTTTCAATACTGATTATTGCCATTTCTTGTCATCTCTATTTAAGTTATTTAATGTAGAATGAAACATCAAAATTATTTTGATTTTTTATTAGAAATATAAAGAATTCTTTCAACATCATTGTTAAAAGTTACAAATCTCTTATGAATTGTTTTTAACCCATTGGACACTAGTTTCTTATCTTCTATATTTGTACTCACCATATATATTATATATACCTGAACATATACCTGCACACATAAACACATATAATTTAAAAAAGACTTAGATTCTAAAGTTTTTCCCAAATTGATCATTTCTCTTCTTCTCAATGTTAGTTTTTCCATGAAAAAACTCTTAAAGTACATGTAATGAAAATTATCTTTTAACTTTTCATTCTTGCTTTCTGAAGTAATTAGATAATATGATCAACTTATAATCTGAGAACTTGATTATCCATCTCATAACTTAGAGGCATTAGAGTATCAGTACACAAATATCTCACCTAGATAGAATATCAGAATATTACAAATATTGAGAGAAGGCTAAAAGTTTCAATCATTCATTTTTGCTTCCTATTTCAAAAAAAACAATGATTTAATGATCTGTTCTCTAACAAATAAAAACAGAATCTTCCTCCTTATTATCATCATCTTCACTGTCAATATCAATGTCAGCATTACCAACATTATCAGCTATAAAAATTTCTAATTCATCAGGTAAATACAAATGTGCATATGGATTCAAATATACATTGTTACTTTAATAAAAAAGTCATTTTTCTTGTGATTTTGCATATACTAAGAGAAATATTCAGACAAAAAATGAAAATATTCAGACAAATTATACTTAAAAATCAGGATGATTGGTGTGGTGGTAGTGTGGGAAGAGGGAAGAGAAGAGATTAGAAAAATAATATGGAGATATAATTAGCACATTCTGACAAATGATTGGGTTAGGAAGATGAGAAAGTATGAAGAACTAACAATGATTTCAAAGTTAGGCATTTGGGGTATTGGAAGGAAAGGAAAGTGAGGAAGACTTGTGGGTTTTAAGAAAAAGAAAATTCTGTTTTAAAATGTTGAGATGGAGACACTGAGATAAAAACTATCCAATAGGCACCTGGTAAAGCAAATTTTGAATTCATAAAGAAGATATACATGAGACATTTCCATAAATTTGATGGAAGAAAAAGAAAATAAATGGGGGGGGGAGGCCTGGAGTATATATATGCCTAAAGGGAAGGACATGGATGATGATCTTGCAAAGGTAACAGAAGGAACAATCATGTAGGAAAAGAATCACTAGAGAGGAATGCTATAAAAACCCTGGGAGAAAGAGGAAATACAAATAGAGAGTGGTTACAGCAGGGTTAAATTCTGCAGAGAGGTGAAGAAAAAAAGTAATGTGAAAAGGTTAAAAGGTTTTTAGATTCAGCAAAGAAGAGATCATTTGTAAGCTTGGCTAAACCAATTTCTATTTATGTTCAAATTGTGTTCAACTCTTCACGACCCTATTTGTGGTTTTCTTGACAAAGAAATTCCCAAATGGTTGCCATTTTCTTCTCCAGATCATTTTACAAATGAGGAAATTAAGGGAAAAGAGGGTTAAGTGACTTGACCAAGGTCACACAACTAGTAAGTATATCAAGCTGGATTTGAACTCTGGTCCTCTTTATTCCAGACCCAGGGTTCTGTCACTGAACCACAACTAAAAAACAAAGTTTAAAGATAATTAAGATGGTTGAGGAGTAAATGGACTGTGTAGAAGTGGAACCAAAGAGTGTAAACAAACTCTCTTGGGAGTTTATCTGTGCTAGAGAAGCAATTTATAGGATAGTTTGAAGTAATAGTATGACTAATTGAAAATTTTCTAAGGATGGGGATGATCAGAATACATTTGGGAGGCAGATGGGAAGTACCAAGCAGTCCCAGAATAAATAATATGACTTTGTAAGAAAATGAACTTCATTTCTTAAAAACTGGAGAAGAGGAGCAGCTAGGTGGTGCAGTGGGGGCGGCTAGGTGGCACAGTGGATAGAGCATCGGCCTTGGAGTCAGGAGTACCTGAGTTCAAATCCGGCCTCAGACACTTAATAATTACCTAGCTGTGTGGCCTTAGGTAAGCCACTTAACCCCATTGCCTTGCAAAAACCTAAAAAAAAACAAAAAAAAAACTGGAGAAGAGAGAATGGGAACTGATCCTGAAATGATTTTATGTGTAGCACTGGGGGGGAAAAGGATTTCAATAATTAATGCCTCAGTTGAATTGGAATAGTATGATGGAAGGTCCATTGTTAAGATATGCTTTGGTAGCTTGAGAAAGTAGTTTGGAGCAGATACCATAAATAATATAATAGCAATCAATCAGAGAAAACTGAAAGCATTAAAATTTATTTTTACAAATGGAAATCAGGAGAAATGGGTCCTCTCATATGTGATTAGAAGCAGACATGCCACATGGCAGAAGGTAGTGGTAACCTAGGTTTGAGGTTTAGAAAGGGATGAGTAGAAATGAGTCAAGAGGCAAAGTGATTCAAGGGTAGAGGATAGAGTGATACTGAACTGCTTTACTACATTCTCAGGCTATTAAGGGAAGGGCAGCTAGGATGCCCAGTAGATAGAGCACTAGCCCTGGAGTCAAGAGGACCTGAGTTCAAGTCCGGCCTCAGACACCTAATAATTGCCTAGCTGTGTGGCCTTGAGAAAGTCACTTAATCTCATTGCCATAAATAAATTGATTAATTAGTTTTTTAAAAAATTATTAAGGGAGATAAAATGTGGTTAAAATGTTGGTGACAGGTAGAAAGGCCAAGGATAAGTAGGATCACTGGATAGCACTAAGAATGAAGACTAATTTCATGAAGGCTAAAGCACAGAGAGACAGAGAGAGAGAGAGAGAGAGAGAGAGAGAGAGAGAGAGAGAGAGAGAGAGAAGAATTAGAATATTTGTCCTTTATTTTCAAAGAAGACTACAACATCAGAGGTGATCTCACCAACAAGCAAATGAATTAGATTTGAGTGAGGGGGACGCTGTGCTAAGTCGCTAGCCTCACTTTCTCCTCCAGAGTCATCTGAGTCCAGTGGCTAGATCTGAATCAGGATGACTGGAGATGACCTTGAATGCGAGGTAATTGGGGTACAGTGCCCAAGGTCACACAGCTAGGAAGTGTCAGAGGCTGGAATTCAAACACCTGTCCCTCTGATTAAGGCCAGTGCCTTATCCTCTGAAACATCTAGCTGCCCTAGAAGGATAAGAGATTATAATTAAAGAGAGAGGAATTTCAGAATTCTGGATCACTGGGCCTCTTAGCTGCCCCTCCCTTAATAACCTAGAATGATTGTGGTTGATAACAAAATGATGCTATAGCCACTGCTATTTATAAGAGAGATGAAATGAATGTGTAGAGCATGGGATCTGACCATGTTAAAGAATACAGCGTCTTTGAAGTGACAATATATACTAGAGACCCATAAGATCAAGGTGGAGAGGAAGACTGTGAGTTCTATATTGAATTCCTTAAGAAAGGAGGGAACATGTCCTACAGTTTGGTAGATAATTGCCTTTAAGATTTAGTTAAGTAGGAAAGGTATAGAGAAATATGGGATATAAAAATCAAAGAAAATATTAAAATTTACTTTAATTAGAGTAGCAGAGGGATTGTAACCTCTCTCCCACCTAGGATTTTAAATTGAGTTTCCTCCTCAATAATTATAATCAAGTGGTCTGGAAGTCAACATACTGAAAGTTTTTGTCTATACCCTTGCTGATTTTTGAGGCCTGAAGCACAATTGATTTATTCATCTTTTGGAAGCTCCATTCTGGATATTGATTTGCTCCCTGTTTGGGGAAGACTCAGTATTCTGTTTTCCTGGGTAAAGGGGATGTTGGAATCCCTAGGTGATGACTTCTTTGACTACTGTCACCAAATTCATTAGTCTTGTGACTGACAGTTGATCCCAGATCTCCTGAGGCCTAACAGTGCTCTTTTTACAATGACAAACCAAGCTAGCCTCATTCAAAAAACTAAGGTAATGATCATGTTACCTACCAATGTGCCAAGAAAGTTAAAAAGTAACATAACATATTGCAAAAAGGTGGTGATTTGGTAAGGGGAATTCCTCAGAGTTTCCCATCCTAATAAAGTAATAAACACAATCCTTTTTTTAATTTAAAAAGATTAAGTTAATGGAGGATATCTTGAAAGGTGGAAAGATGGTAAAGATGTGGACAAATTAAACATAAATGCTTCATCTAGAAGATGGACCTCTTGTAAGACTAGTAAATAGGACAGGAAGATGTTCAGGTCGGGTGGAACTTTACTACCAAGGAATCTGGGGGACTGTGTGTGATGATCATTGGGAGCTGAAGGAAGCAGGTGTGGTGTGCAGGCTGCTCGGCTGTGGGCAGGCTCTCTCAGCCTTCTGTAGGGCTCACTTTGGCCCAGGCTCCGGAAAAATTCTTCTGGATAATGTGCAGTGCAGTGGAGGGGAAAGCCATCTGGCACAGTGCTCCCATGATGACTGGTTCAAACACAACTGTGGTCATGAAGAAGATGCTGGAGTCATCTGTGCAAGTGAGTGTTTCTTTCTCTTAGACATTCAAAGATTAAAAAAAAAAGAAATTCAAATACTTCATGTGTGGAATTCAGACAGGTTTTAATGACCAGTATCAGACCCTATTTCCCCAATGTGAATTCCAATTGTTTCTTGACTCATCTTCACATTCTTTTTATACAAAAGTCAGTGATAACTGACCAACTAGTCAACCTAGTTTATTCAAATAAGTCATTATCATTGTCCCAAGAATGGACTTGGGTCAGGATTTTGTTACTGTTGCTCCAGTACATTGCACATTGTCCAGGAGAATTCAGTTAAACTTCATCTACAAAGCATGTTGAATTCAGTTTTAATGTTTATTAAGTACCTACTTGTATGAGATATTGTAGGGATACAAAGATAGTTGGGGCACGATCCCCTCTCACAAAAAGCTCACATTTGACTGGTGGTTTCTTTCCAATTGCTTTTCTTCAAGAAATAAAATTCTAGGAGTTTTTTTACCTCTTTTACTGATTTGTCCCTACATCAGATTATTCCATAAGCTTTGTTGTTTGGTGTATTATTCCAGATGCAATAGGATATAAGGCATTTTTCTTTTATTCCAACTAGCAATTCATTCATTCTAACCCTTTTGAACAAGTAAATGCAATTAATTTGTAACAATCTTTATCAATCCCAATCCTCTTTATCTTCCTAAAGCACATTCAAGTTTTGCTATGAATTTTAAGAATATGTTTACTGACCTGAAATAAACCTGCTCCTATTGACATTTTCAAAGAAGGTAGCCCCAGTGGTGAGTGCTAGCAATGTACTAGCTACAAGAACTTAATAATTTATGTACTAGACTCCATGATAAGCACAAGGGATCCAAATATAAACAAAATGAAAGATTTTCCCTTCCCCAAGGAGGCTACATTCTAATGGGGGAGAAGGAAAACATGTAAAAGGGAACTGAGAAGTATAGGAGAGTGGTGGGAAAAAAAAAGGAGTCAGGTGGACTTGGTGGTGAAGTTCAGTAGTAAGAAGCATAAGAGAAGGAAAATGAAGCATGGTAAGTATGAACTGATCCCCAAAAAGAATGCTACCTGAAGAAACTCATCAGTGGTAGAAGGGAGCCAGTATGGTAGAAGGGTGTTTCATGTTGAAAAAGTCATAAGTGTTAATGAAAATTCCAAAATAAAAAGATAAATGAGTCAAGGAGACAACATCTAGAGAAAATCAGAAGCTTTAGAAAAAAGAGCAGGTAGAGGTTCAATTTATACTTCTAACACATTCTATCTGTATGATTCTGGGAAGTCACTTAATCTCTCAGCATCCCAGGTAATTCTCCAACAATCTAAGATTGGCAATTGATAGAATGTCAGACCTGGAGTCAGAAAGTCTCATCTTCCTCAATTCCTGAGTTCTCTAGCCTCAGATAATTCTTAGCTGTGTGACCATAGATAAGTCTCTTTATAACCTGTTTGTCTCAGTTTCCTCATCTATAAAATGAGTTGAAAAAGGAAATGGTAAATTTCCCTGTAACTTTGTGAAGTTACAAAGAATCTTACTATAAATAAAGTACATGAAATAAATGAAAACAACTAAACAAAGTTGAATAACAGATTTGTTCAGGGTCTGATTCTATATTCTAGGGGTAATAAATCCTCTTTACTAATCAGACTAATGCCACCAATGAAATCATAGGTCCAACTTCTATCCCAAAGCTATTCAAAAATGTACCTAGATGTAATATCAAGGTATTAATAGCTATAGAAAAAAGCTTGATGGCCTCAGTCATTTACTTTTGCTCTTTATTTCATAATAACAATAAAGTGATGAATACTTCTTCCCTAACATATAAAAATATAATTCTCTTTATTTTTATTTCCTGCACCAGATGTAGACTCACCACCATCCTCCTCCTCATCCTCCTCATCCCCATCATCATCATCTTTAGCTTCATCTCCAGCAGAATCACCATCACTCCCAGAACCTTCTCAACTATCTTCAAATTTACCTAGTCCATCAAGTAAGCTCAAAGAAGCCTCTGAATCCTAATCAAACTCCAAATTGGGAAATTCAGGATAAGAAATTGAATCTACTCACATCTAAAAACCTTAAGATGTTTTTGAGTACTGATTGAAAATAGAAGGAAGGAAGGAAGGAAGGAAGGAAGGAAGGAAGGAAGGAAGGACGGACGGACAAAAGGGTAGAAGGAAGGAGGAAAGAAAGAAGGAAGAAGTGAGAAGGGAAATAAAAATGAAGGGAAGGAAGAATGGAGGGAAGGGAGGAGGAAAGAAAGAATGGAAGGCAAAATGGAGGGGTGGAGCAAAGGAAACAAGCAATACCACCTATTTTTGTGCTTTTTCTATTGGCTTGAGGCCCCCCTGCCTGTACTATACTCCCTCCTCACCTATACCTCTTACAGTTCCTAGTTTCCTTCAAATCGGGTACCATCTTCTATATGAAACTTCTCCTGACCCATCCCACTTCTAATTCCTACTCTCTTCCCCACCCCCAAATTCCTTTATACCTTTTACTTTTATTTATACATATTTATATGTATAAACATGTCTCTCCCAATAGAATATAAGCTTTTTGAGGACAAATATTCCCTTACTTTTGTCTTAGCATCTTTAGTGCCCAAAACACTTCCTAGCATACAGTAGGTATTTAATTAAATGTTTGTTGAGATTTTTAAATTGATAACTTCAGATGAACTTATGGTTCTAACCATGCCATGAGGTCATAGACTGAGCAATACTTCTTCCTAGTAGTGGTTTAGATGAATTAATGTATGGTGGGTGGGTAGGAATGAAACAACTTCATATGTTGCTATTGAAATCCAGGCTTATAAAGAAACAACAAACTTTACAAGAATCTAAAAGAATACACTATGTGTAATGAAGCTGTAGTGGATGCAATAAATTGAGGGGAGAATTCAAATTCTTTTAAATAATCACATAACTTCCTTTCCACTAATTTGCTGTCTTAAAAAAAAACAGGATTTTCCATCTAAACTTTGAATTTTCAGTCTAAGA
The DNA here is from genome assembly GCF_037893015.1 of Macrotis lagotis. Classification (NCBI taxonomy): domain Eukaryota; kingdom Metazoa; phylum Chordata; class Mammalia; order Peramelemorphia; family Peramelidae; genus Macrotis; species Macrotis lagotis. The sequence goes on along the minus strand of NC_133661.1, from coordinate 88,489,717 downwards.
TTTCAGCATGTTTATGCTAGAGGCAGTATGGTTAGTGTATAAGGCATTGGATTCAGAGTCAGTCATATCTAGTTATATTTAATGTGCCTAAGTTTTTCTCATTTATAAAATAAGGATAGTTGGATTCAGTGACCTTTCAAGTCCCCAAATGTATTATGATGATACTTGGGAAGTAAATCTAAAATGCTGTCTGCTATCCTCAAAAGGGGAAACACTTTTTTCTCTAATGATTATAAGAAAATTTGATAAATCCTACAGTGAAATTCTCAGGCTTTCATTGAATCATAAAATTTTCTAGCTAAAAGGAACATTAGTCTAACACACACACACGGAGAAATACATACCTACACACAGAAACACACACCTATATACTGAAACACACAATTTCCAAATGAGGAAGTTTAATGCTAGAAGTTTTGATTTAATTCAACAATATTAAGTATCTACTATGGGCCAGGCATGGTGTCTATGGGTTTGTGCTACAAAAAGGAATACAAAAGAATCCCTGTTCTCAGAGTTCTTAAATACTACTGGAAGGAAAGATGTACACAAAAAAGTATATTTAACACACAAACAAAGTACATTTAAAAGAATTTGGGCAGTGGTATTGAGGGACAGTTCAGGGTAATTACAACAAGGATGACTTGTTTGTTTGACTTTGTCACACAACTCACTGGTGATAGAATAAACCAATCCTAAGTCTCCTGAGTCTCTATCCACTTTTCTACTGCATCACACTTCTCTGAACTTAGTCCAAAAATAAGATAAAGGAAGAACTTTGTAGATTTGAAAAATTAAAGTATGAGAAAAGAGAAGATGAACAGTATACATTTAATGTATGAATACTTATCTCTTTGTTGCTATTCATAGATAATCAGCCTTCTGTGAGACTGGCAAATGGAAAAGGAAGATGTTCAGGCCGGGTGGAAGTTTACTACCAAGGGACTTGGGGAACAGTGTGTGATGACCACTGGGAGTTGAAGGAAGCAGGTGTGGTGTGTAGACAGCTCGGCTGTGGACAGGCTCTTTCAGCCCTTCGGGGGGCCCACTTTGGCCCAGGTTCAGGGAAAATCCTTCTGGACAATGTGCAATGCAGTGGAGAGGAAAGTCACCTGGCTCAGTGTTCCCATGATGACTGGTTCAAACACAATTGTGGTCACAAAGAGGATGCCAGTGTCATCTGTGCAGGTGAGTGTCTCCTTTCTCTCTCAAAATCACAGTCATGCTTCCTCAACTATATATATACATATATATATATATATATATATATATATATATATATGTATATACATATATATATATATATAGACATTCTATCAATAGTAAGTTGAAAGAAGTCTGATACAAAAACAATTACATATAGTAGAACCTGACCAAAGAGTAATTTAGGAAGAGAAGGATAATCCCTCTGTTAGAAATTTTCTGTGTTATTGGCTCCATCTTTGCAGTTATATATGAACATTTATTTATCATTTTGCTTTCAGTAAAACAATGTGGCTAATAATTTGTCATGTCTTTATTTCTTCTCTTCAACAAGTGAAGAAACTTCAGCAGATACTTCACCAGGTAGTGCAATGATTTATTTGGTCTATTCCCATTATGTAGACAGCTAACAGTCAAGTCAGGTTTGTTCACTTTTATTGAAAAAGTGGAGAAAAATGTAAATAGAAGGAACCTCATATTACCAGTTGAAGTTAGAAACATTTAAGGAATATTTTGTGAGAATGCACTGTGTGCAGGGCACTGTACTAGATTGGAGAGAGATGCAAAGTTTAAAGCAGTCAGGGTGGCATTCAGTTTCTTGAGAAAAATATTGATAGATTTTTTTAACTCAGCTCAGAAAATCATTAAGGAAGGATCTGGTTAATGCTTTCCAGTTATGCCTTTGCCAGAGATCTCCAGAAGCAACCTACAATTTTAATCCACTCATATAATTAATCACCTGCATAGTGTTCCCTTTTCTATGCCTTCTTCTTTACTTCACATTCCTCTAGGGAGTGTTTTTAACATCTAATTCCAATCAATAGTTCTTGAAACCTTCATGAGAGTCTATTATCTAGTTATTCCAGTGGGCAGGTAGCTGGCACAGTGGTTAGAGTGCTGAACTGGAATAAGGAAGATTCCTCTTCCTGAGTTCAAATCTGGCCTCAGATACTTTCTGGCTGGGTGACCCAGGACAAATTACTTAACCCATTTTGTCCCAGTTTCTCTTTTGTAAAATGAGCTGGAGATGAAAAAGGCAAATCATTCCAGGAATTTTTGTAAGAAAATCCTATCTGGAATCACAAAGAATCAGACAGGACTGAAATGACTGAATCACAATAACAAAAGATAGTTCAGTAGATAGAACTCCAGATTCCAGAAGACTTGATTTCAAATCCAGTATCAGATACTTACTAGTTATGTAGCCTGGAGCAATTCATTTAACCTCTATCTCCCTCAATTTCCTCCATTATAAATTGAGAATATAATAGCACCTAACTCCTGGGGTACAAGTGAAGATTAAATAAATTAATATTTCTAGAGAACTTTGATAAGTTCTTGTTTTTTAATTTATATATATATATATATATATATGCTATTTGTTTTCCATTATATACAATAGTAGTTTCTACCTATCATTTTTGTAAGGTTTTGAATTTTACAATTTCTCCTTCATCCTCCCTTCCCTCCCCACGTCTAACAGTCTTTGAGATGTTCCCTAGAAATTCTGCTTATTGCTCTTAACACTGAGTATCAGTGTTCTCCAGTTCTCCAGTAACTTAAGTAGCCACCATGATTATATAATTTCATTCCAATACACAATCATATGTTTCTAGCATTAAATTTTCCTACTTGTTGATTTAGTTTTTAATAAATAGACCAGAGATTTTTAAAAACAAAATCAAACCTGTTAAGTGAAACCCCACAGCTATGGTATATGTTTAAAATTAATTCTAGATCTTTTATGGATCCAGGGCCATACTGTGGGGATTTTCCTTGGTAAATGAAGTTCAGCTTTCATTTTCTCTCTTACTTCCATCCCATAATTCTGAAGCAAACACATCTATATTATCATTACTTAAGTTAACACATAAATAAATACTTATTCAGGACCAAAATAAACAATAAAAGCAATATAAAATAATTCACATTGCTAAGGAATATATATATTTTACCCTTCCCCTCCCTGCCACCAGAGTAATTGGGATATGAGGCCCCTGCAAAAACTCCCAACTCTGATAGGGAAATCTTGGGTATAGTCTCTCTTCAGATGAAGTGAAAGCCCCCTTGCCTCTAATTTGGATTCCAAGAAGTATTGATCTTTCTAAATAAGATGTTTCTTCTTTTTGCTTGATGGGGCTCATAAAAATTACAGGATTTATACCAGTGGGTCTTAGCTTCTCTCTACAATGGTTTTAATGGACAAAACTTAAACAATTTTTAGGAGAGCATTTTTTTAAGCTTTAAATTAAATTGCTTTCAATTAAAATATTAAAATAAATTGGTGCCTTTATTTTTATATCCTAATCATTTCAAAATGTAAGAAGAAAATTATACAGCTTAGATTTCCATGTTTGCTCTTATAAATATTGCATTAAAACAAATAAATAATAACTTGGATGATTAACTATAATATTGTTTATAATAAGTATATTTGTCTCCTTCTATTCTTAGATGCTAAGGAGCCAGCAATTCTCACATCATCCCTGGGACCCCAAGATGTTTCCTCAACACATATTCAACCAGGTAGGTCAAATGTTCAATGTGAATTATTTGTGTTTCCTTTCCATAGTCACAACACTAATTTATGATTGAATCACTGAAGGAAATCCAAAAGATCATAAATTCATATAGTATGAATATAGTTTCAATATAATAGTATTTGAGTTGGAAATTATTTTTAGAGGCTTCTAGCCCAATCCTTTAATCAATATATAAATCCTCTCTACAAAGATGATATCAACTAGATTCTAGTCTAGGATGAAATCTGTAGATTTTGATATCTTGAAGTATATATGGGCAATAGTTCTATTTAAGAAAAACCTCAAAACCCACTCAGATACCCAAAGAAGAGATTCCAAAGGGTAAAAATATCTAACTTTCTGTCTATTCAGTATATATATATAGTACATGTACATATGTTTTCGTGTTATTTCTCCATTAGAATGTGATGCCCTTTGGGCCAGGACCTTGTTTTGACCTTTCTTTATGTATCTAATGCTTAGCTCAGTGTCTGGTACATTGCTTAGTTTGTTGACTAACTAAATTAGTCAAACCAAGGTGTTTCTAGAATATGGTACTATGACAAATCAACTCTGAGGTTCACCGCTGAGTGTGCTAATAGACATTGCATCTTTCTACCTCTTCATTACTTTCCATTCTTAATAAGGAGGGCAGAGCCACTGGTACCACTGGTAACCTTACCCTATGGTAAGGTTAGCATTTCAGCTTCTAAGTGAACTGTAACCATTTACATTAAAACAAAAAAAAAGTTATTGTTTGGGGTCCTAGGGGAGGGGCAAATAGAAAAAAATGGAGAAAGTTTGAAAAACTTTGAGAAAGGGTAGAATTATTGAAAAGTCCTAGTACTTATCCACATGTAGTGACATCATTATGATAGCTCTCCAGACCAAATTTGGGTGATGGAAAGCTTGACCATTTGCAGATAGGTCCCTGAATAATGGACCAGATTACTGAGTTCATTCCAGCATGTCAATGGGATGATGGAACTAACTGACCCCTAAATCCTCTGCCTGGTTGCTTCATGCATCTTGGCAATGGACTTAATCTACCATTAACACAAATCATTGAGTAATGAATCCATTACTTGACATAGGAACATTATGAAATTTGAGAAAAGTGAAAATGATCACCTCAGTTCCCTTAAGCCATCAGCACCATGACGGATGCTTTTAAATTCAATACACTGAAAAAAAATGCCAACCAGGTCAAATAATCCATTAGGTGAGGACCAATGATGGCTAAATGTCTATAGCCATTTGTGTCACCCACTAGATAGCAGTGAAGCTAGCAAATGGCTTAGGAAGATGCACAGAGCATGGTCACATTCTGTCCTAAGTAATATGGCATACTGAGTGTGACAATTTCAGGGACATGAATGTAGCTGATGTAGAATGAAGAAAACTGAAGTGTGGACCAGAAAAGGGCCACTTTGGAGCGGTCTAAGTAAAAACCCTCCTAGATGATGGACAATGCATGAGGGACAGAGCCACCCTGGACAGCTTCATCAAATAGTCAGTGCCAAGCACTGGGAATGCAAAGAAAGGCAGAAAAGACCCTACCTTCGAGGATCCCCCCCCATTCAAGTAGGGGAAACAACTTGAAAATAACTAGGTATATATTAGCTATATATAGAATAGATGAAAGAAAACCATGGGCAAGCTAGGAATTATCTGCTCATATTAATTTGTTTCTTTTTCTGTATTATAGTGGAAAAAGTCCTAGACAAAAAATTGAAGGACCTAGGTGTGAATCCTGGCCCTGCCACTTACTAATCACAATTCTTAATTTAAAATCCCATAGGACCTTAGGGTTTAAAAAGCTCTCTTTACATGCATGATCTCACAATAACCCTGGGAGGGAAGTGATATAGATGTGATTATCCTTGCTTTATAGATCAGAAAATTGAGGCTCCAGTGGGACCTTGCCAATGGTCACACTACTAGTTAAATGACTGAGTCCTGATTTAAATCTGTCTTCTTGATTCTATGACCAGCATTCAATCTACTCTGCCATGAGTGTTGACAAATATCTAAGCCCCTTAGAGAATCAGTTTCTTCAGTTGTAAAAAGGACAATTACACTCTCTACAACATAGGAATAAAGTAAGGAAAATATTTTATAAACTGAAGCATGATATAAATATCATTAGAGGTTATTATCATCATTTCATATTCAAATTTTATATGGTGGTTCAGATACAAATAATCCTAAAAACAAGTGCCTTCCTTGTTTTTCATTTTTATTTAATGTTTTGAAAACCATTAGGTGAATAAAACAATTGTTTCTGTAGATCGATCAAAGCATTAGAATGTAAGCTTGCTGAATTCATCCTCAGTAGGACTGCAGATAAAACAAAAGAAATTATATCTACCTTATCGTGTTCCCTTGTGATTTTGATCCCCTTATTCTATTTTGAAAGTTCTTCACTCCATGGAGTCTGAATACTGATATAATGATATTTGTCAAAAGTGTCATCCATGGCTCAGAACATAATATTCTTTATAACCAACTTTTGGTTGAGTTCTCTAAGATATTTGGAGATCTGTATTTGTACTATGGAGATATTTTTTCCTGTTAGTCTGTGAAAAGTAGCAAGATTCCGGTGTACAATTCTAATCACTGAAGTCACAGTCATTCTAGGTACTCAGTTGATGTGACACTTAGTACAGCTTTCAATAATGTATTGAATAATTCCTACTACCTTGTTACAGGCAACTTGATGGCATAGTGGATAGAGGATCTGGCCTAGAGTCAGGAAGCTTCATCTTCCTGAGTTCAGACCTGGTCTCATATACTTACAAGTTATGTAAACCTTGAGCAAAACACCTAACCCTTTTTGCCTCAGCTTCCTGCTCTGTAAAATGAATTTGAGAAGGAATTGGCAAACTACTCTAGTATCTTTGCCAAGAAAATTCAAACAGTCAAAAATAACTGAACAGCAATGACTGCTACTACTTGGCTGCATAATCTATACTACTAAACCCAAATTCATTCAGATTAACCTTTCAGTAATTTCTGAATGGCAATGTCATTATTATTATTATTATTATTATTATTAATCTACCATACATAATTTACATTTATAGCATCTAGTACTCATGCAAGCTGCTAACATTCCCATTCTCTCTTCATGACAATAGATGCTGACTCTTCACCTCTTCTATCAGTTAATATGAAAAATCATATATTTTATGCTTTCATTAAATGGCTTTCCCCAAAAAAAGTTGAGGAACAGATAGAGTAATATTCAGGATACTGGACAGAATCATTCTATAGAGGCACTACCTCTTTCCTAATGCTAATGAGAGGGAAGCCCAATGAATAAGTATTGGTTGAGCACCTTGTATTCTAGCTAATGCACTAGGCTCTGTGAGGGCCTAAGGAGTATAGGACATGATTCCTGCCTTTAAGAAACTCAGAGTCTATTACAGTTGAAAGCAAGGTCTTTTTGATAAGACAATTATAGAGTAAATTTTCCTTGTGTCTGAAACAAATTTTGACAAATTGAGATTATAGCAAGAATTCCTTGAGGTTTCTAGTTTTTGTATGAATAGCAAAATTTGAATTACCAAAAACCCTGTTATTTTTTAGAATTCATTTTTCATGTTCACTAATCACTCTACTGGAGACTAGGAATACACTAGCTTCTAAGACAAACTTGTATGAGTTCTTGAAGAAATTATCTAAATAAAGATTTTTTTAAAACATTTAAAAAAAATTTACACCCATCTCTTCTATTAAAAATAACTGGCTGTAATTGTATTTTCCATTCCAAAAAAAAAAAATCAGAGAAGAGATGGGATCAAGGGCATTGGTAGGGAGATAATGAAATAAAACATGGGGCTGGGATCTGCCAAAAGCAGTGAGACAGGTAAGGCAGCCAACAATGGGGAGATAGTGAAGTGCCCAGGACAGAACCAGAAATGAGTTAAAATCTCCAGGACTTGGTTTCTAGTTTCCATCTCTTGCATGGATGCTAACTAGGCAGTTAAATGATCAAGAAAGAAGGGATATACAAACTAGTTCTAAAAGGTCAGGAGTCCCCCTCACTGTTCTAAAAGTCTAGCATTTTTCCATTCTAAGTGAATTGAAAGTATTTCAATTTTTAAATTGAATGCCTTACTCCTTGCTTGTCTTCTCAGCCATTGGTTTAAAAAGATTATGGCAAGCTACATTGGAGAGTTCCGTAAGTGAAGGAAGTAGATTCCAGACTTTGATTCAACTTTTATGATCCGCAAGGCACTGTGGATATAAAGACAGAAAGGAAATAATTCTTTCCTTCAACAAACTCCTATACACTCTACTAGGGAGGGAAGGAAGCACAAGTTCTCAGCTAGGTGAATGTGAGGCAATTGGTGTAGGAGAGAAGCAGGCACAAAGGGAGAAGGGTGAGAAATAGACCATTATTGGAACAATGATTAGTCCCTAGGACAATTTGACCAGAACAAAGACTACATGAAGATCAAGAATGTAAAGTAAATCTAAAAATTAGATTGGAACAAGATTGTAGAGGACTTTAAATGCTAGGTTTAGTAACAATAGCAAAGTACATGGCAATAATTGGACTGGGTCAAATTGGGCAAGTTTAGAACTTTGAAGTCAGGAATGATTATTTGAGCTGCTTGATAGATCCTTGAGTATTCCAACAGTCAACATACTGAATCTCCTCTCTGAATGTAGTTTAAAATTCATATGGTTTACAGTTGTGCATTTGGGTCATGTACCAACAGGATTATAAGAACTCAGGATGATCTAAAAGGAACTTTAGAAGTTATCTAGAAATCTAGATGAGGAAAATGAGGTAGAGAAAGGTTAACACCCAAAGTTATGCAACTAATAAAAGTTAGATCTAGAATCTTTACTCCAAGTTCTATACACTATTTCCTACCACTCAATCCTAATTGGTACCAAAAAATGCCCTCTTGCTTAAGGATTGAATAAATTTAGAGGAAGGAAAAAGATTTTAGGGACATTCACCACAGGCAGTACAAGGAAAGTTATTTTGTTTCCCATGATAAAAGGCAGGTGAAAAGTCTTTTTCTTCATTCTTACAACCAAGTGTACAAAGTAAAACCAAAGGGGTAATTTGATAAATATTTGTGTTACTCTACTGTCAAAGATTTTAGGTAAAGAAATGTTACATGGATTATAGGATGTTGAGCACCTACATCTCAAACTTCTCCAGGCTTTAGGTGAAGTAAGGACTGTAGGGGAGTCTACTCATTCACTAGAGTAGTTAATTTGGTTAATCATAGAGTAATTTTCTTTTCACTGGTTACTCATTCACTAACTAGTCAAAAGAAAAATACTCTATGGTTAACCAAATTACAGGACTCTCAAAATTGAAATCTGAGTTCCAGTTCTATCTAAATATATTTTGTAAAACACTATAGATGCCACATGATTTTTGTTGATTTTTGTATAGATAATAATTGTAAACTTTTTAACCTGACTTAGTGGTTCTATTAAAAAAAATACCTGAATTCATTGTAAAAATTGAAGATTTTTTAGTCTTTGTCTAAAAAATACCAGATATTTTTAAAAATTGTATTTAAAATAAAAAATTAAGAATATTTAATATTAAATTTTAATATTAAATAAAATTTTGAATAAATAAAATTTAAATTTAAATATTTAAAAAATTAAATTTAAATATTTTTAAAAGTTTTATTTAAAAAGTTAAATAAATTGAAGATTTTTTGCTGACAGGTCCCTACCCTAGATAGAGGCCTTCATTACCTCTCACCTGAACTCTCTCAAAAATCACCTAATTGGTCTCCCAGCCTCAGTTTTCTTTGCTCTCTAAACCATCTTCCAGACAGCTCCTAAACTGATAAATCCAATGCACAGAATTGATGGTGTCATTCTCCCGTTCAAGAAGCCACAATGGCTCTTTACTATCTCAGAATGACATTAAAAAACCTCCACAATCTTATGGTTTCCTTTTTTCTACATTTTTCACTATACATGATTCTCCCTTTTTTTACATGGCAATTCAGCCAAATTGATCTGCTCACTGTTCCATATACATTCATGGCTCTCATTGAAAAGTTACATCATCAGTCCCCTCTTGCCTAGAATGCATGTCTTCCTTAGACTACTTAGTATCTTTTAAACCTCAGTGCAAGTGAGATCTCATTTAAAAGTCCTCCAATTGCTATTATAAATACCCACCAAAATATTATGTATTTATTTATGTGTATATGATGTCTTCCCCTACTCCATCCTCACACACCATGTATATATAAACATCTTGAGAGAAGGGACTGTTTAATTTTTTGTCTCTTCATCTCTGATGTCTATTATAGATACTTAACAAATACTTTTGGAAAGAATAAATGAATGCCTTTTGTTTTTAACCCCAGAGTTTTTTTCAGATATGCTCCCATCTCATCATAACTCTCTCTTGTTAAAAAGCACAAAGAAGCAACTAGAGTGATGTTTCAAAGTATCTCATACTCAGCGTACTCCAATTTGTTATAGAAAGAAGAGAAATGTTCTCTGGGGAAAAGATTGGTAATATTTTCAACTTAATATAATTGATTTTTTACAAAAAAATTTTCAATATAATCAACAACTTCATTATCTATATTGAATTAATATAACTAAAGAGTTGAGTACCGTAAAACCGTGAGTTGGAATGATTCTGACATTTTAATGAAAATATTCTTATGTTCGATAATGACATGCTTCAGTACTTTGTAAGAGCTATGTTCTCTTTGGTGTCAATTATTCTACTGATGCTTCTTGACACTCTTCTTTGTTATCATCCCATAGGATTCTTGTCCATATCCTTCTATAAATTCATACTTAATCCACTAGAGGGTTTACAGTTTATGGTACTAAGGTCGCTCTCATGTTTCTGTTTGTCATTACTTGCTCTAGCTACGTGACCAACAGAATTCCTTTTTTTAATTCTAAAATGTTTTAATGATATTTTATATCCCTTCTATCCTGGAAAACATCATTGGTAATGCACTACAGACTTTTATATCCATCCCGCATTTCTCTATTATTGTCCTTTGGGTTATCCACAGTTTTGAACTTTCAAAGATCATTATATTCTGTCTGTAACATTAGTAGAGGTATATCAATATTAAATAAATTAATTAATATAATATGATATTATATAAATATAATATCAATGTCATATTAATATAATATATATGAAAATTTCCCAAATGCAATTCACCTTGATTTCCTCTTACTCAATAGTTTTGGATCTGCTTTATCATCATTGTTTAGTGTCTAAGAAAGTGTCACAATTAAATGAGTTTCCCAAATCATTATAATATTGGAAATTGGACAATAAGCCTTTTTTACCTACTTGCTTTTAAGCTTGAACAGGCCAGACTGTTAGATTATTGTGGGCAAAGAAATCATTGAAGAAACATTTTGGGGTACTTTGGGGCAATGAGCATAATCTCCTTTTCAAAGAAGAACAGTTGAAAAGTCTCAATCTTTTGGCAATGCCCCTTCCATTTGGAATCTGTTCGGAACTTCTTCCATGACAGTAACAAATATATTTGGCAAGCATACATCATCTATTTATTCTACCAAAAAATAAGCACTTAAAGCACTTTGTGAAGGGAAGTAATATTATTTCTATTTTCTGATTTAACCTGTTAAGGAATGACTTAGTTAAAATCATTGATTCAGTTAGTGCTAATAATGAGAAATTATCTTTTATAGGCATGCTAATAGATTTACTTCACTATTTATTTCTTTCTTATTCTTCAGTTTCTTCTTGAAATGCTCTGAGGATTGAATTCTATGCTTAGTTTTCTGTAAACCCTCTTCTTTTTTTTAGGTTTTTGCAAGGCAATGGGGTTAAGTGGCTTGCCCAAGGCCACACAGCTAGGTAATTATTAAGTGTCTGAGGCTGGATTTGAACTCAGGTACTCCTGACTCCAGGGCCAGTGCTCTATCCACTGTGCCACCAGCCTCCCTGTAAACCCTCTTCTTACTGAAACTATATGAAATTTCCTTCTCTGTAAGTTTCTGTAAGCCCTTCACTTGCTACAACAAAAAATTTCTATTTGAGTTGGTTTCTTGTCTTTTCTGGCCTCTTCATCTTGATATGAGTGTAAGGAAATGAACTCTACTGGTTCATTTGCCTTTCAGAGAACCTGTTGTATATCCTCTCACTTAGTTTCAACTTTCTTATGTCTTCTAATTTCCTTATAGTAAGTATGTCAATATGAAAGTTTCAGTCCTCCAAAAGTATATTGATTTATTCAACAAAGTGTTGTTCTGTTGTTTCAGTCATGTCTGACTCTTCATATCTCATTTGGAGTTTTCTTGTCAAAGATATTGAAGTTGTTTGTAGTTTCCTTCCAAAGTTCATTTACAGATGAGGAAACTGAGGCAAACAGGATTAAGTCACAGGGTCATACAACTTGTAAGTATCTGAAACCAGATTTGAACTCAACAAAATAGGTTTCTTGACTCCAGGCTTGCATACTTAAATGTGCCTTCTAGTTGCCTTCACATATAGAGTGTTTGGTCATTTTTCAATCATGTCCAACTATCTTTGGCCCCACTGGTGGCTTTCTTGGCAAAGGTACTGGAATGGTTTGGCATTTCCTTCTCTTCTCTTCACCTCTTTTCAATAGTTAAAACTGAATTTGTAGAAAATTTCCCACTGTTCACCCTTTTCTCACACATTATTCTGCTATAATCCCTGTGGAAGCAGAAGGGACCAAATGAAACAACACAGTTCTGAATTTTAATTTTTTCATGTTCTATGGCTTTTTCACATTTTTCCAAGGTTTCCTCTAGATGCTCTTCACTTATGCTTACTATAAATATAATAGAAAATGTGTACCATGGTCATATTAAAAAAGCAAAATATTTTCATTTAAAAATTATCACAATTGGTTCAATCATATGATTGGCACTTATTTTTTATTTTAGGTATATATGAATGTTCATCCCCTTACTGTTCAAACCCACAATACCTCTTGTTTCTGTGATTACAAAAATGGTCACGCTCTTGGTAGAAGAAGCTAGATAGTGCAGTGGCGAAAGCACTGGACCCAGTGTGAGAAAGATGTTTGTTGTTATTGTTCAGTCATTTTGGTCATGTTCTCTTTGGGATTTTCTTGGTAGAGATACTAGAGTGGTTTGCTATTTCTTCAGCTTAATTTATAGAGAAGAAACTGAATGACTTGCAAGTAACTTGCCTAAGGTCTCACAGTATAAGGCTCTTGAGCTAGCAAGTAAACATTTCGCAGTCTCTATTTCTTCATCCATAAAATATATTAACACCTCACAAGGTTGTAGTAAGGACCAAATTAGATAACATATATCATATGTTGCAAACTTAAGTTGCAAACTGTATAAGTACTATAGGGAAGAGTGTGTCATTTTTAGAAAGACATAAAGGAAGCATACAATGTCTAGGAATGAGTATCCAATCTTTTAGTTCTTCTGGTCCACATTTCCCAACAAAAACTTGTCTAGGATTACACATAGAATTTAACATGTATTTATGACTGCAATGTAATCCATATTATCAATATGTATAATAATAAAGTGTAATAGTGATTACATTGCAGTCATAAATACAAAAATGGATTTTGAAGGCCATGTTTGGCCCATGGACTACAAATCTATTTCATGGTGGTTAGTTTTGTAGAAATTACATAGGGACTGTGGAATTTTTTTAAAAAGTCTCCACATAGCCCGCTAATCACCAAAATTTACCAGTGTTTGGAATAAAACAAAAAAACAAAAACACTTCTACAAAATTACACTTATGCCAATATTTGACCATGGCACAGAAGAAAACCTGGGTTTTCAAGGGCAATTCTATCTGAGTATAAGCTAGCTAATACTCACATGTATATAGTATTTTAAAGATTTAAAATTTTTAAGTTATATCATGTTGTTTGATCTTCATAACAATCCTGTGAGGTAAGTACTGCCATAACCCTCAATTTGCAGTTGAGGAAACTAAGGCACAAAGGGATTTTTTTACTCTTTTAAAAATGTGATTTGAGGGGTGGCTAGGTGGCGCAGTGAATAGAGCATCAGCCCTGGAGTCAGGAGTACCTGAGTTCAAATCCAGCCTCAGACACTTAATAATTACCTAGCTGTGTGGCCTTGGGCAAGCCACTTAACCCCATTGCCTTGAAAAAAAAACTAAAAAATATGTGATTTGCTGAAGATTGCATAACTAAAAAAGGATTTAAACTCAATTCTTCCTTACTCCAAACCTAGAGTACTACCAGCAATGAATATCTAAATGTTTCTCTTAATTCACATTGCCAAGTGAGGAAATCTTTGAGAATAAGTGGAGAAGCTGTTAGCCCCAAAATCTTAGAATAAGAGCTGAAGAGAATCTCATCAGGATTTTGTCCAATTCATATGCAAAAAAATAATCCCTGACATCCCCCACAGGTACTTATCTAGTTTCGGCTTCAAACCTTCTTAAGAGGTAGAACCTCCTTCTTTAGATAACTCACTCCCTATTTGGACATGTCTCATTGTGAGGATTGGACAGCTAGGTGGATAGAGTGCCAGACCTGCAGTCTAGAAGACTCAACTTCCAGACTTCAAATCCAGCCTCAGACACTAGCTGTGTGACCCTGGGCAAGTCTCTAAAGTTTGCTTACCTCTGTTTCCTCATCTACAAAATGAACTGTGGGTACGGCTAGGTGACGCAGTGGATAGAGTACCAGCCCTGGAGTAAGGAGTACCTGAGTTCAAATCCAGCTTCAGACATTTAATAATTATCTAGCTGTGTGGCCTTGGGCAAGCCACTTAACCCCATTGCCTTGCAAAAAAAAAAAAACCTAAGAAAAATTAAAAATAAATAAAATGAACTGGGGAATCAAATGACAAACCACACAGAATCAGTATCAATATCAATATCATTGCCAAGAACACCCAAATGGGGTTATAAATGGTTGGACACTACTGAAACAACAACAATTAAGAGGGTTTTTATTTCCTTTTGCTATTACACATAAAGTGGCCTCTATTGGAAGTAGGTATTCCCATTTTACAGATCAGGAAACTGAGCCAACAGAGGTTACATGGTTTACTCGGGGTCACACAGCTAATAAGTATCTGAGACTTGATTTTGAACTCAGTCTTCCTGACTCCAGGATCAATGCTATACCTATTGAGTCATCTGGCTGCCCCTTAGTTTGCATTAACTTTCTTTTTTGATAGCCGTATCACTCCTGACTCATAATAGAGCTTGATGTCCTCTAAAACCCCACTGTACAAAGACTGCACTATAAAATATTTCATAATGGAGGCAAATCTGAAAGCAAAGAAGAAAGAAATGAATCACAGTAGGTAAATTCAACATCTTCCTGGTAGTCATCGTTCTGTGTGTCTCAGCTCATGGGAAGACACTGGTATGAATGTTTTTTATATTTTCTATACTTTTACTTCCTTCAGAAGAATTTTTTTTTCTGAGCCTGCTCCAGAATGGATACCTCTTTGGGCTAAAATGGAATGGTCATACTCTAGTTCTCACCCCCATCAACCTCATTTTCAGAAAGGCAGAAAGATACAGTGGAAAGAATACTATTTTGGAGTCAAAACACCAATCTTTGAATATCAGCTTTACTTTTATTTACTGTCATCTACAGTATGACACTATGACATGCTCTGGACTTCAGTTTCCTCATCTGTAAAATAGGGAGTGTGGATTAGTTGATGTCTAAGGTCCTTTCCAACTCTAAGGGATCTGATTTCTACATCCCAGAAATCATCCCTCACCATCCTTCCCATTCCTTAGGCAGAAAGTTTCAATATTCCTCATATGCCTTCTAGCCTATTCCTTAGTCTCCCTGTTTTCTATTCATCTGAGCAAAAACCACAAAGTAAAACTCTTGCATTATTTTATGAAATAAACTTCCTCACCACATACTCCAAAGTTTTTGCTAATCTGTTTCACTCCTTAAAGAACCTAATTTCATTGGAATGGTTATTCAGATTGCAGTCCTTTCTGTGTCTTGGGAAACAGTTTTATTAGAGCTTGATGGTGCTAAAAAATTCCTGGGGCTAATCTGGTGATGAACTGTACTTAGGCCAGTCTAAGCCTTGAACTTAGGCACAAAACAATCAATTCCACAATTTTAACAAGATAGAAGAGGTATGGATTGATAGCAGTTGTCCTCTCTTCACAGGGGTTGGTGCTGACATAGGATGGTTTCACACATACAACTATCACCTCTGTGTATTTAACACAGTACTTAGTATGTAATAGGAACTCAATGAATCTTTATTGATAGGTTGACAAAAGATGGTACAAATGAAAAAAAGTCAATCTGTGGATAATTTTGTTTATACAACAGAAAACAGTCATTTAATCTGAATTGATTCTATAATGCAGCGAGAAAGGCTTGTTTTTTTACCAATAGGTTAATGAGACAAGAAGAGAAAATTGAAGGAGACACTCAATAAGAATTTTGTATATGTCATATTGTTTATGCCATATCTTCATGTAGACCAGTTAAAGCAGTCAAATGGCTGTATACAAGCTAAAAAGTTCAGCCATTAATTTGAATGTTTGTCCTGCATGGCTCCAGACATCTGGATGTTTCCCTGAAAAAAAAGACTTTCCCAGGTGGAGAAATTCCTGAATTCCTCCCCTCAAATGAAGCTAAAAATTTGGCTGTTCAAGGCATTACCTCATCATACTTAGTAGTTCGTTGCATGATATGGGCTTACAGATGTCTAAAATGTTCACATAGACTGTGTGGCCAGGGTAAATATTTTAAAGATAGGAGAAGTCTTTCTAAATTTGCTCAGATGTGCTGCAATGGAAAAGCTTCCTGTCTCTTTATTTGAGGAAGCCAAGCCAAAAATTGAGAGTGAAGACATTAAACCAGAATTTTTTAGGGTCTAATAATTTTGTGATTTTTGAGTTTTTAATCATAGTAAGCACTTCCTATGATAATGTTCAACCAGTAAACATGTCAACAGATAAGTCATTGTGGTACTTGTAATATGTATTTCTAGTGCTGAACTGACTCTTGCCTGAAACTACCTTGGAGATATTAGAGTAGAGAAAACATAAGCATGGAGTTAGAGCAAGTAGTAGATTCAAATGTCCAGCAATTTGAGAAAGATCAACATGAAATTGAGCTTAAGTCATTTGGTTGCCAACCTGCTTAGTATGCTATGGAAGAGCTTTTATGCAGAAAAGTGAATTTTAAAATAATTTGCTGGGGTGGCTAGGTGGCATAGTGGATAAAGCACCAGCCTTGGAGTAAGGAGTACCTGGGTTCAAATCGGGTCTCAGACACTTAATAATTACCTAGCTGTTGTGGCCTTGGGCAAGCCACTTAACCCCATTTGCCTTGCAAAAAAACCTAAAAAAATCATATTTAAAATAATTTTCCCCCCATTTCCTTTGCTACTGGATTTTGAAATTAGTTTTATTGTTGTCTGGGTCTTTGTTACTTTTTCATTTAATAGAATGCTTTCATTGGGCAAGAAAGCCATGTTGAACACTGCAATAAGTTTTCTGTAGCCTTCTTTGAAGATTTAGTAAATATAACTTATTTAGAATTAGTAGTAGAATTAGTAACCCGGACTTATTGAGTGATATCAAAGAGATCATCTCACCCCTCTGAAACTCATTAATTCATCTTTTACTTGGAGAAAAAGTATCATACTTGTACAAGGCAAATACATATAAGGCAATTATGAATATAGCTGCTCAGGGGACCAAATAGTTCTCATTGTTTTGCCAAGTCATCATTTTTGCCACAGTATTTCTAAATTTCATGGGTAAAAAAGTAAAACTTCAGCCATGAATGATGTTCCAGGGAATAGTGCCCATTATCATAGGCAAGCAGGAGGAAAGGTATTTGAACCTGGGCAGAATAATCTTCTAGCCAGGCTTACAAAATTATTGAGGATTGAGATAAATAAGATTAACCACAGATCAAGAGAAAATGGGCCAGAAAATTTTGATTGATAGAAAATACATGAATTCTTGCCAATGTATTACTTAGATGAAAAGATAGTAGTGAGGCTTGTGAATGGATCTGGAAAATGTTCAGGATATGTGGAAGTTCACTATCAAGGAAATCAGGGAATTGTATGTGATGATCTCTGGGACAGAAATAAGGCTGGTATGGTATGCCAACAACTGGAATGTGGCCTGTCCATTCTGGCCCTGAGAGGGACCCACTTTAGAACAGGCTCAGGAAAAATTCTTCTGGACTATGAGCAGTGTACTGAGAAAGAGATTAATGTGGATCATTGCCCCTATATGGGCTGGGAAGCACACAACGGGGGTCACCAGGAAGATAGAGGAGTCATCTGCTCGGTCCATTTCTTTATTTCCCTTTAAAGGTCACTTCTTGATTCTTTAAGAGCATTAATAATGGATGATGTGGTACTGTAGGCAATGAGAGCAATCAAAAAAAATCTGTTCTCTCTCTCACACACAAATACACACACATACACACACACATCCATGCATATATATACTGACTTTAAATGATATAAAACTAATAGGTATGATGACATATGTATTTGAACTTGCTAAATATTCTTTTGATTCTCTTTATGTGGTGAGAATTAAGAAGGCACTATAAAATCTGACCTCAGATACTTATAGCTGTGTGACACTGGGCAATTCATTTTATCCTGTTTGCCTCAGTTTCCTAACCTATAAAAATGATCTGGAGAGGAAAATGGCAAACCACTCCAGTACCTTTGCCAAGAAAACCCCAAATGGGATCACTAAGAATCTGACAGGAAAGTAACATCTGAACCACATACAGTGAGACAAAGACTCAAAGGGCATATTATTTAGATTCTTTCTTCACAATGCCAAACATCTGAGTGCTTAAATATAACCTGATATTTAACATCTATATGACTCTGTATAATATATGTAGAGATATTTCACTAATATTTTCCTAAATATTTCCTAGGATTAAGTTTTTGAAGACATTACCTCATTCTGGTAAAAAAAATCTCTTGGATGAGAGTCTGATTTATGCAGTATCAAAGGATTAGAATATTCTAAACAAAATGAATGCTATAAAAATGTTCAGAGTTTCCTGGCTCCTATGGAAAGATTTTGAGTTGACTATATTTCAATTTTCTTTTTTGGTCCAGACCAAAGATTTTATCTTTGTAGGGAATTCTCAGTGAAGAAACCCCCTCTACCAGTTCAGATCTGTAACTTTTATTCAATCTATAGACTTAAGAGAGTTGTCCAGCATCACCCAGATAGTATGTATCTGAGGAAAAACTTCAATTAAATGAAAAAAAAACACATTTTAAAGTGCCTATTATGTGCCAGGACCTGTGCTAGTAGAGGCAAAGTCAGTCACTGTCCCTGAAGATATCACCTTCCTCTCTGTTTCTTCCCTAATAAGAACTTTTCTTCTCAGGTTACAAACTTTCCTTTACCCTCATTGCATCACAGTCAGTAGTGATAGATATCAATATGGGGCAGCTAGCTGGCACAGTGACTAGAGCACTAGCCCTGGAGTCAGGAATACTGGAATTCAAATCCACTCTCAAACACTTAATAATTACTTAGCTGTGTGATCTTGGGCATGTCACTTAAACCCATTGCCTTGCAAAAATAAACACTCACACACACACACAAAACATAGATATCAATAAACTGATATGTGCAAGAAAACATTTTTGCTGACAACCAGTTTATAGTTCTGGTTTTATTCCGGTACCTAAAGGGCAAATTAAAAAACTAAACAGCCTCCAGAAACTTTCAATTTAGTTGTTGAGTTTTCAGAAAAAGAATAAATGAGAGTAAAACCCCTTGCACTTGTACAGCATAGTGTGCAATGAAGTTTGACATCCATCATCTCTCGTTTAAGCCTTACAAAACTCTAGAAAGTACATGCTACAATTATTTTTTTCTGAATTTTACACTTGAGGAAACTGAGACTAACATTAAGTAACTTGCTCTCAAAGAACCAGTAAGTTACAGATTTGATACCAGGTCTTCCAACTCTAAGTGTCTAGCTCTTTCCATTAGGAGAGTGTTTGTGACAAAGAACTAAATTGGGCATTACAGAGAACAGGACTATATCAAAGGTGCCAATAGAGCAATATCATCTCCATTTGGTCACATTATCAACTACTGGAATAGCTGCTCTAATACTCTCAAAAGAGAGAGTGCAGTCCTTCATAGATCCCATTTATCGGAAGGTAAGGCAATGCTTTTGCTTAATTCACTACCATTTAGGCCTTTATTTTCTGTAGCTCTCTTTCTGAGTTATTATCATGTCAATTTTATGACATCTTTGGACCCCACAACCCTCTATCCCTAAAGTTATATGCTCACCAAAATAAAGGAGAGTCAAACTTGCTTATATAATAACATTTTCATTTAAATAGCACTTTGTGATTTTTTGAATTACTTTCAAAATCCCATTATCTTTTTTGCATTATCACAGTACCCTTGGAAAATAGGCAGGTCAAGTACTGTCATATTCATTTTACTGACTAAGAAATTAAGTCTCTGGGAAGTTAAATGACCTACTCAAAGGCAAGGTCACATTGTTAGTAATGGTACCAGGACATGAATCTACATCTTTTGGCTTGTGCTTTTTCCATTATCCCAAACCACAGCATCTCTACACTCAGAGGTTAATGTTCTTTTGGAAACTTCAGAGACATTTGTGAAGCAATCTTATTTTCCAACTCCATCACTTTGTGAAATTTTAAAGTGTATCCTGTGTTTCTGGAAAAAATTAAAGAGAATGAATTGGTGAGGAATATCATTCCAGGGGGCAGTCCTTGTCATATTAGGCAAGCAGAAAACAAAGTTTCTCATAAGATTACTAATTTGATATGTCTTCTGATTGTTAAAAATTGTGAGCTTTTCATAGTTATGAATGGATTGAGGATAGGTTCATATCTTTCTTTTATCTATCTCTACAGAGTACTTTATCCCATCTTTATTTGCATTTCATTCTGCTCCATAATGTATAGTGCAGTGGGTAGAGAGATGGTCTTGAAGTCAGAAGGACCTGAATTCAAATATGTCCTCTGATACTTGCTAGCTGTGTGACCTTGGGCAAGTCACTTAACTCTAATTGCCTCATATTCAGGGCCATCTCCAGTTGTTCCGATTCATATTTGGCCACTGGACTCAAATGGCTATGGAAAAGAAAGTGAGTCTTGTATCTTAATCCAGCCACCTCCCACTTAAATCCAACTCAGTTGAAATTCATGACATCATTTTTCTAATGTCATGGTTCTCTTTGAAAACAAAGGACAAACAAACATCATAAGGTTTAGTAATATGTTGTATGTTTGCTCATTTTTTCCATGAGGGTTTAAACCATATTTACTTCATCTCATCATCTCTCTAATGCTAAGCTTTGTATTTAGTTGACATAATAAAAATAAATACCAAAGTATGGATGGATGAATGAATTAATTAATTTCTCAAGAATCACAAGATCATATATTTAGGTAGTCAATAAATACTTATTAGGCATCTACTATATATTAGACATTGCTAGGGAGAAAAAGAAAGGGGAAAAATAATCAAGAAACTCACAATCTAATGTAAGAGACAACATGCAAACTATTATGTAGAAATAAGACATATACTGGACAAATTGGAGATAATCTCAGAGGGAAGATACTAGAATTAAACAGAATTAAGAAAAGTTTCTTAAAGAAGCTGGGATTTTAGCCAGGATTTGGAGGGAATCTTGAATGCCAGAAGGTAGAAATGAGGAAGGAGAGGATTCCAGAAATGGTGGACAACTCTGAGAAAATGATCAGAATTGCAGATAAAATGGACCCTTAAGAACATCTAGTCCATTCTACTCCTGCTGTAGAAACCAAGGACCAAAGAGATGGAGTACTTTGCCTATATTCACATAGTTAAGTGGCAGACCTGGATTTTTGAGCCTCAGAGATAATAGATCGAAGCTCTAGAGCCTGAAGGGACCTTGGAAGCCACCTTGTCCAGCCCTTTCATTTTACAGATGAGAAAATGAAGGTCCAGGGAGGTTGATTGACTTTCCCAAAGTCACCTACAAATAAAGTAGCAGACATGGAATTTAAAGTCAGGTCCTCTGACTCCAAGTCAAAATTCTCCTTCCATCGTATTCACCTAGCCTTCTTCCTCTTCTTCAAATTCAGCATTCTTTGTATCATACCATGCATACTATATCCCTGAAATAATAAGTTAATCAAAGTACATTGATTAAAACACATTAATTAAATATCTATAGTGTGCCAGATGACTAGTGTGGTTGTTTGCATGACAAGAGTAAGGATAATGGATAAATTTGAAAGATTTTGACCATGTGTCAAAGGTTTCTAACAAGGAACCTAGGGATATATGTGAGACAATCTTTGGGACAAAATTGGAGCTAATGACTTAAGCCAAGAATTGTAGTATAAGTAGACAATTTCAGAGAAGCTCACTTTGAAATAGTCTTAGGAAAAATTGTTCTAGACAGTGGGACATACTTTGGGACAGTATTCTCCCTTTCCTAACTGATCTTCAGAATGATACTGGAGTTGTCTGATGAGATTTATTCCTTTTTTCCTCTCCAAATATCACCTCTTATTTTGTCACCTATGCTATAAAAGACATAATGAATGTTAAGAGTCCTGGTTGGTTCTTGGATGGTTCTTGTCCTTCATTATCGAAGAAGACCAAAATGTTTGAGACAGTATGTCCAACTGTGGCTGATCAGATCAATACGAGCTTAGAATGCTCTATCACAGGTTGGATACAAATGGTCCATGTAAAGACCTAGGGTGCAGACTCTAAACTTATGGTTATCACATTTCCTTTGAGCTGCTTCAATAATGCTTTCCTCATAGTGCAGCACCCTCACTGATGAGGGCATGACATGCTGGGTGGTCCTGTGCCAGTGTCTCCCATGTAAGATGATCAATTCTAAAGTTTTTCAATGAGGCCTTCAGGGTATCACTTTTTCTGACCCCGTTGGAGTTCTTTCCCTGTGTGAGTTCTCCAAAAAATAGTTTGGGGTTTTTTTTGGCAAGCATCCTTCTGGCTTTCTAACAATATGTCCAGCCCATCATTGTACTAGAGACACAGTGAGAGATGTACTAGTATGCTCTTTGTCTTTCTTACTGGTACTGATTCTTCAACTTCTCTAACCCCAGGTAAGACAAATTATTTGTGAGTGAAATATTAGCTGCCAGCTGACCTACACTGCATTAATTTTGTTGTTATTGGTGTTCAATTATTTCAGACATGTCTGAATCTTTTTTGACTCCATTTGGGGTTTTCTTTGTAAAGATACTGCAGTGATTTTCCATTTACTTCTCCAATTCATCTTATAGATGGGGAAACTGAGGCAAACAAGGTTAAGTGACTTGCCCAGGGTCACACAGCTAATAAATGAATCTTCCTGACTCCCTCTCTAGCACTCTGTACACTATGGCACCACCTAGTGGTCTTTTATGTGGGTTTTAAAGAGATCAAAAGGGACACTTGGACTTTATGTAAGCAAATTCCATTACAATCAATGCTGCTGGAGATAACAGGGTAGAATGGACAGAATTCAGAGAATGCATCTAGTCCCAATTCTGCTGTTTAGTAGTCTTGGGCCCTGGAACAAATCTCTTAGTTGTGAACCTTGGTTTTCTCATTTTGAAAAGGGAGGCAGTAATATCTGCCCTCTCAGACCTAGGTTCAAGCCTGCCTCTCATCCAATCTGTCTATATGACCCTGGGCAAGTCCCTTAATTGCCTCCAGACAACTATAGTTATATACAGTTACAAAGAAGGTGCCATTCTTCATTGATAGATAATGGAAACTCTATATACCAATAAAATCACAGACTCAGGATACACACATATTCATATCTACTCAGTTGATATGGTTGTTGTAAAGACAAATAGCTTGAAAGCTATAAAACACAAGAAATAGAATTTTTTTGATATTAGTTATTATTGCATAAAAATTATTCTATATAATAAAGTAGTTTTCATGTGTTGGCTTCAGCACTAAATAATGGTCTTGACTTTGAAGAATGGATTACAATGAATCTTCCAAAATGAAGTACCTAGTACAATAAATAACTTTTTCTTTTGTAACTGTAAGCAGGTTTGGGTTTCAGTGGTGGAAAATGGGGATTTATAGTGTGTGTGTGTGTGTGTGTGTGTGTGTGTGTATGCATGTCTCATTTCCTACCTCCATCACTTGCTTTCATTAACTCATTAATGAGGAGGGAGATTAATTACAAAACCATCTAAAACAGTAAGTAACCAGAAATAATTTTTAAAAACCTGATTTTAAAACAGGGTTAATTTTTAAATTTTCCATGAATAACTCTTCCAGTAAATACTTGAAAGTTGACTGTAACATGCATTTTTTTATGTCACCATTAGAGGTTGATATTGAAAATCAGATATTATTTACTAAAATCCATCATGTGATTTTCTCATGGGTTTGTCCAAAGGCAGCAAAGCAATATCAATTTCTTTCCTAACTAGAGACCTTATAGATGAAAGGTTATTTTGCTTTGTTTCTTGTATTTCATTCTGTTTCAAGTTGTTTTGTGCTGAATCCAGTAATAATCCATTCTTTATAATGGGAGTTCAGAAAAAAATGGGAATCTAGGTGGCACAGTAGGTAGAATACTGGTCCTGGAAGACCTGTTTTTATAAGTTAAAATCCGGTATCAGATACATATTTGCTTTGTGACCCTGGGTAAAATCACTTAACCTTATTTTCCCCAGTTTCCTTATTTGTAAAATGATCTAGAGAAGGAAATAACAAACCACTCCTCCATCTTTGCCAAGGAAACCCTATTTAGGGTCACAAAGAGTGGAATATAATGGGGGGGGATGGAGAAAGATCACAAAGAAGATTAGACTTGGATTCAGAAAATAAGCATACATTCTGGTCCTGCCAATTATCTTTTATGTGACCTTGTTTGTACCATTTAGCTTCTTGAGGTTCAGTTTCATTTTTTAGAAATTGAAAATATTGAAATAAGCAACTTCTCTAAGTTCACTTATCACTCTAAAATCCATGATCCATCATGAATGCAGAAATCATTTATCATTTAAAATTCCTTGTTTTCCTGAATTTATTTTCTTTATTCATTATTCTGATCAAGTAACAATGTCTTTTTATATTTTATATACTAGTACATCCTGAATAGTCAATTTCCAGGCCATCATTGATAATAAATGCTGAACACTCAGCAACTGTACTGCCAGGTAGACCAAAATTATTGCAAAAACTAATTATATGAGGGGTGGCTAGGTGGCACAGTGGATAAAGCACCGACTCTGGAGTCAGGAGTACCTGGGTTCAAATCCGGTCTCAGATATTTAATAATTACCTAGCTGTGGGGCCTTGGGCAAGCCACTTAACACCATTTGCCTTGCAAAAAACATAAAAAAACTAATTACATGAGAATCATATTAATTTTCTATGAAATAATTCCCTTTCTTATCTTTAGAAAAGAGTTTAAATATACTAATGTGTCAATCAAGTTAAAAGCTACTTTGCAAAGCAATGAGTTCTCTATTCATTCTTTCATTCAACAATGTTTAATAAGTGTCTGCTGTGGGTAAGGCTCTATGCTAAACTCTGGGGTACAAAAGCAATATCAAAAACAATCCCCATCCTTAAAAAGTTCATATTAGGGGCAGCTGTGTGGCACAGTGGATAGAGCACCAGCCCTGGAGTCAGGAGTACCTGGGTTCAAATGTGGGCTCAGACACTTAATGATTACCTAGCTGTGTGACCTTGGGCAAGCCACTTAACCCCATTTGCCTTGCAAAAAACGTAAAAAAAAAAGAAAGTTCATATTCAATTGGGAAGATTCTCTAGGACAGTCTCATATAAGTTCTGGGCCCAAGTTATAGTTAAATAACTAGGTCCAATGTCATTAAATTATAAAGATATTATTAAATATCTACCATATGTGAAAAATATATCTCAAAATTTCACTAAACGTAAGGAAAGTAGTATATCTTTTTGCAGTTCCACTCCTAAGTCAGGTTTTCTCACACACTCTTCCATGGGAAGACAAAAACAAAATCATAGTATAAGCATCTGACTCTCATCTACTGTGAATCCTAATGCTTCTCTCATGTCCAGAAGATGGGAAAGTTGATTAGGCTTATGTAACATTCATATTACCTTGCTTCTGAGGTTCAATAATATGATAACAAAGCAGACAGTAAATATGTTTATTTCTCTGTGTTGTAGATCATGAAAATGCAGCTCCTCCTAAACCTCAAGGTAAGGTATATTTTTCTTAAATCTCTGGTATTTTGTAATCAAAGCATAATTCAACATTTCCATATGATTTCCCAAGGTAATTTAGTTGTGTTTTAGACACAGGAGTTCTGTATCTATATAGAGGTAGAGTGGGAAATTTATGTCATCAGGGGGTCAGTGGAGAGAGATAAAATTGGAAAGATTGATAAAGAGAGGAAGGGGGCAGCTAGGTGGCACAGTAGATAGAGCACCAGCCCTGGAGTCAGGAGTCCCTGAGTTCAAAACCGGCCTCAGACACTTAATAATTACCTGTGTAGCCTTGGGCAAGCCACTTAACCCCATTGCCTTGTAAAAACTAAAAAGAGAAAGAGAGGAAGGAGCCCCATTAATAAAAGGAAGGAGATATGTTGACGTACCTGGAAAAGTTGAATTAAAAACTAACATTCTGCATTCTTTGTGTTCAGGAGAATGGGCACCAGTGCGACTAGTAGGAGGTAGAGGAAGATGTCTGGGACGAGTTGAAATTTATTACCAAGGAGAATGGGGAACTGTGTGTGATGATCTCTGGGATATGAAACAAGCAAATGTTGTATGCAGGCAACTCGGATGTGGCTGGGCCATTTCAGCCCCAAATGAGGCCCATTTTGGACAAGGATCTGGGAAAATTTTTCTGGACAATGTGCAGTGTAAGGGAGATGAAAATTATCTCGAACAGTGTTCTCATACAGGCTGGCTTTCCCACAATTGTGCCCATGGAGAAGATGCCAGTGTCATCTGTTCAGGTAATTTCTAATATTCCTTCTCAATAGTCTATTTTTTCAAATGGTAGTATTCTAATAATTAGTTGACAAATCTAAGAATTTGTCTGGTCATTGACTAATAACCAGTGTTTTAATTTCTCTCAATGTTTTCAGATGCTGAAAATTCATCTGTTGTACTATCAGGTAAGAAAAGAAAAAAATGCGTAAACACTTAAACAGCAGAAAAGGAGAACAGATGAGAAGAAAGATGTGGGGCAGAGTTGGGGGGGTGGGGAAGGAAGAATATATGACATTTAGAGAAATCTAGTTACTCAAAAGTGAGTATTTAAGTGACGTGTCACTTCTGATCCTTCCACTGACATCCTGGTTGTGTAACATGGACAAGTCATTAAAACTCTCAATCAAAGGACCAGAAAGTTCTCTAAGACTAAAGTTGCATAAGAATTGACAATCCACATTGACAGATGCATTTTCCTCACTATGGAACTTTGTATGCCATTGAGAGAGCACACACCCAATTTGTGTGTATGTCTCTCTGTCAATTGATCTCTCTTACTATATTTAAACAGATGCTAAGGTCCCTTCCATTTCTGATATTCTGTATTAATAGTTTATTTTATTTTCCCCCAGTTATATGCAAAAGCAAGTTTCAACATTCATTTCCAAAACCTTGAATTCCAGATTCTCTCCCTTCCTTCCACCCCATTCCCTATAATTGAGAAAGCAAGTTACTTGATATAGGTTAAAAATGTATGGTCATGGGGCGACTAGGTGGTGTAGTGGATAAAGTACCGGACTTGGAATAAGGAGTACCTGGGTTCAAATCCAGTCTCAGACACTTAATAATTACCTAGCTGTGTGGCCTTGGGCAAGCCACTTAACCCCATTTGCCTTGCAAAAAAAAAACCTAAAAAAAAGTATGGTCATGAAAAGCATTACCACAGTAATCATATTGTAAAAGTAAACATAAAAACCTCTCAAAAATTGTATTACTTGTTTAACATTTCCTTTATACATATAAATACTCTCCAGAAATTTCTATTTTAAAAAGAAACCTAGAGACAGCAAAAACTCAACCAAAGAAATGTCACAAATGTTTAATTTCAAGTAGTATGGAAAAAAGGATCCATTTCACACATTTAGATGACCACCTGGTTGGTTGTTGTCTTTCTTTCTCAAAGAGGACCAAAATGACATCATTATGTTGGAATCAAGGTGCAGTGTGTCCAACTATGGCTGATCAGACTGATGTGAGTTGAGAAGGCTCTACCACAGATCAGGCACAAATAGTCGATAGGAATGTTTGGAATGGAGATGTCTAGACTTGTGCATGTCATGTTTCATTTGAGCTACTTCAATTAGGCTTTGCTCATAGGGTACAGTGCCTTCTTTGAAGCTGGTACACCATGCAGGGCAGTCCTTTGCCAAGATCTCCCACATCACACAATCAATTCCAAAGTTCTTCATAGAGACCTTGAGAGTGTTCCGCCAATGTAGGAGCTCCTTCCTAGGTGTTATGATCTGGGAGAGTAAAGTCATTACAAGGAAGGAAATACTCTCTCATTCCCATGAAAGCAACCTCTAAACTTTGACCAGTGAGCATGCCTTCTTAAGATTCACCTCCTCTAAAAATGAACCAGAATTTCATTTCTTTGATTTCCTTTGTATTTCATGATATGAAGGATAATAATGCACCAAAGTCTGAAAAATACCTGGTTGGCTGTTGACTACCTTTTTCTTTCTATTTACTTTGACAGGTCTTCCACTTGCTGTTCCTGCAATGATGAATGGTGAGCTTTCTACCAACTTTGTACTAGTATGTGATATATAGATAGATAGATGATAGATAGATAGATATAGATATAGATATATAGATATATGTACATATATTTATATATATAGTATGTAACATGTATATGTATATATATATGTGTATATATATATATATATATATATATATATATAATGTTTTATCATTATCTACCTGATATTCTAGACAAAAAATGTAAGGGAATTTTCTATTAGAACAATTGGTAGTCAGAGAACCATCCTTTCCAGAACATTAAATGCTCACTAAAATCTTTATTCTAAGTATAGGTTTTACTAATCAAAAGGCTGTTTCATCTTTTGCAACCCTGCCAATTCACTGGCAGGGTCAGTGGATATGGTGGATGGTCCCTTGGACTCACAGAGAGGAATAGCTAAGTTCAAGTCCCACTTCAGACACTTATTATCTGTGTGATGCTAAGCAATTCACTTAAATTCTTGAGTCTCATATTTCTCATTTGTAAAAGGATGCTAATAGCACCTACCTACCTCACAAAGTTGTGATAATCAAATAAGATATTTGTACAATACTTTGCCTTAACGTGATCCATCCACTAGCATTTATTAAGCACCTATTAGGTACTAGGTATTAAACTTATAGTACTCTGTAAATGTCAGTTTTTTCCTATTATTAGTTAATAAGATCAGGAAGAAAAAGTTATCAATAATTGTCACTCCTTTTGGAAATCCTGGTAGAGACCAAATACAGATAGGAAAAACCATTCCAAGAACAGAAAATGTATTTATTACTTGTTGTAAGGTAAAGTTTGCCTTCCTCATATTTTAGGGCATCTTGCTGAGACAAGAATCTGTCTAGGTTTATTCATTTGTAAAATAATAATAATACCTGTTCCATCTCCATCCTCTAACAGCTTTTCATAAGGACTAAATGGTATGATAAAGGTGAAAATACTTTGTAACCACCAAGGTACTCTTCAAATGGAAGGCTTATTATCTTAAGTATATAGAAGTGACAGTGTAGATGACACAGGAGCCAATTACCATTACTAGAAATCATTTGCACTTCATGCCAACCCTATGGAATAAGTTATCTCGCTCTCCCTTTTATAGATGGGGAAACTAAATTTTAGGGAAAGTGAATGTTTTCTATGGCAAAATCACCAATAAGTATAAGGGACAGGATTTTGATTCAGTTCTTTCCTTATTTTAAGTTGAGCACTTTGAAAATGGTTTCAAACTCAGAATTGAGAGCCATTGAACCATACTTTAGGATACCAACAAATTTCATCTTGATTTTGAAAACTACATATTAACAATATCTATGTTCTATTCTATTTTTATTTTATTTAATATTTTTCAATTAGATTGTAATCTTTTTTTCCAATAGTACTCAGGAATGCTGTCTTTCATATAGGAAGGCAAATGACTTTAAATTTACTTTAGTTTTTTTTATACTCTCCAATGGGGAACTGGTCATGTCCTTGACATCTCTGTACTCTATTGCCATGTTGCCACTACAAGTAAAGCAATGATCTGTGTTATCTTTGTATACAAAGAACAGAGCATTTATATATTTGCCAGAATTTCGCTAAGTATATTAAAAGAGTAACTTGTAATTAAAACTAGTGATGAGACAATTAGGACTTCCTAACCTAATCAGGCAATAAAGCAAAATACAAGATGAGAAACTGACAAAACAATATGTCCTGAAGTTAGTGCCTATGTCTGTTTTTTTAACATCTGCTTTTTTCTGGCTTTTTACAAGGCAATGGGCTTAGGTGACTTGCCCAAGGTCACACAGCTAGGTAATTATTAAGTATCTGAAGCTGAATTTGGACTCAGGTCCTCCTGACTTCAGTGCTGGTGCTCTATCAGCATGTGCTTTTAGTTGTGCTTCATTCCCTAGCTTTCTATGGTAGTACAACCATCTTGACAAGTTTATATCTCTCGTCCTATACAACCTATAAAGCAATAATAATGATGATGATGATGATGATGATTATGATGATGATGATAATGACCCATGACCCATGAGAAGTTCTATTGTAAAGAAATAAACAGGAAATTGGAGTAGCTAAGATGGCAAAATGGAGAGAACACTAGACCTGGTGTCAGGAAAAATCATCTTCCTCCATTGAAATCTGGTCTCAGATATTTACTAAGTGACCCTGGGCAAGTCGTTTCACCCTGTTTTCCTCATCTGTAGAAGGACCTTGAGAAGGAAATGTTAAACCATTCCAGTATCTTTGCCAAATGGAGTCACAAAGAGTTATACTCAATTAAACAAAAACAAACAGGAAATTAGCCATAGGATGAATGACTCAATTCAATTAAAAACATGTACTTAGCTGCCTGTTGTGTGTGCCAGGCAATGAGCTTGGTTCTGGGGATAAAAGACAAAGACAGTCCCTGCCCTCAAGAAACTTACATTAAACTGAGAAAGAAGTAAATACAAGAGGATGTGAGGAGAGAGAGCAATTAAGACCTGGAAGTCAGAGTTATCTGAAGTTTCCTGTAGCAGGCAACACCTGAAATGAAAACTGAAAGATGATAGTGATAGTTAATTGACAATAAAAACAAAAAAAAAAATAACTTTTAAAATGTCTTCCTTCTACATTCAGGAAAATCTTCCTGTGGTGGCATCGTCTCAAATACGTCTGGGGCAATTAGAAACCCTCCCCAAAATGAAATGCATGACAATATAACATGCATTTGGGAAATAAAAGCCAATTCATCTGATCACATATTGCTGGCATTTCCTTATCTTAAGTAAGTACAAAGTACACTAGCAACTAATTTTTATAATTTCAATCATTATTTCTCTGGAGTTTTTCCTTGACAAAGGAGAATAAAACATCTTTCTACATTTTAATTTAAGATTCATAGAAAATAGAAATTCATCCTGTTTGTTTCAGTTCATTTTTAATTATAAAATGTTTAGTGATGAGATGCTGTCCAAGGTACTAACAGTCACTATTACCATTGCTGGAATAGCTGGATTATTGATAAATTAAAATATTATTTCATATACGTAGTCAATTGACTGGGGCTTAGATTTTATTTTTCATATAGAAATTGTAGAACTTTTCATGAATTTTACTAAGACTTCATAGTGAAGTTACAATTTGTCCCCATACATATAGGAAAGGCAAATTAGGATTTTGCCTCGGGACACTGAAATTTAGATGGTTTCAGAGAATACCTACATTACTGCAACATAGAAACAATTGAGTTTAGCACAAAGTTAGGAAATTATCAAACAGGGTGCCTCCTGTGGCTAAACCCCTGGTGACTTCCTCCCTATTCTGACCTTACTATACTTCCCCTATTGTAGCTTTCTAAGCAGTGGTCTTGCAGTGATCCAAAGTTCCCAATACCCCACCACCCATTAAATTTAATTTAATTTATCTTTTTTTTTGCTTTTTAAATAAGGCAACGGGGTTAAGTGGCTTGCCCAGGGTCACAGAGCTAGGTAATTATTAAGTATCTGAGGCTGTATTTGAACTCGGGTCCTCCTGAATCCAGGACCAGTGCTCTATCCCCTGGCCACCTAGCTGCCGTGCAGCACCTAGATGCCCATCTTAATTTAAGAGTTATCTTGTTGGTAAAATTTGATTATTCATCCTAGGCATATTTTGCGAAACTTGGACTAGCTGCAAAAAATTATTTGTTATATAGCTCTGTGAAAAGCAATTAGCAGAGTCATTTCACTTCTGCAAAAATCATCTGGCAAATACAAGTGCTGGCTTATTTATGAACAATTTTTATTGTAAATGTTAATATGTTAGTCAAATTCTTTAGAATTCTGACCACCTTTTGGCCACTAACACAATATTATAATAAAGTTAGATTCCCACGTCAGTTGACAGAAATCTTTCAATTCATAATGTAGTTGTATTCTGGTTTTAAGAATACTATCCTGGGGCAGCTAGGTGGCATAGTGGATAAAGCACTGACTCTGGAGTCAGGAGGACCTGAGTTCAAATCTGGCCTCAGACACTTAATAATTACCTAGCTGTGTGGCCTTGGGCAAGCCACTTAACCCTATTTGCCTTACAAAAACCTAAAAAAATAAAGAATACTATCCTGAGCTCTGAGTCCTGAAAATAGGGGAAGGTATGAACATGTGTTGTAGGAAGGAGAAGAGCAAAGAAGAAAATGTTTACTCTCTCTTCTCTGGCACAATATTGGGCATAGAAAAATTTACAAATAAATGAAATTTATTCTTGAAACACTCCCATCTCCCATTTAGCATCTTCTACCCAATTATTTAGATTCTTGTCCAAATCCTTAATCACTGTGTTACTAAAGGCAAGAATTTGAGTCATTTAATCCTCACAAATCTATGAACTGGGATCTATATCTTTACTTTTTTAAAGATAAGGAAACTATGACTTAGGGAGGTTAAATATTTACCCGTAGTCACAACAGGTGGTAAATGATAGTCAGCAGCACTGCACAATTCCATCTGAATCTGAATCTAAATCAAGTTCCCATCCTACCATACTATGTAGCCTTCCACTCACTTAACTTCTAGGGTCTTCAGTTGACTCATCTGTAAAACTGGGGTAATAATATCCATTGTTCAGCACTGTGTAAGACTCAGATAAGAAAATAAATGCAAAGTGCTTGCAAATCTTAATGTGCCATTTAATTGCCAGGGATTATCTTTGTCCATTTGATTCAGTACTAAAATTTTTTTTAAAGTATCTAAAATCCATACAATGTTTGTACAGTTCTCTAATGTGGAGAATGTGAATTTGTTTCCTTAGCCTGGACTGCACTAATGAATATTTTGAAATCCTGGATGGAGATCAATTTTCTTCTGACTCCTTGGGGAGGACTTGTAATGGAACCTACCTCACATACTCTTCTTCTTCTAACATAATGACACTTGTGTACTACCGCAGTTACAACAATATAGGGAAGAACTTTATTGCTTATTATTATTCTGCAACCAAAGGTAAGAATTTAAAAACAAAATCAGCATGATGTCCAATTTCACAGCAACATACTCTTTTGCATTCAGTTAAGAAGCAAATATCGACATCCTACTCTGGATGCGGTGCGGTACCAAGTGCTCACAGACACAAAAGCAGTATGATATATACTCCACGTCCTCATCTTTCTGCTACTATTACTATTACTGTTGCTGCTGATAATATAATAATAACAATAATAACTTGCATTTATATGGTAATCTAAAATTTACAAAAAGTTTTCCTCAAAGCAATTTAATTATATATATATATATATATATATGCATATATATATATATATATATAACTACCAATCTGAAAAGATTAAGATAATTATTTTTCCTGAGAGTAGGGACTGATCTAAACATACTTAATACTTTGTCTTGGACCCTGTCTTATGTAACATGCATATCATTTTGAAAAATCATGTCTTTTGATTTCACTTCATTGTGAAATGAAGGACTTTTAAAAATTTCCCCCCAGTTACATGCAAAAACAAGTTTCAACATTTACTTCCAAAACCTTGAGTTCCAAATTTTCTCCCTTTCTTCCACCACACTCCCCCTCCTTGAGAAAGCAAGTTCCATGATAGGTTAAAATTGTGTAGTTATGAAAAACATTATTACAATACTCATGTTGGACACACAAAAAATAGAAATCTCAAGAAAAATCAAGTGGAAAAAAGACATGCTTCAGTGTGTATTGAGACACCATCAGCTCTTCCTTTGGGATGGATAGCATTTTTTATCATAGGTTTTTCAGAGGTCTCTTGGGTCATGGCACTGCTGAGAAAAGGTAGGTCATTCACAGATGATCAACCTGCAATATTCCTGTTATTTTGTATAAGATATATTTCCCATTGCATATGCTCAGGTAAGTTGTTTTTTTTTTACTGAGAGCCTCCTGCTCATCATTTCTCATAACAGAGCAGTTTTTCATCTCAATCACACATACAATTTGTTTAGCCCTTCCCCAACTTATGGGAATCACCTCAAACTCTAGCTCTCTGCCACCAGAAGAGAACTGCTATAAATATCCCTGTACATATAGTTTCTTTTCTGATAGTGGCACTACTAGATCAAAGGGTAGGCATGGCTGTATAGCTGTTTGGGCATAGTTCCAAATTGCTCTACAAAATTGCTGGATCATTTCAAAACTCATCCAACAGTGCATCAATGTCTTAGTTTTCCTACTTTCTTTCCAACATTTGTCATTTTCTCCCTCTGTCAAATCAAATCAAATAAGTATAAGGTGGTACCTCAGAATTGTTCCAACCCACACTTCTCCTATCAATAGTGAAGTAGGACATTTAAAAAAAATTAAGTAGATTGTATTGATAACGTCATCTGGAAACTGTTCATATCTCTTGCTCAGTTAGCAACTGGGGAATGGCTTTTATTTTTATAAATTTGTTTTATGTCCTAGAATGTCTTAGAAATGAGGTCTTTATTAAAATATAGAAATTTGTTTCAATATTTTTCCCACAGTTACCATTGCTATCTGTATTCCCCTCCATCCTATTCCCCCATCCCTATCTATTCTATTCTCTTTCACCCTGTACCTCCTCAAAAGTGTATTGCAGGGGTGGCTAGGTGGTGCAGTGGATAGAGCACCAGCCCTGGAATCAGGAGTACCTGAGTTCAAATCCGGCCTCAGACACTTAATAATTACCTAGGTATGTGGCCTTGGGCAAGCCACTTAACCCCATTGCCTTGCAAAAAAACTAAAAAAAAAGTGTATTACATCAGAGGCAGCTAAATGGTGTGGTAGATAGAGCACCAGTCCTGGAGTCAGGAGGAGCTGATTTCAAATCCAGCCCCAGACACTTAATAATTACCTAGCTGTGTGACCTTGGACAAGTCACTTAACCCCATTGCCTAGCCCCCAAAAAAGTGTATTGCGTCTTACTAATCTGTCCCACAATCTTCCCTCCATTCTATCACCTACATCTCCTCCTCTCCACCCTGTCCTCTTTTTTCCCCATCCCTTTCCTCTCCTAGTTTCCTTGAGGGTAAGATAAATTTCTATATCCAGTTGTGCATGTACTTTATTCCTTATCTGAGACAATTCCAATGACAGTATGGCTTACTCACTACCCCTCACCTTCCCCTTCTTCCACTCTTGGAAAAAGTTTTTTTTTTCTTTTATGTAAAATAACATACTTCATTCTACCTCTCCTTTCCCTTTCTCCCAATACATTCCTTCCTCCCCATTAACTCCATCTTTTTAATGTTATACCTTCAAATTCAACTTCCCCTCATGCCTTGTCTCTATATACTCCTTCTAACTGCCCTAATAAATGAGAAAGTTTATATGAGCTATCAGTATCATCTTCCCATGCAGGAATATAAGTAGCTGAACATAATTAAGTTCCTCATGATTTGCCTTTCCTGTTTATCTTTTTTTATGCTGCACTTGAGTCTTGTTTTTGAAAATAAAGTTTTCTGTTCAGCTCAGCTCATTTCATGAGGAAAGTCTGAAAGTCCCATAGTTCATTGAATGTCCATCTTTTCCCCTGAAAGAGTATATTCAGTTTTGCTAGACAATTTATTCTTGGTTGTAATCTAAACTCTTTTGCCTTTTGGAATATTTCAAACACTACAATCACTTAATGTAGAAGCTACTAAATCTTGTGTTATCTTGAATGTGGCTCTATGATATTTGAATTGTTTCTTTCTGATCATTTGCAATATTTTCTCCTTGACTTGGGAGTTTTGATGTTTGACCATAATATCCCTGACAGTTTTCATTTGAATCTCTTTCAGGAGGTGATAGGTTGGCTTTTTCAATTTCTATTTTATTTTCTGCTTCTAGGATAGCAGGACAGTTCTTTTTTGGGAGGTCATGGCTTTTAGAGTCCAAGAATTTTTAAATTATCTCTCCTGGATCAGTCTCCAGGTCAGTTGTTTTTTCCAATGAAATATTTCACATTTTCTTCTAATTATCAATTCTTTTGGTTTTATTTTATTGTTTCTTGATTTCTCACAAAGTCATTAGCTTCCCTTAGATCCATTCTACATTTGAAACAATTATTTTCTTCAGAAAGTATCTCCTTTTCCATTTGGCCAATTCTGATTTTTTAAAGGCATTTTCCTCCTTGGCCTTTTGGACTACTTTTTCCATTTGACCCAATTGGTTTGTAAGGTATTTTTGTCAGTATTTTTTTTATCTCTTTCACCAAGCTACTGACTCAGTTTTCATGATGTTTCCTGCAGTTTTCTCATTCCTCTTCTCAATATTTTCTCTACCTTCCTTAGTTCACTTTCAAAATCTTTTTTTAGTTCTTTCATAGCCTGAGACCAATTCCTATTTTCCTTAGAGGCTTTAGATGCAGGAGCTCTGACTTTGTTATCTTCTTCTGAGTGTGTATTTTGATCCCTATGGAATTAAAGTAATTGTCTATGGTTAGATCTTTTCTCTTCTGTTGTTTGTTGATCTACCCAGTCTATGACTTCCAGGGTAGAGGTTGCACTATCCCAAGCTTTTGAGGGTTTTCACAGCTATTTTCAGGGATTACCCCCCTGCCAGGGACCTGCAAATTCTCAATTCCTCCAAAGTCTTCTGAGAGGCTCTGATTGTTCTCCTGTCCTATGTTCTTATCTGTTGGATGATCACAAGCACTCCCCTCTGCCCTGGAACTGTGAGGATGGTCCCTGCTCTGCTAGAGGCAATAAGCTCAGTTGTACTTCTGTTCCTTTTCCTGAGACTGAGGTCCAAGACTGCCACCTGGATCTGAGTATAAACAAAACCACAGAGTCCTGTCTCAGGGATAGCAAAGAAACTCTGCAATTCCCCTGCCCCATCTTATCATCCATGGGCTGAGCACTCTGGAAGCAGCTGCCAGGTGGCTCCCTGCCGGGTGATTGCCTAGTCCTGCTTCTGATCAATTGGGACTGGGGTCTGTACTGAAGGGGTCTGCACTGGGCTGGACTTCCCTCTCACTCTGGTATGGCAGAGTTTTCCTGCTGACCTTCCCAATTGTCCTTGACAATCCCTGGGCTGAGATGTCTGGAAACTGCCTCCACTGCCACTGACCCAGGTGGTCCCAGTGATTCAGGTACCCCATGGTCTGTTTCTTGATGATTGGAGTTGATTAGCTCCAGGTGACCTGGGCTGCTCTGTGGGTCCTTCTAACCCCAGTGTAACAGACCCTTCTTGAAGATCTTCTAAGTTGTCCGGGGCTGGAAAATTGTTTAACTCAGTTTGTTTGTGGGTTCAACAATTATTTAAAGGTATTTGGGGTGGTTTAGGGGAGGGCTCAAGGAAATGTCCCTGTCTTTACTCAGCTATCTTGGCTCCACCACCAATCCATTTCCTTGTGTTTTAAAAATGTGCAGTTGATAATGTGAGAGGTAGCATGGTATAATAGGTAAAAGAGCTGATCCTTGCCTGTGACACACACTGGCTGTGTGACCCTGGGCAAGTCATTTAAAGTCTTAGTACTACAGACTAATCTTTAAGTCTTTTTGTTATGGAAAGAAAATGCACTAACCTGCATTTATGGAGAGAGTATCCTCATCTGGGATACCAATGAAATTACAGGTCCAGGATCTTTCCCTAATATATAATGTCATCAAAATGTATTAAACTCAAAGTGACTACAAATTTATTGCCATATAATTTTTCTTATATTTACAGAAACTATTTCCAAGACACCACATGTAATAAGTGAGTCATATTCCATTTTAATTCATTTTTATAAATATTTATATCATTACTTTATAATTTATGAATACTAATAAACTATTTTATTCAATAATCATTTTCTATTTTCTTCTCTCAACCCCAGTTTACAGATATTGGATATTTATATACATTTTTATTAATATAATTGCTCAAATATAACCATGTGATTATAAACAGCTTTAAATTGTGAGATTTTACTTTTAAACTATTTATGAGTTACAGTCATAGTGATTAGCCTAATGATAATTGAAATTTTAGATCCAATATTCTGTCAAAGAGGAGATTCCATTTATCAAAGCAAAGAATCTACCTGAATTTAGCATTTAGCAAGAATAAATTAAAGTAGAAGCTACCCAATAAAATGCTTATTCTAACCTATCACTGAAGACTGAAAATCTTTAATTGAAGCGCTACCCTATTTCCTCCCCACACAGCTGCTTTTTCAATAGCAGTCTCACCACGCCCTTTGATCTTTACCCAGAGGAGTTTTACCAAAAAACACAGGGCTCCTATGTTTTCACTCACAGGACCCATAGGCTTCATGTGCTTTTCATCCTACAATTGAAATCAGCTTATACTTTATCCCAGTGCTCTTGTCCA
Organism: Macrotis lagotis; assembly: GCF_037893015.1. Taxonomy (NCBI): domain Eukaryota; kingdom Metazoa; phylum Chordata; class Mammalia; order Peramelemorphia; family Peramelidae; genus Macrotis; species Macrotis lagotis. Next base: position 88,450,980 of record NC_133661.1, on the reverse strand, counting down.
GGCTGTCAAAATGACCAGCTTAACTTAGCTCTGTCCTCTAATTCCAAATCAGTATTCTTATCACATTATTCTACATTTTGTTTTAAACAAAGATTGACAATGATTAAAATCTATTAATTTCTTAAATGATTTGAATGTGTACAGTACAAATAAATCCTACTGAGTTCCAAGGACATGAAGTCAGAAATGCATTCAAAATGATGACAGTCCCTGGAACAACATATGGAAGCTGCAAAGAAACAACTTATTGTGATTAATAGTGTCTCCCTGCTTTGGACCACCATCTCCAGACAATTCCCAACCAGTCTCAAATCACCCTCAATTCTATTCAGTTTTCAAACTTTTTTCCTCCACTTCTTTCTAATTGTCTTTCTATTCTTATGAAACCTCTTTCCTAGTGTCCTATTCTCTGGATTGATGATTGTCTATGTAGGACCCCATTTTCTAGCAATGTCCCAGATTCTCTCCTGGCTCAACTTACTCTCTTGACTTTTCCTTCCCCTTTCTATCTGTTGCTTTCCAGATCCCCTTTATGTGTCATTGTTCTTTCACTAGAATATAAACTCCAAGAGGATAAAGACTGTATTATTTGTTTGTAGTGGTGTCTTCACCAATTAGCACAAAGTCTGTCACATAGTAAGTGCTTCATACATGTTTGTTCTATCTATCTATTATATTGGAGCAGTGCAATAAGATAATAATTTTAAAATTGATATTTAATTTAAAAATCTCATTTTGTTTTGGGATTTGGGGGGTTTCTTGTTTCCCCAGCCCTTCCAACAACACCCAGGATAATTACAGCTAGAGCAGGTAAGCAATATAAGCATCTCTTTTGGCTTACTAAATTAATTACTTTCTACCCAATGGATGGGTCATGCAGAATCTGTACCATTTGCAGATTTGATGTGTCTATCTAGACACTGTCCAGTTGATTTTTCTCAAATACATTGACATAGTCATTCAAAACTATTAGGAAAGATACAGCTTCAAATAGGATTGTGATGATGATGATGATGAGTGATCTACTTTTAGAGTCCATTTTCTACTAAAGTTGCTCATGAGCCTCCATTTGGTATTCTTCCTCTGAGTTATCAATCTACCTGAATTTAGCACTTAGCAAGAATAAATTAAAGTCAGCCATGGATAGTTAGCTTTTAGAAAAGGATGGCATTCATAGAAAATATTTGTCATGAACAATTGCTATAGAAACATACCCCCCAAGTGTCTAGAACACACTGTCTCACAAAGAGCCATAAGAACTAATGGGAAAAGCAACTTGAAGTACAATAATAGGACACAGATGTAAAGAAGGTATATTTCACAGCCTTGTTTCTTACTGGAAATATTTTTCTCCCTTTATGGAATTCTCATGGATATTGAGAGGTAGCTCTCTGAAACACTGGTGCTTCTATAAAGTAGCTTCCTTTTGTTCCTTTTAATATTTTAAAGAAAATAATATATCACTCAAATTATTCCTATTGTCTCTTATTCTTTGCCATGGGAGAAAAAAAATGTTCATTTAACATGTGGACACTTGGGGAAAGAGAAAATTCTGAAGCTGATAACAGATTCTACTGGTTCACCCTACCTCATTTATTTGACATTGAGAAACCTTTGTAGCATTCAAAGGACCAATGCAAATTAATACCTCCACATCATCTGAGTAGAATCATTTGGAGAAATAGGTTAACTAGCAAGTTAAAATGCTGACTTGTCAACCTCAGTTTTTCAAGGAAGATAAACTTGATTTCAAGATTTGAAATTTAACTGCATTCTTTTTTAGAAGATGGGGTTGAAGAGGAGAATATTTCAATCTTCCTAGCTATTGACTGAGAGAAAGGGAGCAATTATGTTTCAAAGTTATAATCAACATGTGTCTGTCTTTAGGAAACTGGCCAGAACTGAAGCTGGTTGATGGTCCTGGGAAGTGTGCAGGAAGGGTCGAAGTCCTTTACCAAGGGAACTGGGGCACAGTCTGTGATGACCTGTGGGATCTTAATGAAGCAGAAGTGGTATGCAGGCAGCTCAACTGTGGAAAGCCTGTTTCTGCCCCAGGGAAGGCTCATTTTGGCCCAGGCTCAGGTGAAATTTTCCTGGACAACATGCAGTGTGCAGGAGTTGAACGTTACCTTGGACAATGTTCTCATTCTGGTTGGTCTGATCATAATTGTGGTCACCATGAAGATGCCAGTGTCATCTGCTCAGGTATACCCCTATCTCTCAAAAACCACTTCTTTCATTATTTCTCCTCTGGATCACTTATACTAACATACCAAAAAAGATGATGAAGACAAATAGAATAACTAAACAATATTAATATGAAATTTTACTTGAAATATTCTAACCTGGAAGTAATATTTCAGGTGCTAGATTTTTTATATGCAATAAAGCACTTGAATTTGCTACTATTAAAATTTAGATTTAGACTATTAACATGTATAAAATACTCAAATGTTTCTATGTTACACTAAAAATATTAAGGGAAACTGATTGAAATAAGTCAAGATTCCTGATGGTTTTATGAGAGAAGCTAAATATTCCCAGTGATTAAGTAAAATGTAGATACATAGGTGATCTGAGACTAGATGCCTTTCATCTTTGAAGAGCTCAACTTTGGTTTATAGATAAGTCTTAATTTTCTTTGGAGGTACATAAAAATGAAGTATTTTACCCAAGATCTTACAGCTACTAAGCTTCAGAAAAGAAATTTAAATTCAGGTCTTCTTGATTCCAAATCTAACATTTATCTATTATATCACACTGCCTCCTTTTTAATTAAACATTTGTAGAAGTTATTTTGATAACACTCTACGTCTGTATCTCCTTTTAGTAAATTTTAACTCTCTTATTTCACCCATGTCTGATCTTATGCTGAAAAAATATCACGCACCTGCTTAGTACTTACTTAGCAAGGGATGGTACCAAATCTGTCTTATCTTTCTTATTTAAATTTACTAAAAACATTGATAGACTCTTTTTATTGGTCCTTAAAAACAGATGCTGAAGTTTCAGAGGACACCAAACCAGGTAAGTCTAAAGTAAAATTTCAAAAACAGGTAACATGATATTGTTTACCATGTCTTGATTTTGTTCCAAATTATATATTCTTCCAGCATCAAATTCAATTTAATTTAGTTCAAAAATATTTTGACTATTCTTTAACTTTTGACTATTCTTTAACTAAACACTCCTGAAAACTCAAAACCCCCTTTCAGATCTCCAATATGCAATTTAGTAAAGTTTGAACAACAAAGTACCTGAAATGTCTTATGCTTGATATTTTGTGGCAAAAGACTCTGGTGAGTCAAAACTTCTAAATGAAAAAAATTACATTATTCCAAAGCCAAAACTAAGAAATTTGTCCTGGAATGCCAAAATTTAGTGCTGAGAGCACCTCTAGCAAGTGGACACAACTGAGTTAAGTATAAGTTAAAAAGAATGATTAAACTAGGAAGTTACTAAATGAAACACTACTCTCCCCTGGCTATGGCTTCCCCAGCCAATGTCCTGAGGTCTTTGTCTCCCCCTTCAGGATCATTCTTACCATTGGGTCTTGTATTCTTTAAATCTGATATCTCACCCCAATACTTCCTAAAACTCTTATTGACTGAATTGTCTTGGTCACAAGAATTGCTAGTTATATCTCAATGCTTTCCATTCTTCTAGTAATTCTAATACTTCTGACCCAGTTAATAGAACCAGTGTTAGAATAACTCTGTTAGAATAAGTTGAAATGTATGCCAAAGGCTGCCATTTTGATAAACATTATCAGTTAACCAGTTTCTCATAGAAATAAACTCTGTCCCATGGACACAGATTATATACCTCTTTTCTCAATCAGTTGACTCGGTAAAATATTGTGAGCTTCTTGAAGACTGAAACTGTCTTTTGCCTCCTTCAACATTTTTGTTTCATTCAACATTTATCATAGTACCTTGGCAACCAGTAGGGGCTTAATAAGTGTTTATTAAATGAATGAATGAATATCTTATTCGTTACCGAGAGTAATGCATGAGAGATCACATAGATAGTTCAGTTTTAGCGAAGTCTCAGTGCTTAAAAATTAATTCAAAGCACATATCTTATTGACAGCATTGTATTGGCATATAAGACAGCACACTTTCACTAAAAGTATAAGTTCTGATCTCTTGGAAAGAAAAGAATATCAAGAAGCTTAGTCACTTAATACCACAATAACTGTAACAGTAAAGGAACTATCATGTAGTAGCCCATCTGGTTCAATTAAAATAGCTATTACCTCCAAGACTTAGCCCTTCAAGGAATGGGTTACTTGAATCATCGTAGTGAGAGTTGAAAGGGACTTTAGTGATCACTTAATACAATTTCCTCATTTTAAGACAGGGAAGCAAAACCTGAGAGGAATAAGATAATTCATTTTTTCTAATAACATAGGAAAGACTTAAATCTAGACCTTTTCTTTCCACATTCAGAATAAAGTATATACCATACCTTCTAAAGGTTCACAACAAATAATTTTTTTTCTCTTTAGAGGACTGGCCAGAATTGCGTCTGGTAGGTGGTCCCGGGCAATGCGCAGGAAGAGTAGAAGTTCATTATCAAGAGGTCTGGGGCACAGTGTGTGATGACCTGTGGGATCTAAATGAGGCTGAGGTGGTCTGCAGGCAGCTGGGGTGTGGACAGGCTGTGTCAGCTCTTGGAGAAGCGCACTTTGGGCCAGGCTCAGGAAACATCCTCTTGGACAACATGCAGTGTATTGGAACTGAAGGCTACTTGGGCCAGTGCTCCCATTCTGGATGGTCCAACCACAACTGTGGTCATCATGAAGATGCTGGTGTCATCTGTTCAGGTATTCATTACTCTGTCAAGAAATCAGCCACTGAAGTTTCACTCAAATGGCAGGGAATCTAAAAGTCATAGACACCCTAACTTCAAGTTACTCATTCCCTTCCACCTTGCCTGTTCATCCTTCCTTAAATGAACTGCTAAATATCTCCAGAAAAGATTTTTGTCATGTTGCCCCAAGCACAACTAAAGTGAAATAATATCCCCATCCCAGCCCTTCAGAACTAATTCTAACTTCTCCTTCATTTTGTATTTGTTTTTTAAATGACATTTTATTTCTTTATGCAAGCAGATGCAAGAAACTTCACTACTACACCTTCAGGTATGTCATAGGCTAGATCATGTTCTTATATCACATCTATCTGGCTTTTGAATTCTCCTAGTACTTTGGGCTCCTCTAATTACAATTTTACATCCTAGCTTATATTTTATAAAAAGTCATATATATATATACATATACATATGTATATATATATATATATATGTTTTACTCATCTTACTAGATTATAAGCCCATTAAAGGAAAAATGTCTCAATTCAATTTTGTATCACCAGCAGCCAATTCATTGATTTGTATGTAGTAAACATCTTTATCTCTATATTTATAGTGAATTGCTCAACCAACAAATATATATATGTAATTGTATACATAATGTGTATATATATATATATATTGCATTTATATCTATTATATACATATATTTGTGTATATATGTCTATAATATGTAATGCATATATTATATATAATGTATTATATTGTGATGCATATGATAAATATGTATTTGTTGTTGAGTTGTTTTTAGTCCTATTTGATTCTTCATGACTCCATTTGGGGTTTTCTTGGCAAAGATACTAGAGTGGCTTGCCATTTCCTTCTCCAGCTCTTTTTATAAATGAGGAAATTGAAGCAAACAGGGTTAATGGATTTGTGTAGGATCACACAACTAGTAAGTGTCTGAGATCATATCTGAATTCAGGGAAAAAAAGAGTTTTCCTGACTCCAGGTGTAACAGGCTATCTATTATACCAACTATCTATATCAATGTATATGTACATTTATATGTGTGTGTATTTATATGTGTGTATATATATATATATATATATTATTCACAATGCATACACACACATATATATTGCTGATTGAACATTTCATGGAATTAAAAATAGTAGTCAAGAAAGAATGATCAATATGGTTACGTAAAAGTTAAGGAATTAATTGTGATACCATTAATGAAAGAGAAACCTGGTATTAGTGAAAAAAAGGCAAAGTTGGGGCGGCTAGGTGACGTAGTGGATAAAGCACCGGCCTTGGAGTCAGGAGTACCTGGGTTCAAATCCGGTCTCAGACACTTAATAATTGCCTAGCTGTGTGGCCTTGGGCAAGCCACTTAACCCTGTTTACCTTGCAAAAAAAACCCTAAAAAATAAAAGGCAAAGTTGCTTTTATTTTTATAAGTGCCATTCCATGCATTTTAAAATCAGCAAAGACATAGCCAAGAATTAGAACAGGAAAGGCAGAGTTTCTCATAGCCTAGGATCTCTAGTGTGGTTTAACTTCTGCTGATTCACATGATCTCTGTCCTATACCATCTAATACTCATCTTCTGTGGGGAAACAAGAAGATATGATATCCTCCCCTAATAATAGGGCCTTTCATATTCAGTCCTCACTACCTTCTCAGATCCCAGTGCAGCTATTTCCCAGTTATAGTCAAGTTCCTAAGAATACAGGTGAGAGTAAAATGGGTGTGGGGGAACAATTCATGAAAGAAATGGGTTCTGAGCAAATTTTTGTTCTCTGTTCTTCAAAGTCTGAAAAACAAATGTTCTAGTCAAGTTAAAAATCAGTTGCCAAATCTTATTTCTACTTCTAAATCTCAAAAAGTCAGATAGACAGACAGACAGACAGCTGGATAGATTGATGATGGCAGATAGGTAGACAGGTAGATAGATAGAAATAATAAATCCCATTCTCTCCATTCATACAGCCAGAATGCTAGTTCAGACCATTGACACCTACCTAAACTGATTGTATATGTTTTTTCAAATAGAGAAGGATGAATCAAACAGGTGGATATAAAATGAAGGAATAAACTTCAAAAAACATTCATTTAGCAATTCTTGACCTTATTCTTGTCATACTAAGAACATCAGCTAAAGGACCCTTAGCATTTTATTCATCTCTAAAGCTACATAAGTCAAGTCAATAAATATTTACTGAGCATATACTATGTGTCAGATACTGGCTAAGAGCCGGAGATAAGAAGAAAAGGAAAAGAATACTGCTTTCAAGGATCTCACAGTCTTAATGAGGAGACATTACAAATTATGTACAAGCAAGATGAAACCAATATCCATAAATAGGGTAGTTGGCATGGAGGCATACATCTGTAATATTTGGGAGAAATAGTTGCTGATGGATTGCTTGAACTTGGGATTGTTGAACTGCAGTAGGGCTAAAACTGATTGGGCATCTACATTGTCAATAACCAATATAGTAAGAACCCATGAATGGAGGTCACCAGATTGCTTAAGAAGAGACAAACTCACCCAAATGAAAAGCTGAACAAGTCAAAGCTTCCATGATGATCAGCAGTGGGATTAGACCATGAATTACTACTGTATTTCCAGCCTGGGCAAGATAGGGAATTCCACTGTAAAAAAAAAAATAGATACAGATAAATTGGAGAAATAGCATGAGGAAGGAATACATTGATATTAAGGATGATATGGAAAGGCATCTTACAGAAGGTGGAATTTTAGCTGGGATTTAAAGGAAGACAGTGAAGCCAAAAGTTGGAGACAAGGGAGAGAATTCCAAGCATGGGGGATAATCTTTGAAAATGTCTAGAACTGGGAGATGAATCATTCTGTGTGAAGAATAGCAAAGGCCAATGTCATAAGAGTGCAGAATACATGGAGGAGAACAAAGTATAAGAAGAGTGGAAAGGTAGGAAGGGGGCAAGTTACAAAGAGTTTAAAAAAATAGAGAGAATTTTATATCTATTCCTAAAGGTACCATTAATGTCTCTGGAATGGGGACCAGGAGGGGATGGGACAGTGACATGATTCCATTTTGATTGTTGAGAGTAAAAAAATGAACTGGAATGAACTTTTTTGTTTGTTTTTGTTTTTTCCCCTAAGGCTATTATTCATTTGTTTACTTCTCTTTATAGGTTCACCAGAAGTTTCCAGAGATTATACAAAAGGTATATCTTTTTTATCTGAAATTTCAGAATGAATGTAATTCAAACTACTTTAATGATAAAAGGTATCAATAACCTACCCACTGTAATCTAGCTTTTAAGAATATGTCCTGAGACTTCTCAGGCAGAAGAGTCATTTGGTTTCTATAGAAGGAATCATAAATGTTAATAGAAAGGAAAGTGAGGTCACCTATGATTTTGTTGCTAAATAACATGATAGTCAATGATTCAGAATAAGGTCAGAGAAAAAAATCTCAATTATATCCTCACAGATCCATATCACAGACTCTTTTAAGCATCAGGAAAGGGAACAAACCATGCCTACTCACCTTTGTCTTTTTTCACACAATTCTGTTTCACTTTATGTTCCAGCCAAACTGAACAATTTGTTGTTCTTCCATCATATCCTGTGCTTTTCCCACCTCTATTCCTTTCCTCATACAGTCTCCTGTATCTAGAAGGTGCTCCCCTCCACCTCCACTTTCCAGCTGGGATTGTATCTCCTTTGGAAGTTCTATTTTGATGCCTCCCAGCTGCATATGATTTTTAGTTCCCAGGAGCCTTCATAAACACCTTACTCCTATTTCTTCTAGAGATCTGACATATTTCATACTCCATTTATAGAGTTCCTTACTTTTTTCTCCATACATCTCTATTCTCTACTCCTCTCACCTCTGTGGTTCTGTCATTTCCCTTAGGCTCCAGGAGATGGCACTTATTCCCTTTCCCAGGGAATCAGTTTATCAACCACTGGACCACAGAACATTGGAAATGTGTTTAGCTGATAAATAGCCTCCAGATTAAAGTTCTGCCATTGCTTCCAGTCTGTTTTTGAAAAAGGATTCACACAGCTCCAGAACTCACACAAAAACCATTTCTTAGAGGAATGTAAAACATCTTTCCTTTCATTTTATTAGTATTCTTTTTCTCCAGTCCTATGTAATCTCATTGCCATTTTCATTTACTTCTCCCAAGCACTTCAACGCTGTATATTCTGCTTGATCAGTATTTTCTACTGAGTCTACAGGGTCTAGGGTTCCAGGAGGAACACCACCATTCCCTTTTCTGGTTGTTCTTGATCCATGGTATTTCCTATTGACAGGAAAATGATATAACTCCAATGACCTGGGGAAGCTTTCGAAAACATCTAGAATAGGTGAAAGGAATGAGACCTGGCATCTCTTTTTCCAAAGGAAATTTTGTAAAATTCTATACATAGATGTGCCTTATCTTCCCTATTCAGTAAGAAACTACTTGAAGACAAGGACTAAGTTAAGTTCATTCAACAGTTAAGCACTTATTAATGATCCTACTAAAAACTGGAGACACAAATACAAATGAAAAGACAGTTCCTGACTTCAATGACATAATAACATAAGACAACATATGATGGAGAGCTGAAAGGAAATGAGGGAGGTGCCTGCATGGGTGGATGTGGATGAAGTTAGGTCATGAAAGTTGGTTGGTCTGGGATCATCCTCAAAATGAAGTTCTAGAAAGAAACCAAAGGGAGAATGAGATTTGGGGACAAAGGGATAAGGCACTTCCCTCAGGGTGGCAAGAAGACTGGTAGAAGTTTGGAGAGTAAAGCATGGCTACTCATGTACCTTCCTCAAAATGGAAGTCTTATTGACTTTTACATCACCCATATTGTATAGCACAGTACTATTTATTAAAAGATACTTAATATATATTTGTTGAATGAATGTTTCTATAAATCAAGTCTTAGCCTGGAATCTGTGAACTTGAGGTTTTTAAATGACTGTATTTCAATATATTTTTTGGAAATCCTATTTTATTTTAGGCATTTAAAACATTCTGAGGAAGGTTCTGTAGACTTTATGAAACAAAAGGGGTCCATGGCACCAAAAAGGCTACATATCTTGCTATGATGCTGACTATTTCAATTAAAGGGGACATTAATTAAGTGTAGATGAATCAGATGGGACCAAAATATTGAATCTGTCCTAGTTGAAGTAGCTCAACTATGCTGCAAGAGATGAGTTAAAAGGTGTCATACTACTGCTGCCAAATTCAGCACATTTTTTCGGCCCTAAGATGATTTAGTGAGAGTCATAATAACCCATCTCAAAACCCACGTCCATAAAGATCACCTCTTTTGAGAGAATAGATCCATAAGTTAAAAATTTCTATGTCAGTGATTGGTATGGAGTCTGTGGAAGTAAATCTACATTGCTGCATTTCTCTCTTTTGTTTTTAGGAGAAAGTAATTCTTGTGGTGGTGTCATTTCAAGTCTTTCTGGCTCATTTTCTAGTCCATGGTATCCTGGAAATTATCCAACAGACATACAATGTGTCTGGGAGATACATGTAGATAAGAAATTCCATATTGAGCTTATGATTCCAAATTTGAAGTAAGTAAATGATTTATATTATTCCATAAATCTGTAGCAAGTTAGAGTTGGGAAGGACTCAAAAAATCCTCTATTTTAACCTCTTCATTTTACCAAAAAGGAAACCGAGGCCAAGACAAGTCACTTAGCCTAATTTGTCTCAATTTCTTCATCTGTAAAATGAGAATAATAATAATACTTAAGTCCTATGGGAGTTGTGAAAACAAAATGAATTAGTATTTATAAAGCCCTTTGAAAATCTTAAAAGCACTCTATGATGATGATAATGATGAAGAAAAAGATAGTGCCTAAGCTTCATCTTAAAGAAAAAATGTATTCTATGACACAGAGGTAGGGAGGCAGTATATTTCAATCATGGGAAATAGCCTGTTCAAAGAACCACGAAAGATGTGGATTGTGTGTGAGGAATAGAGAAAAGATAAATTTAACTGGATCACAAAGTTCAAAAGGAGGAGTAATGACTTGGAGATATAGGTTGGAGCCAGGCTATAAAGGGACCTTAAAAGCTAGGAGACATTTGTTGTTTTTTGGTATTTTATTATCATAAAGAAATTAAGAAGACAACCAATTGAGGCTAGTTGGGTAGGAAATCACATCAGAGTTATACTTAAGGGAAATTATCTTGTCAGCTCTGTTTGAATAACCTGGATTAGGGAGAGATTTGAGGCAGGGAAATCAATCAGGAGATTATTGCAATAATCCAAATGAAAAGAGATGAGGGTGTGAATAAAGGTGACAATCATTCTCTTTCCCTCCAAGTCCTCCTCACTTCTGAACTTGCCTATGACTGTCAAGAGAACTCCCATCCTCCCAGTCATCCAGGCAGGCAGCCTAGGTGTCGTCTTCAACTCCTTGATCTCTCTCTTGCCCTCATATGCTATCTATTGGCAAGATTTGTCTGTTTTACCTAACTTAACATGTCTTATATAAGTCCCCTTTTCTCCTCTGACACTACCACCACCTCTAGGAAGTGGTCTCCCCCTACCTACTCCAATCCATTTTCCTCTCAGAGACCAAAGAATCTTTCTAAGTGAAAGTCTGGTCCTCCTCCTTTTCTGCTTTCTTCTTCTTCTCCTTCATCTCCTTCTTCTTCTTCTTCTCCTTCTTCTTCTTCTTCTCCTGCTTCTTCTTCCTCTCTCTCTCTCTCTCTCTCTTTCTCTCTCTCTCTCTCTCTCTCTCTCACACACACACACACACACACACACACACACACACACGTCCCACTCATCACACCCCACACCCCATTCAATACATACCAATGACTAATTATTGCTTACAGGATCAAACATAAAATCCTCTTTCATAACCTGGCTCACCCATCTCCCTGTCCATTATTCTTATATCTTACATCTCTCTCCACCCTACTGTATGATCTGGTGACACTGGTCTTCGTGCTGTTCCTTGCATGAAACATTCCATTTCTCTACTGCAAAAATGCAGTAGAATCTTATAATGATTTAGCATTTCCTACGGTATTTCAGATGTATGTGTTGTATTTAATGAATCACTGATTTAGAATATGTCCCCTCATTTATAATAATTGTGTACACTAACCATTTGAGAACCCAAGCTATAAAGCTAAGTTCCATCTCTTACATCAATATTTTTTAAATAGAGATGAGAAAAGAAGATATATCTTTTTTCCTTCTCATTTCTTTCAAAATAAAATTACATCTTATTCTATATGAATATTTTGAAACAGCAAATAACGTAATCAATCTTTACTTTCTCTTTTAAAACCCATCATTCTGACAGCTACCAATTCCTTCAAAATGATTTCCTCAAGAGCAACCGCCACATTGTAAATGAGTTCCATCTCTCTTTTTTCTCCTGCTGTCATTTTAATTTCAGTACCCAATTATTTGCCACATAGAAAGTTTGAGAATGCTGTTGTAAAATATTGTGTAGTATACATTATTGTTCCTTTACAATACTAAATGTGATTGGTAAATGATGTAGCTGGTGATAAAGCTATGCTCTGAAAGCTTTTGATTTGTTTTAATAATATAACTATGAGCACTGAGCAAAGAAAGTAAAAGTCCCTGAAGGCAAAAAAGATTTTTTAAAAGAAAGCTAATGCTATATATTAAAGTGTGATTTTTAAACTCAAGCCAAATTTTCACTTCAAATGGTTTTGAGTGTTTTTCTCCGTGTTCCTATTTTGCTTTAATCTGGAAGGTTTTTTACAAGATGAGTCTGACTAACCCTTTGTTTACCATCTTAGGTTGGAAGACATCTATGGCTGCCCTTATGATTTCATTGAAATATTTGATGGGCCACAAGTGGCCTCTCTGTCCATGGGGCGATTCTGTTCATCCGTAGCACTCACATTTTTCTCTTCCTCAAACATCATGACAGTTGTTTTCAGAAGTGACTCTATGATCACCAGTTCAGGTTTTTATGTGATGTTCAATGCTGTTAGGCAAAATGAACAGGAAATGGGTAAGTAATTTAAATTAACCTTTATTTTTAAAAGAAAAACTAGAACCCATAATTTAAATTCAATCTAGCCTAACAGCTTCCTTATTAATAAAACCTGGAGGTTCACTCTCAAATCGTACTTTGTCTTTATTTTTACTCACTAAGAAAGGTGTTGTTGTAAGTTGACACAGGTCACTTAGGTAAGTAAGTCTTTGTGACCTGAAGGAGGATATAACTTGTTTCCTCAGCAAAATGACATTTGTGTTATGACCTCCTATAACTCCAAGTCTGCAGCAACCTACCATGTGAAGGTTCTTCTAAGTGATGAGTGCAGGAACCATATCTTCCTAGAAACTATATCCAGATGCTTAGTTTGATGCACATTCCTGGTCAATCAGTGAAACAAGTCAAAAGATTTTTCTGGTTTGCATGAGCCACAGCACATAAAAATGGACATGGAGGAAGCAAGAATCAATGATTGCATTGCTTTTAAACTGTGAGCAGAATGGAACTATAAGCATACTTTAATCAGTTGAGATAAAAAGATAACTTTTGTAGCATGATATTTCAGGGTATTGTTTTGTAATTTACTACTTTAACTTGGGAAGTACATTTAGAAATATTCCAATACACCAACAGATATATGATGATTAGCATTATCCGCCCCCCACTCTCATGTATTCATTCTACCCATTTTATATTATTTTCATCCACATCCTCCCATAAATTCTACTCAGAATTCTGAAGTCCTTACTTACAAATGTTTGTAAATATATAACCTTATATCTTCTATGTTTCTCACCAGGATTAGGCCTAAGTACAGGCATAAAGCAGCATGGATCAAATTAGAATGAAAAAATGTATTCCATTTTTCTTGTTGGAATTCATCTTAAAGTTGCTCAATAGGCAGTTAGGTATTTTAAGGAGCCTTCATTGGGCAATACAATCATTTATATTGACCAGAATATATGTGAAAATCAAAGTTTTTATTTTTGAACTATATTTTCCTTTATATTTGGTGAATAAATGAATACAAATTTTACTGGAATCTTTCAGTCATGAGAAATAACCTTGTTGAAAGGACAAGGATACCAACTATTAACTGACTGAAACAACCCCTAAAATAACATCTGACAATAAGTATATACTTCTAGAGTAGTAGTGAGATACAACCATGCTTTTGTATTTATAGGGAAAATCATTTTAAAATGGTAAGATATTTAAGATCCTTTGTGTTACATTGTTCTTTCTACTTCATTAAATATTATTCATTACATAGCTGGTATTTCAAAAATTCACAGTTAAAATTACTCTGTTTAGATGAAGGACCAGAACTGCGCCTTGTTGGTGGTTCTGGGAAATGTGCAGGAAGAGTTGAAGTTCATTACCAAGGAGCCTGGGGCACAGTGTGTGATGACCTATGGGATCTGAATGAAGGAGAAGTAGTATGTAGGCAACTCAAGTGTGGGAAAGCCATTTCAGCCCCTGGGGAGGCTCACTTTGGACCAGGTTCAGGAAGCATTCTCCTGGATAACATGCAATGTGCAGGAAATGAGGACAATCTTGGACAGTGTGCCCACTCTGGCTGGTCTCAGCACAATTGTGGTCATCATGAAGATGCTGGGGTCATCTGTTCAGGTATGCCTTCTTTCAAAATTCCTGACCCTAGTATTTAAGTTGGATACATCCGACTGATAGCTGCAAAGACATAATGTGAGGAGTTGCAGCTATGGCACCAGTAGGCAGAGCACCAGTACCGGAGTCAGGAGGATCTGAGTTCAAATTTGAGCTCAGATACTTAATAATTATCTAGTTGTGTGACCTTGGGCAAGTCACTGAACATCTTTGCCTTGCAACTCCCCCCCCCCCCCAAAAAAGGAACAAGGAAATAGAGACCTAGGAGATTGTTTCTATGTCTCTTTCAGAGAGAGAGAGAGAGAGGTATATTAGAAATGTTTATATATATTAACATCTTAGATATACTTTTTTTCATTTAATACAACTACCCTGTGAGGTTGTTTACATTTTAAGTGAGAAAACAGAGGTTGAGAGTAGTTAAAGCAATTTGCCCAGGGGTCACAAAATTAATAAGCATCTAAAGTGTTATTTGAACTCATAGCTTCCTACCTTCAGGTCCTGCACACTGTCCACTAGCTATGGACCTTCTCTAGTTGTCTAGCGGAGTTTAAAACTTGGCTCTTGGAAACATAAGTGTTAATGTTCAAAAGGCACATCCAACAAAGTAAAAGTTTTAGTTTTTACAGTACAAGTGGAATTATTCTTTAATAATTTTTTGTTTTCTTTTTCTATATAAATAGGTGCTGAAAATTTGATTCCAGGAGTGACTCCTATACCTTCAGGTATGCCTGGTTTTAATAATATAACTATGAGCACTGAGCAAAGAAAGTAAAAGTCCCTGAAGGCAAAAAAGATTTTTTAAAAGAAAGCTAATGCTATATATTAAAGTGTGATTTTTAAACTCAAGCCAAATTTTCACTTCAAATGGTTTGAGTGTTTTTCTCCGTGTTCCTATTTTGCTTTAATCTGGAAGGTTTTTTACAAGATGAGTCTGACTAACCCTTTGTTTACCATCTTAGGTTGGAAGACATCTATGGCTGCCCTTATGATTTCATTGAAATATTTGATGGGCCACAAGTGGCCTCTCTGTCCATGGGGCGATTCTGTTCATCCGTAGCACTCACATTTTTCTCTTCCTCAAACATCATGACAGTTGTTTTCAGAAGTGACTCTATGATCACCAGTTCAGGTTTTTATGTGATGTTCAATGCTGTTAGGCAAAATGAACAGGAAATGGGTAAGTAATTTAAATTAACCTTTATTTTTAAAGAAAATCTAGAATCCATAATTTAAATTCAATTTAGCCTAACAGCTTCCTTATTAATAAAACCTGGAGGTTCACTCTCAAATCGTACTTTGTCTTTATTTTTACTCACTAAGAAAGGTGGTGTTGTAAGTTGACACAGGTCACTTAGGTAAATCTTTGTGACCTGAAGGAGGATATAACTTGTTTCCTGAGCAAAATGACATTTGTGTCAAGACCTCCTATAACTCCAAGTCTGCAACAACCTACCATGTGAAGGTTCTTCTAAGTGATGAGTGCAGGAACCATATCTTCCTAGAAACTGAACTATAAACAGATGTTTAGTTTGATGCACATTCCTGGTCGATCAGTGAAGCAAGTCAAAAGATTTTCTGGTTTGGGTAAGCCACAGCACATAAAAATGGACATGAAGGAAGCAAGAATCAATGATTGCATTGCTTTTAAACTGTGAGCAGAATGGAACTATAAGCATACTTTAATCAGTTGAGATAAAAAGATAACTTTTGTAGCATGATATTTCAGGGTATTGTTTTGTAATTTACTACTTTAACTTGGGAAGTACATTTAGAAATATTCCAATACACCAATAGATATATGATGATTAGTATTATCCGCCCCCCACTCTCATGTATTCATTCTACCCATTTTATATTATTTTCATCCACATCCTCCCATAAATTCTACCCAGAATTCTGAAGTCCTTACTTACAAATGTTTGTAAATACATAACCTTATATCTTCTATGTTTCTCACCAGGATTAGGCCTAAGTACAGGCATAAAGCAGCATGGATCAAATTAGAATGAAAAAATGTATTCCATTTTTCTTGTTGGAATTCATCTTAAAGTTGCTCAATAGGCAGTTAGGTATTTTAAGGAGCCTTCATTGCGCAATACAATCATTTATATTGACCAGAATATATGTGAAAATCAAAGTTTTTATTTTTGAACTATATTTTCCTTTATATTTGGTGAATAAATGAATACAAATTTTACTGGAATCTTTCAGTCATGAGAAAAAACCTTGTTGAAAGGACAAGGATACCAACTATTAAGTGACTGAAACAACCCCTAAAATAACATCTGACAATAAATATATACTTCTAGAGTAGTAGTGAGATACAACCATGCTTTTGTATTTATAGGGAAAATCATTTTAAAATGGGAAGATATTTAAGATCCTTTGTGTTACATTGTTCTTTCTACTTCATTAAATATTATTCATTACATAGCTGTATTTCAAAAATTCACAGTTAAAATTACTCTGTTTAGATGAAGGACCAGAACTGCGCCTTGTTGGTGGTTCTGGGAAATGTGCAGGAAGAGTTGAAGTTCATCACCAAGGAGCCTGGGGCACAGTGTGTGATGACCTATGGGATCTGAATGAAGGAGAAGTAGTATGTAGGCAACTCAAGTGTGGGAAAGCCATTTCAGCCCCTGGGGAGGCTCACTTTGGACCAGGTTCAGGAAGCATTCTCCTGGATAACATGCAATGTGCAGGAAATGAGGACAATCTTGGACAGTGTGCCCACTCTGGCTGGTCTCAGCACAATTGTGGTCATCATGAAGATGCTGGGGTCATCTGTTCAGGTATGCCTTCTTTCAAAATTCCTGACCCTAGTATTTAAGTTGGATACATCCGACTGATAGCTGCAAAGACATAATAATAAAAAATAAAAACCAGTAAGGAGTTGCAGCTAGGTGGCACCAGTAGGCAGAGCACCAGTACCGGAGTCAGGAGGATCTGAGTTCAAATTTGAGCTCAGATACTTAATAATTATCTAGTTGTGTGACCTTGGGCAAGTCACTGAACATCTTTGCCTTGCAACCCCCCCCCAAAAAAAGGAAACAAGGAAATAGAGACCTAGGAGATGTTTCTATGTCTCTTTCAGAGAGAGAGAGAGAGAGAGAGGTATATTAGAAATGTTTATATATATTAACATCTTAGATATACTTTTTTTCATTTAATACAACTACCCTGTGAGGTTGTTTACATTTTAAGTGAGAAAACAGAGGTTGAGAGTAGTTAAGCAATTTGCCCAGGGTCACAAAATTAATAAGCATCTAAAGTGTTATTTGAACTCATAGCTTCCTACCTTCAGGTCCTGCACACTGTCCACTAAGCTATGGACCTTCTCTAGTTGTCTAGTGGAGTTTAAAACTTGGCACTTGGAAACATAAGTGTTAATGTTCAAAAGGCACATCCAACAAAGTAAAAGTTTTAGTTTTTACAGTACAAGTGGAATTATTCTTTAATAATTTTTGTTTTCTTTTTCTATATAAATAGGTGCTGAAAATTTGATTCCAGGAGTGACTCCTATACCTTCAGGTATGCCTGGACTTCTGTAAGAGTCCTTGTTATCCTCAACAACAATAAACATTTTTTAAAATTTCTATGCACTATTTAAAATGCAGTGCACCAAGACACTGGGGAACGGGGACTTATCTTAAATGCTAATTCCATAAAAAGAACATGTAAATATCTTTCCCTTAATTTCAGATGGGTTTATAGAATCAATAAAATTCTCATGCATCAAAGAAATATCCAAGCATCTATAACACCAATTGCAGAAATCAATTATGATTGACTTCTGTGAAAGAGTCTTCTGATGCAGTCTTCTCACTTCTCACTTGTCACTTTATAAGATAGGAGTAGGAATTTCTATACTGAGAAAACATCAGAAAGCATCAAAACATTGAAATTAATAAAAAAAAAACAAGGATTATGATTTACATTTAAATGCATTTAAAACAAATTCTAAACTTTTTTTTTATTTTTCAGTTTTACAAGCAACTGTGCCCAAAGGTAATTCTCTCTTGTTAAAAATTTATCACTTCCTTAAAATGATATTAGCTGAAATCAGTATTTCTAGAATCCTTAAAAGCAGGATAGAATTTCTTTTTCCATTGATGATTCAATTGGCAGTTATGAGGGCAAAGGAGAGAGTGAATTAAAATCCCTAAAAACAACATCCACCCTGCCATAAAATCTAAGGTTGATGGGCAAGTAAGAGATGATTTCATATGACCAGAGGTAGAAGGGAGGAGTGAGAGGATAGAATAGTTTCATGTAGGATTCGTTTGAGGATTAAGGACACTAAATGTGGGGCAAAAGACTAGTATGATGGCATACCTATTAGCTCAGTTCATGAGTGTGTCAGTCTATTATTAAGGCACTATATCATTTCCGTTTTTAGGGTATAATTTCTATGACTTCCCACCAGTACCTACACACACACACACACACACACACACACACACACACACACACACACTCCAATATCTGTCTTTGATTTGCCTACCAAGATTCATAACTAAACCATCTTCCCAATTTGCCAGTTGCCAAACTTATGAGGTAGAATGAATGTTACATGCATCTCACTTTTTCCTTGATTATTTGTAGTGAAAATATAAAGAGTATATAGAAGTAAAACCTGACTTCCTTTTTTCCCTTTTTACAGGAGGAAGTAATTCTTGTGGTGGAGTCATCTCAAAGCTTTCTGGCTCATTTTCTAGCCCATGGTATCCTAAAAACTATCCCACAGATGTAGAATGTGTTTGGGTTATACATGTGGAAGAGAAATTCCGAATTGAACTTCAGATCCCCAGCCTGAAGTAAGTAAACAACCTAAACCATCACACCCCCAATAGCTAATCATATTGGAATCAATACTTTTCTTAAACATACTTGGATTTTTTCCTATGAGAAAGTTTTTTTTTCAAAATTTCAGTTGGTTGTTGCCTAGAACTTTCACAAAAGAAGGTTATTTTGCCCTTTTTGCAGTTTCTCTGATATTTTTTTCTTTGATAACTTTTCCATTCTTGTTTCTTAAACTCTTCCCCTAGTAGAACTGAGTTTCCTGGCAGCTTCTCCTTCTGACTTTATCTTTCCAGTCTATAAAACAGTAAACTTCCTTTCCTTTCTCCAACTTAACCAGCCTCGACCAGTTTCCTCAACTGTCAAATGTGGAGTTAGACTAAAATCCCTTACAGTTCTTTTCACAACTGCAATGATATTATAATCTTTGCAGGACACAATTCAGAGTCTCCAATCTATCTTTAGTTCTGCTATCTTTGTCCTGTTTTTTTAATAACTGTCTTCAAAAATGCAATAGATAGACAGATAGATAGATAGATAAGAGTCAGACAGAAACAGATAGATGTAGATATTAGTTAGCTAATATATACTAGACAGGGAGATGATAAACTGATAGAAGAAAAATAGATAGATGGATGCATAGACAGGCAGCTGGATAGATGATGGATAATAGAGAGACAGATAGACAGAGAAAGGCAGATAGATAGACTGATAATAATGATTTTTCATATTTTCAAAGAAGATAAGACAACAGGGAAGTGATACCATGACAAGCACATGAATTGGATTTGAGTAAGGGGGACTATACTATCACCAGCCTCACTTTCTCCTTTAAAGCCATCTGGGTCCAGTAGCCAGATGTGAATCAGGAGGACTGGAGACAACCCTGGATGCAAGGCAATAAGGACTAAGTGACTTGCCCAAGGTCACACAGCTAGTGAGTGGCAAGTGTCTGAGGCGGGATTTGAACTGTCCTCCTGACTCCAAAGCCAGGGCTCTGACTACTGCACTACCCAGTTGCCCATGATTGAGTGATAGGTAGCTAGATGATAGGTTGATAAATGCTAGAAAGAGGAAACAGGTACACTTTACTTTTGCCTGAATCGGAAAAATACCAATGCCTGTGGAAGTAGATTGAAGTGATTTATCCTGTACTCCTATGAAGTCCCTCTATTAAATGAAAACACTTTTCATGATATTTATCTGTGGTGCTGAACTAAGGGGAAGATTCCAGGCCTGAGTAGATGATCTCGCAGAATCTGGATACTTACTCATGCTGTTTCTCTTGGGAAAACCAATCCAATGAGAGCTCCTTGAGTATAGGAACCCTTTTGTCTTTGACATATTAGCAGGCACTTATTAAATTATTGTTGATTTTCCAATTGAACTGAAGAATTTCAATCTAATATTTTTTAGGGGTTTTTTTTGCAAGGCAATGAATGGGGTTAAGTGGCTTGCCCAAGGCCACACAGCTAGGTAATTAGTAAGTGTCTGAGGCTGGATTTGAACTCAGGTACTCCAGACTCCAGGGCCGGTGCTCTTTCCACGCGCCACCTAGCTGCCCCCAGTCTAATATTTAAAAAAGAATTAGGTATCTTGAGATTTCTTAAGGTAAAGGGCCATTTTATAATTCAAAATATTCATTATGTGTTCTTTTATTTTCTTAACTTGAATTTGAAATGATCATAGATTATAATGATGGGAAACTGATGTCAATGCATTTCCATTCTTAGATTGGAAGATATCTATGGGTGCCCTTATGACTTTCTTGAAATCTTTGATGGATTGCAAGCTGCCCACCTATCTATGGGGAGATTCTGTGCTGGGGCAGAGCTCACATTTTTCTCCTCTTTAAACAAAGTAACAGTTGTATTCAGAAGTGACTCTATGATCACCAACACTGGCTTCTATGCAATGTATAATGCTATTCAGCAAGGTGAACAAGAAACTGGTAGGTATCTATGATGCTGATTCCTTTGTTTTTAAGACAATAATATATGAAATTTGATCTGAAGCAGACCTTTTGCTGGCAAAGTTCGGAATTTCATTTATACAAAGCACCTACCTATCCTACTCCTAAAGATATTCATAGTCATTTGTTCCATCCTCAAATGGTGACATTTAGTTTCAGGCAGAAGCAAAATGTCTTGAATATATGTCTTGAATAAGTCTATGTACATTAGGAGAGTGGTGCATTACTCCTATAAATAGCCATCTTTCTTCCCAAATAAATGGGGGGGGGGGGGGTTGGGGAGGAAGTGCTACCAAGATGAAAAAAAATATATATATATATGTATATATATTTTAAATTTGACATTAAAATTCTCATTTAAAAAAAGATTATAGATATTGGGATCTCAAAGGCCATCTAGTTCAGTCTTTTTGTTTTAAATTTGAGAAAATTGAGAATGGGGAAGTTAAATGATTTGTCCAATGTCATGCTTGTTACAACCATCAGAAATGGGAGTTAAGCAAGATCCTCTGACTACCTATCCAATACTCTTTCTACCACTTCAGCTGGCATATGTCAGTCTTACTTGTTTATGACACTTATCCATCCCAAAGTGTTCCTCCTCTACCCATAATTTGCACGTAATCCTTGCTTAATGTAGTATCTCATCTTAAAGAGTTACTGGACTTTTGGCAACTTTCAATCCAATAATATGGTATTTTAAAAAATAATTTTTAATGCTTTTTGTTTTGGTTTCTCTGTCATTTCTCAGTATTCTCCCAGTATATAACTAGAAAGTCCTGCATTATTATAATGAAAAAGTTATACAAAATCAACAAATATAGTTATTTGTGATGCATATAAATAAATATATATATATATATATGCATATGCACCATTCTATATCTGTTGACGCCTGCCTTTCCAATGAAAGGAGAAAGGTGCATTTCCTCACCTATAGTTTAGGACCAAGATTGCTCATCTAATTATGCCATAAATGGCTTTTTTTAGTATTCTAAACCATTGACATCCAAGTGCTAAATACAGGCTCTACCTTTCATAGTTTTATTGCTAGACAAACAAACTAAAAGCTCATTTATAATCCACCCCCTTCATTTTAAGAAGGATCAACTGAGAGGTAGAAATATAAAACTCCTTGCTGATGGTCCCACAGAGTTGGGATAGGAAATGAAATTTTTTAGCAAAAGCTCTATATAGGCCAACTAGATTGCACAGTGGATAGTCCCTGGAGTCATGAGGACTTGAATTCCAGTCCAGCCTCAAACATTTAATAATTGCCTAGCTGTGTGACCTTGAGCAATTCACTTAATCCCATTGCCTTAAATTTTAAAAAAAGATACTGGCAAAAGCTCTATCTATAGCTAAACTTTTTTGTTTTGGGTTTTTTAAATTATATTTCTAAGATATGTCCCTGAGATTGGTGAATGGAAGTCATAGGTGTGAAGGTCGTGTGGAGGTGTACTACAATGGCACCTGGGGAACAGTGTGTGATGACAGCTGGGACCTGACAGATGCCCAGGTCATATGTCAGCAGTTGGGCTGTGGACAAGCTCTGTCTGCACCAGGACATAACCACTTTGTCGGAGGTTTGGGACCCATAATTCTGGATGATGTGCAGTGCATTGGAAATGAAGCCAAAGTATGGCAGTGCATGCACAATGGTTGGTTCTCCCATAACTGTGGACACCAGGAAGATGCCAGTGTTGTCTGTTCAGGTATGTTCTGGTTGGCCCTGTCAATGCCTCTGCTGTGAGGGAACAGTTGAGAAAGTAGTCTTTAGTGTATCACTACCCTTTGTTTCATTTTTGCATCATATGCTATGGATTTTTTACTTTTCTCAAATGGTTAAAATGATCCTGGGCAAGGTACTTCTGTTTTATATTCCTCAAAATCTAAGACTTATTAACTGAATCTTAGGTCATGATCTATATTGATTGAGAGAGTTCTCACATTGGCAGTGTTCTTTCATTAATTTCATTTTTTAATTTAATTTCATTTTACATATCTATATAAAATTTAGAAAGACTTGATATGAACATATCTTTTACCAAGACTCAATTTGAATGAACTGGTGAATTGGATGATGGTAGTGGATGAATAGGAGATGGAAATTATCATATATTCTAAATTTCAGAATTCCTAGAATGCAGAATTTCTCTACAATGACATAATTCCTATCTATTTTGAAAGTTATTCATATTACAAAGTTACAAAGGACACAGTTCAAGCTTCTTTTTGATAGATGAAGAAGCTGAGGTCCAGGGAAAGGTGACCTGCTCAAGGTCACACAAGGAACATATTGGAGATTGGGGATCAAACCTAGGTCCTCTGATGCCACAGAAAATTCTTTATGCATCATATTGTCTAACTGATAATAATTCCTATTGATTCCAAGTAACCATATTAAACTGACTGCCAATGATGATCCTACTAATTCCACTTCCTGGGATTCTGTTACTGCTAACTAATAAGCAATAGTTTATTTATATTTGTACTATCATTAAACCTATAAGGAAAAATATAATCTGGAGCTATAGCTTAGCAGATTCATCAGGGTTTGACCCCAGAGCATTGAAATTGAGAAATTTATACTCTTTTAGCATGTAGAAACTATTGAACTTTGCTCCTATTTGGCAAGAATAATTAGTTATATAGGAAATTACATTTCCTCCCTCTAGCCAGATGAAACAAAAACATTCTACAGAGGTTCTTTATTGAATTAGTCCTACACTGTTGTCCATCCCCTATTCTTAAGGGATGCTTAAGACTGTCCTCTATAGAATCTGGTATGCTGAGGTATGAGCTTTTGACTACCACTCCAACCAGCCCCAACTGAATTTGTTTTGTTGGTCCTGAGTACTAAAACTTAGAGAAGTTACTCACCAACTTTAGATTTGGTTCATATACTTTTGAACTAATTTGACCATTGACTCTTATTGCTACAAGCCCTAATGATTTTAGTGTAAAAATCATGTGATATTTAAAATTTAACTAATCTATTAATTTATTCACTTTGACTCTCCTGTCTTCTTTTGCATCTGAGCAGCTTCTGATGGCCACATGCAATCAGTACCAACAGGTAGGAATTATTTATAACATCATGTTTCTATCAGACAGAGACTGGGAGTTTGGGAAGCTGAGAGGTTCCCCAAATACATAAAAGTTATTTAATCCTGGAACCACTGATTTTTCTGAGGCTCTTTGCCAAATCAAATAGATTTATACCTATGTGTTCAGAGATGAAAATCACAATAAAATTACTGGGATTCCATGGATCAGTTAGCTGGCCCCCTCCTTGGTACAGAATACCCATGTACCAGATGCTTACAGGTATAAAAAATGAGCAAACATTTACTTTCTAAATATTATCTCATTTCTAAATATTATCTCATTCCATCCTCACAACAACTCTGGGAATTAAGTGATATCATCATATCCATTTTACAGTCAATAAAACTGAGGTTAGGGGCAGCTAGGTGGCACAGTGGATAGAGCTCCGGTCCTGGAGTCAGGAGTACCTGAGTTCAAATCCAGCCTCAGACACTTAATAATTACCTAGCTGTGTGGCCTTGGGCAAGCCACTAACCCCATTGCCTTGCAAAAACCTTTAAAAAAAAGAAAGAAAGAAAACTGAGGTTGATGGAAGTTAAATGACTTTGCCCTGAGTCAAATTTGGACTCAGATCTTCCTGACTTCATTCCTTTCTGCTATACTCCATAGTCCCTCAAAAGAAGTAGAACACACAACCCATGCACTTTATAGATGGGGAAACTGAGGCCCAAAGAAGTTAAATTACCTGCCAAGAGTGACATAGAAAATTCATAGGATTAAAACCCATTGCTTTGATTTCAAATCCAGGGCTATATTTCAATTTTAATTCATTCAGCATCTTCCATGTGTATAGAATTATGCTAGGTGCTGGAGAAAAGAGTTTAGCTAAGACACAGTTTCTCTACCCTCATGGGACTTAGGAGGCAACTATAATATGCACAAATAATTATGAATAATAATACAAGATAAATATTTTAGAGGGGGTTGCAACATAAAGTATGTGAGAGGAATAGACTTAGAAAGGACCTAATCATCTGACCAGTCTGTGGAACATAGAAAAGGAAATCCTAGCCCCAGTTCTGAAAGGGGGACTTGATATTTTTAAAAACCCATTTGACTAGTGCAATCTTTCTTCATGATATTTTTTTCTGTTTCCTTTGCAGACTTGAATGATGCATCTCCACCAATAGGTATTGCTGACATTTTATTTGCCTTTTCTACTCAGCTAACGTTTTTGGTTTTGGGGGTTTTTTTTTAAGTGTGAGACCAAAAAGTCTTTGGAAATGTGTAGTATCACTCAGAGTCAATCCCATTACCTATCAGCATGTTGGCTTTGACCTTCTCTGTCTTCAACCTGAGCCAGTTGGTCCATCCTTAGGCAACCTGATGGCCCCTTGCTTCCATGGGCTGAAGACATTAATATCAAATTTAGTATAGATAATCTGACTGGCTCTGACCACCATGAGCTCAAGAAATCAATCAGCCCTAGCTTTGAGTCACCATCTGTTTCTCAAATCACAACACCTCTAGGTCCTAGATTAATGCTCTTTTCACCTTGAATAGGTAGACATGAAAGGTTACAACCAAGTCAAAGACTTAGTTCAAAAACAACAATTGAACACAATTATTGATTTATTTTTTTTATTCTAATAGAAGGTAAATATGTTGTTATATATGTATCTGCAGAAAGGAACTTAAGAAGTCACTCAGTCCATGTCCTGTCTGAATACAAAAATAATATCTTTGAATATCGTAACATTTTAAGAACTGATATTTATATTTCCACTATTTTATATGATCCTTATAAAAATCCTAGGAGGTAGAGATTTCTCTGACCTGTTCCTATAATTCTTATTTTACAAATAAAGATATCGAAGTGTAGTTAATTTAAGTAACTTGCTTGTTGTCAAAGAGAGAGTTATCAAAGGAAGGATTTGAACTGAGGTCTTCATGACTACTAAATCTAGTTCTCTATCCTAGCTATACAACACTGCTTACCTAATTTCAATTTTTCAAAATGTTATTTCTATCATTTTTACCCTCATGATACTCCTGAACAATGGTGTAGTAGAAAGAGAACTTGCCTTGGAGGCAGGAAACCTGGGTTCAAATTCTGCCTCTAATACATCCAAAAAAGCTCTATGACCTTGGCAAATTACTTAAACTCTCAGTGCTCTAGACTAGTCTCTGAAACTTTGGGCTGCAGAGATGGTGCTGATTTGAATTGGCAATGGAACTGCCTAACCTTCTCATCAGGAACTTCCAACCCCAATAAAAAAAAAATCACAGGTTCTACTCTTATTTTCAAACAGTCCTATGTAGTTGACTGTGAAGTCAATGAAAAAACTGAAGGCATAGAGATTATTAATAGAGAAATAAAATTAATGATCCTGACTTACAACTCTGTGCCCTTGCCATCAATCCAAATTAATAATAATAATAATAATAAATAATAATAATTAATAATAATATTTGGTAATGCTTTAAAATTTGCAAAGCACTTTTCTCATAAGAATCCCATAAGATTAATAGTAGTACAAATAATTATCCCCAATTTACAGATAAGGGAACTTGGGAAGTTAATCCTGGTCACACAACCAGTAGAAATCAGAACATATAAAAGTCATCTAATGTGATTCCTTCCCTTTTTTGCAGATGAAAATTTCCATTGTGGTGGTTTGCTCACAAATTCTTCAGGCTCTTTTGCCAGTCCCTGGTATCCTAAAAAATACCCAACTAATATAGTTTGTGCTTGGGAAATACAAGTGGACAGAAGAGCTCATGTCAAACTCACATTTGAAGATATAAAGTAAGTAAAATATGTATATGCACATATATTCATATATACATACATACATATTAGTTGCTATTGTATCATCTGCTAAAGTATGGATTCCTTATATTTCAAAAAGGGCTAATAATAGCTAAAGACCAGATAATAATGGGAATGTGGCAAATACAAACTTCCAGATAATAGCCTTTATCTAGACAGTTCATACATCTTCTGCTCTTCTTACTTAATGATCATAGACTAAGGATTCTTACTGACCATATTTTCCTCAAAAGCAAAATAGTTGGGCATATGCAAAAGGGGAGAGAAACAAATACATTTTGATAGTAGCTGACATTTATATTGACTCCTTACCATTACAAAACACTTCACTAACATCTCATTTGAATTCCATACCAATCCTATATGGTAGGTAGACATTGCAGATATTATGATTCCCATTTTACACATAGGGAAACTGAGGCTCAGATAAGTTAAATAATGTGCTCAGATTTGCATAGATTATCTGGCTGCAAAGCCATGCTCTTTCTATTTCAGTGACCATTTAGTTAAAACTACAGATTTAGAACTGGAAGGAAGGACCAAACCCCTCATTTTACAAATTAGTAGCTTAAGGGAAAGAGAGCTAAAGTGACTTGTCCTTGGTTGCACAGCTATTATCTAATGTAAGATTTGAAATCAGGTCTTTCTGACATCAAGCCTAGTTCATTATCCACTATTCCTCCCAGATTATTCTACTAAGAGATAATTTCATTTCATTTCACAGGATGGAAAACTTCTATGGCTGTCCTTATGACTTTGTGGAAATATTTGATGGTCCCCAGAGTGCTTCATTTTCCCTTGGGAGGTTCTGTTCTGATACCACCCCAATATTCACATCTTCCTCCAATAGTATGACTGTTGTATTCCACAGTGATGCCATCATCACCAATATTGGCTTCCATGCCTCCTACGATTCCCTTACGCAAGATGAAAATAGTAATGGTAAGAGCTCATAAAGCTGGAACATTTCTGAAAAATAAATATATCTCATTCCAAATGTAAGAATATATATTCTAAAAATTGAGTTGAGATCAAAACATAACCTCTGCTCTAAATTAGGCAGATAATTTTTCATTGCATCACCTGGTAGGATAGCAGTTTTATGATTTCAGACTTATCCACTGCTTACAAGACTAGCAAGCAAGTCAACTAAAGCAAAATGAAAATGTGCTACTTTCAATTATTTCTTTTTGAAAAACAGAGACATTATCCTTTTTCTCAGATTCACAAATGGCTATGAATTTGGGATATCTTAGAATATAACTGATTTAACCTTGATAGTAAAAACAATACAAGGAAGACTTTAATTTTTGAACTTATGACTTTTTTTGCACCCTATATTTTGTCCTTAGCCATAATAGTTATATTGAAATTATAATGTACTCAATAGTAATCTAGTGGTTTGAAAGAATTGATGCACTTGCCAAGAGGGCTGAAGTAATTTCTCATGATATAACTGGGCCATTAGGGAACTTAGGCTCAGCACATGAGAGTCATCATATGTGATAGCATGACTGGGAAACTTCTTTTACATGAACTATTTTAGTAAAAATAAATATTTATTTAACTAATGATCTCTTTGTTAAAAAAAAAACAGAAAATAACTTTGATCCAAAGTTCAAAATCAGATAGCTCAATCTTTTCATCTAGAAATGAATTTCATTATAAAAAGCCATTTTCTCTAATCTGGTAAATGTTTTCATGTCAAATGGAAAATTAAAGGGAATTTCTGAAAACATTTTTCCTAAAATGCTAAGCTGATGAAGACTACGTATTCAGAAACCATTGAACTCTGTGGAATTGCACATAGACCCCCTTTTTCAAAATACTATTAAGTGGGAAGTGTCACAAAGCAATAACCATTTTCCCCCCTGTTGCCAAGACATTTCTCTAAGATTGATGAATGGAAGTCACCAATGTGAAGGAAGAGTTGAAGTATACTACAATAAGACCTGGGGCACAGTGTGTGATGACAGCTGGGACCTCAGAGATGCACAAGTTGTGTGCAGACAGCTGGACTGTGGAAGAGCTATTGCAGCCCCAGGACGGGCACATTTTGACCGAGGCTCAGGATCTATTGCTTTGGATGATGTGGAATGTGATGGAAATGAAGCAAAACTGTGGCATTGCCTTAACAGTGGCTGGTTCTCCCACAACTGTGGTCATCATGAAGATGCTGGAGTTAGTTGTTCAGGTATTGTCTTATTTCCATTAAAGCAAATTGTGGAGGAATCATTTGAAGGAAACAAGAAGGAATAAAATACATATTGACCCAACAACTATAAACTCAAAAGAATCTATTTCTAAATATATGGTTCTCTGGGTGTCTAGGTGGTGTAGTGGATAAAGCACCGGCCCTAGAGTCAGGAGTACCTGGGTTCAAATCCAGTCTCAGACACTTAATAATTACCTATCTGTGTGGCCTTGGGCAAGCCACTTAACCCCATTTGCCTTGCAAAAAAAAATAACCTAAAAAAACCCTAAATATATGTTTCTTGATAATATTCAATAAGATAACACAGTGGATAGAGTACTAGACCTGGAGTCATGAATACCTGAGTTCAAATCCATTCTCAGATATTTTGGGAAAATCATTTAATCTGTCTGCCTCAGTTTCCTCATTATTATTAGAAACCAAATTCAAGTTGTATTTCTACAAACTCAATTTTTCTACAAAGAAGCACCAAATATATGCTATTTGAATACTTCTTAACATTTGTGTGACCTTAGGTAAATCTTTTTCCTCTCTGGGCTTCAGTGTCTTCAACTATAAAAGGAAGAGGTACTAAATTATCTAAATTATCTCTAAGTTCTCTTCATGCTCTAAAATTTTATGAGTCAATAATCAGTTGACCAATAATCAGTTCAACAATGATTCAATAAATCAATGAAATGAATACTTGTATTATTTATCTAAATGGTTTCCAAATTGGTGTGAGAAGTGTTTTGTTACTATAGCTAAATAAAAAATGGAGGGGGGGTGGATTAAGAATTATGGGAATTTGAGGCTACAAATGAACAATTGACAAATTTAGGTAATTTTAATTTCTAGAACAATTTTCAAATAGATGGGTCATTTATATAAAATATTTGCCTAATTTCCCCTTATCTTTTTTAGGTACAATGAATTCTCCAACATCAACAGTGACTGAAGCTAATGACTCAACATCAGGTATTTTTTGGTTCTTCTTCAGTTAGCAAAACATTATCTAAGTCATTTTGTCAATGACTAAGACACAGAGTCAATTATTCTTCTACTGCTCCCAGGGAAATCCAAAAATAGGACATAAACTTGTATTTTTTACCTTTAGGTTCCATCTTAATGGAAAGAAAGTGGGAAGAGGGGTAACTTCTTTCTGTCCCTCAGATTAATCTTGGCTCACCTTTCCAAAGCTTTGACATTCATTCATAATTTCAATGGTGATTTCCCATTATTACCTTGATGTGGATAGTTCAACTAACTACATAGATGAAATCCCTCAAGTAGATGAGTAGATGATCTTTAAAAGTTTTAGTAATGAGAAAATGATTATTCTATGACCTACCTGGTGGTGTGCATCAACAATAATAACATTTATATAGTGCTTTTAAGTATATAAAACACTTCATAAATATTATCATTATTTTATCTTTGTAATGACTTTGAGAGGTGGGTGCTATTATTATCTCCATTACATAAATGAGAAACTGAGGTAAATAGAGGTTAAGTAAATTGCCCAGGATCACAGAATATCTATAACTAAATTTGAGCTTTGATCCTTCTGCAAGTCCATGGGCTCTATTCATTGAGCCATAGAACTGTTTCTATCTCTAAACTTAACTAACTGGTACTCAAACAATTAGACATACAATTCATCACTTAGTCACACTGAGAACCTTAATGGACATTCAAGTCCCCCCACAGAGTTTGGACTCAATTGGCACATTTGCTGAAAACCCACATCACTCTCATGCTGTGGTAAAACACTGGATAATAGCCAAATTCCCAATGTAGTGAACTGGAATCTTTATTAGGTAAAAATTCAAGACAGCAAAATGGTTGATAAGTCAAAGAAAACAACATGGTGATATGGAAAGAGAACTAAATTTGCAATTTGAGGACCTGGGTTCAAATCCTGTATCAAACTTACCACTATTTATGCAACCTTAGGCAAGTCACTTAGCTTCTTCAGACTTCAGTTTCCTCGGCTGTAAAATGAACTCAATAATATCCAACAGCTCTTATACTTTTGAATTTGTGATCCTACTAATTAGTCATTGGCATATGTTAGCCAAAACAATCAATCTCTTATTTGACTTTTAAATCCATTAGGTGACTTTTTTTTTAAATAATGAATCAAAGGAGTCAAAAGCCCCAGAATCTGCAGAAATAATGAAACACTAAGCCTAGAGTTAGAAATTGACTGCAAATGATCCCCAAAGAAGATAATCAAACCATAAATAAGTTGAATGTAACTTATATTGACAAAGATGTTATATAATTTCCTCTTTTGCTTTCTATTTGCAGAGGCAGCTGCCGCAAATTCAACAGAATCACCCCCAGCAACTGGTAATACTCTCTCAAACCTTCTCACAATGCATCTTATCATTCTTCAGCTCAGGGAAATTTTCATTATATCCAGTAAATTCTTCCTTTACACTGCTGCCAAACCGATTTTCCTAAAATCCAATCTTACCGTATTGCTTTCTTACTCAACAAATCCCATTTGCTCCCTAGAACCACTAAGGTAGAATATACTATGTATGGCATATACAACATTTTACAACCTTTGTTTAAATTATGTTATTATTAATTGATGTATATTACATATTAAATATTAAATAGTATATTATATATTGCATTATTATATAAGTTCTATAAATTACAACAAGTTTATTTAAAAGATTACACATATGAACTTTTACAACCCAACCTGCTTTTCCTTATTGCATTTTACTTCCCTTCACACACACTAAGATTCAGTCAAACTGACCCACTTGATGTTCTGCACCCATGGGACCCCATCTCCTGTCTCTGGGTTTTTATACTGGATCTTCTCCCCAAAACCAGCTCTTAGAATTTCTAATTTCATTCAAAATTGAGATCAAGGGACTTGTTATCTTTTATTTCTGTCTCCCAAGTGCTTACCTGGGGGCCATAATAGATACTCAATAAATGCTTGTAAATTGATTGATTATTAGAAAAATATAGCAAACTTCTAGAGATACCTTAAATGTGTACTGATAGTCTGAATTACAATAAATCTATAGATATACAGTCTATGGTACCCACCCTCTTATTGTTAACTTCCCTACTACTCCATCACCAAGCCCACTGATACTAATGCTATTAGAGAAACTCTAAGTGCAGAATTTAATAAAAGGTGAAAAACAGAAGTAGTTTTGGAAATTATCACTCCAAGAAGTGATGGTCTCTTTTCTTGGCAATCTTTTTCGATCAAAAATATCTGTTCAAGTTCATACATAGACAACCTAATTTTTCCACTTCTTTGCTGATTAAATTTACATAAATTTAAGCATTTTTCATCTTAATTTCTTAAAATGTAAATAACTCCAGAAGGAGTTAGGCATTCTTATTCATTCAAGCATTAGTGTGAATTGGTAATTACTTTTTCCCCTAGCTGAGATCAACTACAGAAGTGAATAGAAGGAATTTTTCTTTGTTTTGTTTTGGTTTGCTTTGTTTTTATTAGAGAAGAGAAGAAAGAATTTAAATAGTAAAACAGGGTGAGGTGATTCAAGGGGAAATTTAGGATATCAGGAAAACTATGCATCATGGAAACATCAAAAGTAGGAGAGGAGGGGGGCAGCTAGGTGGTGCAGCAGATAGAGCATGGGCCCTGGAGTCAGGAAGACCTGAGTTCAAATCCAGCCTCAGACACTTAATAATTACCTAGCTGCGTGGCCTTGGGCAAGCCACTTAACCCCAATGCATTGTAAAAACTAAAAAAAAAAAAAAAAAAAAAAGGTAGGAGAGGAGGGAAGGAAGGGAGGAGGAAAACAAAGATTCTACCCATTTCAAAATTTTGCCTAGACATAGGAAATATGAAACATTTTTCCATCCTTCTTGTCCTAAATTATAAAACCTTGAGTTTCCCATACCCAGAACTCAACCCAGAGAAAAATAGTCATATTATCAAAATGATCAGTTCCTTAGTCCTAAATTCTAAATCTCCATTTTGTATTACAAAGAGTGCTATAAATAATGACCCTAATAGAGCATAATCTTTTTTTTAGGTTTTTTCCTTTTATAGCAAGGCAAATGGGGTTAAGTGGCTTGCCCAAGACCACACAGCTAGGTAATTATTAAGTGTCTGAGACCAGATTTGAACCCTGGTACTCCTGACTCCAAGCCTGGTTTATCCACTACGCCACCTAGCCACCCCAATAGAGCATAATCTTGAAGTCAGGAGGACACGAGTTTGAATCCAGCCTCAGACACTTGACTCTTAATAGCTGTATGACCTTGGGCAAATCATTTAACCCTGATTCCTTCACATCTAGGGCCATCTCCAGTCTTC
Organism: Macrotis lagotis; assembly: GCF_037893015.1. Lineage (NCBI taxonomy): Eukaryota > Metazoa > Chordata > Mammalia > Peramelemorphia > Peramelidae > Macrotis > Macrotis lagotis. The sequence continues at coordinate 88,417,341 of NC_133661.1, read as the reverse complement.
CTTATTCCTATCTGGCCACTAGAAGAGAAAGTGAAGCTGGTGACTTAGCACAGCACCTCCTCAGTCAAATCCAATTCGTATGCTTGTCAAGGCATCACCTCCCTGATGTCATAGTCTTCTTCAAAAATGAAGGACAAACATTTCAGATTTAGCCTGGTACTATTTTGATTGGACATGACCGTATATATTAAAATGTTATTTTTAACAAACTAACAATTAAACTGTTAAGGACTGAAATTGGAGGACTGATACTGGAAAATCTCAAATTGAAATTGAATTATAGTCCACATGAACTGACTCTCATAATACAATCAATCTTTACATTGCTGATTCCAGTCATCCCTTCTCCAACCCTATCCAAATTCCTAAAATCAATCAAATAATCAAAAAATATTTAGAAAGTACAAATCAATCAAGAAATAAAAACCAAAGTGAAGGATTGTCACAGGGAAGGGGAATTAGCTTGCTCTTCTTGGCTTCATATGGTAGAACTAGGAATGATGGGTTTAAATCCCAGCCCTGACACTAATTAGCTCTTGAACTTAATCTTACTTGGCTTCGTTTTCCTTATTTATAAAGAAATTATATTAAACAATTTATTAATTATTATAATTAAATTAGTTATTATATTATTTATTTTATTGTTTGTGTATAATTATATAATTAAATTATTATTATAATTAAAATTATTTATCATATTAAATCATTTATAAAAGGAGCTATAATTGCCAAGGTTGTTTCTGCCTTTAACATTCTATGAGTCATTCAGTTGGTTGGCCTGACTTCGTCATCTGTTGAATAATAAGACTGCACTAGATCATCTCTGAGTTCTCTAGACTACGTTCAAGGTCACAGGGGGAGTCAGCTGCAGAGACCAGACTAGGATCTGGGATTCCTAACTTCTTGTGCAATAATCTCAACACTGCATCACAATGTTGTTTGTGTGTTTTACATGAAAAATGCAAAATCCTTTGTGACAAAAGCCAGGTCTCATATGAAACAAAGGGAGGAGGAGAATTCTAGTGTATTGACAAGTCAGTTTTTAAAAAATGGGGGAAGGGAACTATAACAATGAAAATACTGAATGTTTGCTAATTATCAAGTATTTATTAAGTACCTTTTACATGTCAGATGCTAGTGATATGAGGACACAGAGTGCACCAGTCCCACCACCTATTCATATTCTAATAAGGAAACAAAACTCAGAAAGGTGAATCTCTTGTAGTTTCTAATTACCATAGACATCTGCCCTCTCACTCCCAACTCGCTGTCATGTTTTTGTAGGCAAGCCTCACCTTAGGTTCTTTCTGCCCTCTGTCCATCCAAGGTGCAGGTATCAGGTTAACAGATGGCCAGAATAGATGTGAAGGGCGTGTGGAAGTCTATCACAATGACACCTGGGGAACCGTGTGTGATGATGGCTGGGACCTCGAAGATGCCCAGGTCGTCTGCAAGCAACTTGGCTGTGGATCTGCCTTAGCCTCACTTCCAGGAGCCAGGTTTGGCCCTGGCTCTGGCAGCATTATCCTGGATGATGTCATCTGTACAGGAGCAGAATCCTCTTTGGAACAGTGCCTTCACAGTAACTGGTTCACTCACAACTGTGGGCACCATGAAGATGCCAGTGTAATCTGTTCAAGTATGTTGGTTTGGTTCCTTAAAATAGCAATGTCATATCACAATCATAAACATTGGAAACCCCAGTTACAATAAAGGAACTCAGGAAAAAGAGGTGTACAGTATTATGCTATTCTCAGTCCTTACTCCTAAAAATATGCAAACTTTTAAAAACAAGAATGAATAACCCACCCCAACTGTAGCATCTTGGCAGAAGGGAAGATCAATAGACTATTTCAGACCTAGGAATACCACATTTTTTCCTATAATGACTTTAGCTCATTAGTACATTTTCCTAGTTGGATAAAGGGATTCAGCATAAAATCAATTTGTCTACTTTTATATTTGACAGCTATTAGTCAGGTGATTGAAATTTGGTCGGACACAAAATGTTAAAAGCTCAAAGAAGTATATAACAGGTGAATGTGAACTGTTTAAACCTGGTTTCATTGTCAAGGCTTAAATTTCAGTTTCTAATCTTGCAACTAACTTATGATTTGTCATCACCAATGCTTTCTTTTTGTCTCCACAGATTCCTCATCAATGGGAAAGTCAGGTATCAGTAACTCATTGATTACAATGTTGGACTAAAAAGTGAAATTTTGCCTTAAAGCATGATTTTGTCCTAGTTCATATACCTAGTGTGACTCTACAGGCTTTTCAGAAAATCATGGAAATTACAGTAGCAGAAGAGAAATTGCTATTCTAGGTTCCCATTAGGATATTCTCCTGATGCTTCTCCCCTCCCCTCCCCTACAAGTGTCCAGGGTCCTGTGGCAGATGAAGCAATTAGAATAATTTTGACTTTGAAACTGAGGACTAAGGTTCAAATCCTGCTTTTATCACTGCCTATGCTGTCTTGGGCTTCTCTTGACTTCTCTGAGCCTCAGTTTCTTCATTTGTAAATTCAAATTATTGGAGTAGTTTGGATCCAAATCTGTGATACTGTGAGCCTATGGCTGCTCACGATATACTGCTGTGTCACCTGACAGTGATCTCTCCTAAAAGTTGATCATGGCACAGACCTTTCCCTCCTCCATATGTTGTTCATTATCATCCTCAGGGTAGATACGTCATGCTTAAGAAGAATAGCCATAGATTAGCTGCAGTAATTTGGAAGAGGATAACTAAGAAAGTGAAGGGAATTAAAAACCATGCCATGTGCAATTTGATTGCAGGAGATGGGGATGCTTAGCCTAGAGAAGAGAATATTCGGAAGGGCTAGTATATAACCTGTCTTCAAAAACTCTCATATAGAAGAACCATTATTTAGGTCTGCTTGGTATGTCAAAGGACAGAACTAGGAATAATGAATGTTAGTCATAGAGAAAAAGATTTGAGACTGATATAAAGATAGCTGTCTTACACTTAAACTTATTCGTAAGTGATCATGTCCAGAGGCAGTGAGATTTTCATTAAAGATCTTTCAAAAGAAATTAAATGAATTAGCCAGGTGTAAATGACACTAAGATGCCCTTGAAGATTCTCTTCCAGAGCTAAAAATGTCCAGATTCTGTGAATCTAAGAGAGTACTGGTGATGGTGCTGGAGCACTATCCAACAATTAGAAGGAGTGATGGGTCATGGAACTCAAGGAGAAGAGTTCAAGGAGTTTAAGGGTTAAAAAACAGCCATCAATTTTAGCAATTAGGATGTCACTGGAACTCTTAAAAAGTAGTACACAGGGGCGGCTAGGTGGCGCAGTAGATAGAGCACTGGCCCTGGAGTCAGGAGTACCTGGGTTCAAATCCGGTTTCAGACATTTAATAATTACCTAGCTGTGTGGCCTTGGGCAAGCCACTTAACCCCGTTGCCTTTAAAAAAAAAAAAAAGAATGTTTACAAAAAAGTAGTACATAACAATGTAAGAAACTAGTTCCTGTTTATTTGGGACACTAATTAACCTGCCTTTTATTCTTTGCTTTTCTAGATTTTCCAGGTCCTAAGGAAAAGACAAACGTTCTCCATCTAATAGGTAATCATAAATTTTGTGGATTGAGTGGGGGAGGGAAGGAGGACAGGACCAGAACTGTAATTCAATCTGTGTATGGAATTCCTCTGAAGCAACTCCTTGTATCAAAACTCCATTTCAACAAATCAGCAACTGTTCTATAATGGAGTCTGAGAGAATTGTCTGAGGCTTTGAGAATATAAGTGACTTGAATCACAGAGCCAGCAATTTTGGGATATGAGACTTGCACCCAAGTCTTCCTGACTCTGAGATTTCCTCTTTCTCTATTAAACCAGAGTTGTCTACCAATTGAAAATTAATTTATATGTAAAATAGTACCTTATATTCTGGAAATTTTTTCTTCATTCTGAGGAACATTATGGTCAAAAATAATTTAACTGACACAACAAGTCTTTCACAAAAAGGAAGTTCTTAAATAAGTCTTGTATAGAAATATTTACTTACGAAAAATGATTTTTCTGACTTCAGTTTTTTTTCCAAGAGAGTATCCAGCACCTCCTCTGATACTCTCTTAGAGTCAAAGAATCATGGAATTGTAACTCTGGAAGAGAATCTCCAAGGCCATCTAGTGCCATCTGTTGAGATTGAGAATCCCTTCTATAATCCTACCAATAAACATTCTTTTATCTATTTTTAAAGGACTTCAATGAAAATCTCACTGCTTCTTTAATGTTTTATTTATCTTAAAATTGCTGAAGTAGGCCCTGTATGCTTTCTCCCATTATTTAAAGTTATCTTCACTATTAATATAAATATGTATATATAAACATATATATATGTATATGGAGAGAGAGAAAGAGAAAGCCAGAGACAGACAGGGAGACAAAGAGAGATAAGGGATAGGCAAGAATAGCCACTGCGAAGCCTTTGAAAACTGAGGCAGTTAACATAGCCTAAAGCACACTAAAGTCAGTGTCTGACAAATTGGATTGTGCTCCTAAATATCTCATTTCCTAACTAGTTCCATTACCTTGAAAAAAGTCAATTCACCTTTCAGATTAAGAGTTTCTTCATCTGTAAATGTGTGAGGTTAAACAAGATGATTTTTAAAGTCCTTCATAACAAGGACTTCACAATCTAAGACAAAAATCAATAGACTCTATATCTGCTTTATTGCTGATGGAATCATTAAGCTATATCCCATTGATCCTTAATTATCCCAACACTTAGCAAACTGCCTAGCACATAGGAGACACTTAGCAATGTTTTAAAAACTGACTTTTTGATTTTACAACAGTACTGCCTTCCAAATAAATATGGCATAGCATTTGTTTTAACTAAAAGAGAATAAAAGATTGTTTTCTTAGACCATAGACGGTATTAAAAAATCCCTAATCTACAACCTGAACTATTTTAAAAACTTTAAGGGCATCTTGGGAGACTGGAAAGAGCATCAGGCTGATAGGTGGATGACTTGCGTCCTCACATGATCCCTTGCTCATTTTTAATGATATAAGCCCATTATCTAACCCACTGGGACCTAAATTTCTTCAAGTATAAAATAGAGATAAGTGTTAAGCTGCATTCATCAAGGGGTATTATGGTAATTAAATGAAAAATAATATATAAAGTAATGTGAAACTATGATTTGTTACAATTATTTTGTTTCAAGCAATTGATACAAGGAATTAATACTCAAAATTAAGTTTAATGTGTGTCCTTTTTTCCCCCACACAAAAATGTTAACAGGGTAAATTTGCTTGGTACTCTGATGGACCTGATGATATTCTCTCCTCATTCACATCTCATTTGGTCTTGTTTCTATGTTTGTTTGTTATGGTTTAGCAACTGATGAAGTCTTGGAACACCATCTTAGAATAACATTTTTAAATGCATAAAGTGAAATACATAGGATTACAAGGGAAAATAATCATATTGACATAAAAATGCAGTTTTTCCTTTCCAATAACACAGGTCCCCTGAAATCCATCCAAAGATTCCTTGAGAGTCTATGGCTCCTTAGGAACCTCTGATTGTCTTTTAATATTTCATGGGTACCAGTACAGCATATGAACTGCCATCTGTTCACTCTCCTAATGTGACTGGTTGACTTCCTTTTTTAAATCATTTCTTTGTTGATGTATTTTATACCAAGATGAAATTTTCACTTGTTGACAACTTATTGACTTTTCTTAGATTTACCAGTAATAAGACTGGTGAACGGGAGGAACAGGTGTGAAGGTCGTTTGGAAGTTTATCACAGTGAAAACTGGGGAACTGTATGTGATGACCTCTGGAGCATCTCAGCAGCCAATGTTGTATGTAGACAGTTGGGCTGTGGAGTTGCCCTGTCTGCCCCAAGAAACAGCATGTTTGGCAAGGGATCAGGCAGCATTTTCTTGGATAATGTACAGTGTGATGGCAACGAGACCAATATAGGGAAGTGCCAGCATCTTGGATTATCTATACATAACTGCGGTCACCATGAAGATGCTGGAGTTGTTTGCTCAGGTAAACCATGCCTCTAAAATCATATCAGTGATGTTTGTTCAGACCTGCATGACAAGGTTTTATCTTTCCATTTCATGAGGGGCACTTGAGTTTCCTCTAGAGTACTTAAGGTCACAGAAAGAAAAGAGATTCTCTTAGGCCCCTTGGTAAAATTTTGCTAGGAATTATCTCTTTATTACAGATTAGTGGGGTATTATATTAGGAAATTAGTGGGGTATTATATTAGGAAATTCCTTCACAGTTATTAAATAACAAATTTGAGGGGAGAAAAGATACAATGAATTTCATTTTTATATTATATTTATGATGTCTAGTCTAGTTTCTCTTCTTGAAATATTTAAGATGTAATATCCAGAAATACTCAAATGGAACCAATTTCTTGAGAAATACTCCATTGGGATCAATTATCTTATTAATGAGGACATTACCTCCAACAATACAATTTATCAATTCCTGCCCACACTAAGAAATCTTGCTCTCATACAGTCATTCTGTAAGCTCTCCAGTATGGGTCTACCCAACATGTTGAGGGCCTTCCATACTTTCTTAAAATAGAAGAATTCCACTGTTCATCAGTCATACCACACAATCACCATATGACCAATTCATCAGTTGCTCCAATGATGCCCCTTTTTTCAATTGAAAGGATCCTGGGGTCAGAGGATGTGGATTTGAATGTCAGAATGAAGATATTTAATATCAAAATATTAAATAAATAGATATAAATACTGGTTGTTTATTGTTATTAGAACTATCAGTGTGGACAACTCATTTCATCTCTCTAAAATTTATTTCTCTATTCATCAAATGAGGGAGTTAGACTGAATTATCTCTAAAATCCTTCCAACTATACATACATACATACATATATATATGAGGAAAAGGTCCTATATGGAAGCCTTGCCTTGCCTTGCCTTGCCTGCTAGGAAGACTGCAGTTGATGGAGTGTCCTCCTCATCCACTCAGCTCTCACCAGAATAATGTAGTCCATTATTTTCCTCAATTAGTCAAAATATAGGTTTGTGCTATTTATGATTTTCTTGCTCGCGATATATTTAAGCCTACTCATGAAACTAGTGTATAGGTACACACACACACATAAAATTCAAAGAAGTCCCAATCATAAAATATATAATATTTAAGCTAGAATGGATGTTTGTGATTATTTAGTGCAATTATTCCATTTGACAGATGAGGAAAATTAAGTCGAGTAGCAAAATAACTTGTCCACATTCAAATAATTTAGTGACAGATCTTAAATTAACTAGCATTTAAATAGTGCTTTAAAGTTTATACTGCATAAGTATCTCATTTTTCTTCATGACTACCCTAGAAGGTAAGTACTATTACCCCATTTTACAACTGAAGAAACTTAAGCACAGAGGTGTGAAAGCATTTACTCATATTCTCACAGGTAGGAAAAATCTGAGCCAAAACTTAAGCAGTAGTCCAATACTCTTTCCACTTAGTCCATGAGAGATTTGGATGAACTATTGGACATGCCAATTTCATATAGTCCTATGATGTAATTTTACTGAATTACCCTTATTGACTTAGCCCAATGCCCAAAACACCCTTAACTCTTAAGAAATAAATATTAACTGCACGAATAATCCCATTAGTTCAGTTTACTTTGGCACCTTTCCACACTTACTTTGACTCATGGCACCATAACTCAACTATGCTCCCTAATTCAGTTATTGTAGGCAAAACATTTAATTTCTCTGACCCTAGGTTCCTAATCCATTAGATAAAGACATTGAGCAATAAGTCCATTCTGGCTCTAGAGATCTTATATCTAACCATTCCTTAACTTCAGTTATAAAACATGGATGATAATAATAGCACTTCTCTGAACGAGATCCAATGAAAAAATGAATCACCATTTCTGTTTTATAGATATGAAAACTGAAGCATTGTGTTAGCATTTAGTAGTCACTTAATAAATGCTTATTGATTGCTAAGGAACATGTCCAAGGTTACAAAAGTCCTTTTAATATGAACACATTGGCTTTTGATGTCTTTTAGTTGGTCCAGCTAATCCAGAATCAACCGAAGCATCTTCTCCATTGGGTAAACTTTTTTCTTTTTTTTTAGCCAAAATTTAACTAATGGTCAGGTGCATCCTAAAATATTCCTCACATGTGTTACATATAGAAGTCAGTTCATATTTAACTTCCAGATTCCTGGAGTCTACAAAAGGCAAGAAGGAAGAAAAATATATAAAAATATGTGTCCAAGTGTTTAAAATTTGGTTACAAAAATTCTAAATAACCGTATAATCTTTGGCTCCTAGTGATTTTTGCATGGACTCATTAGGAGCCAAAGATTACCAAAGGGTACATGTTTGTAAACAAGCTGAAATAATTTGTAACTCCTACAAACTTGAGTTTTCTATTACTGCTTTTGGTTTGTAAGTAGAAAAAAACATAGCTTGAAAATTAGTGTTTATGATGCAAAGTATCAAACAGCACAAATTATCCTTGATTATCTCTCATTTTTATCTAATCTGTCAAAAGCAAATTTTAAAACATTATATAAATATCAAATACTAAGTGTGAAGATTTGTGGGTAGAATTTAGGGTTAGAAAGTAAAGTTTTGAAATGGAGGGAAGAAGAGGGTTCCTTGCTAGTATACTTTAGAATATCCTAATTATTTCTTAAAGGAAAATTGTATTATTCATTAATTGTGGGGAAATGATTGAACTTCTACTGAATTATTCTTGAATCTTTGCCAGAGCTGCCAGATGTCAGACTGGTGAATGGAAGAGACAGGTGTGAAGGACGCCTTGAAGTATCTTACAATGGGACATGGGGAACTGTGTGTGATGACCTCTGGGATATCAATGCTGCTCATGTGGTGTGCAGGCAACTGGACTGTGGGGAGGGGATGAAAGCTCTGCAGAGTAGCTATTTTGGGGAGGGCTCCGGAAGCATCCTTCTGGATGATGTGAAATGTCAAGGAAGTGAGACTACCCTGGGGCAGTGTCACCATCGTGGCTTATCTGTCCACAACTGTGGTCACCATGAAGACGCAGGAGTGATTTGTTCAGGTATTCTTTGTATTTTGGCATTTAGGAAGGCACTATTCTCAGTTTTCACACAACTTTTAATGTATCCATCTATCTGGAATTGCTAGAGGACAAAGATATACCTTCTTGGTAGAGGCGGTTTGCATGGGAGAGGGATCAGCCCCTCCTCCAAAGATTCTGGTTAGTACATAGTGATGAGCTAAAGGTAGCCCTGCCCTAAGAAAGGGACAGAACCCTTAGGACTGATGACTGAAAGTGTGATTCCAGTTAGGAGAGGGAGCCAGAGCAGTTTTCAAAACAAGGATGAAGTTTCTGAATGTTAGGGTTTTTATGCAAAGCTCCATTCAAAGCTGTAGATTTGTTTCCATGAGTAGGCAAGGTTTGCTCCCATTTTTAATTATAATACCTGCTTACACGAAGAAACATTTTGACTACATAAACACTCATAAAGTACAATGGTCCATTCAAAACTTCACAATAACACCAGAGAATGTTTGTGAGGGAATATAATAGTCATCCTCAATGATAAAGAGAAAAACTTAGAGCTATCCCCCCAACAGCCTAAGTATCACTATATTAACTGATATTTTCCCACTGTGTATCTACTATCCATGAACTTAACTAGGGCCAAACTTTCTTTGAAGCCCAAATTATTTTAAATAATTCTAATTGTATTACATTATGGCTGAAAAATTTGCAATAGTACCTCAAAGGTGAGATATTCTAAAATAACTGATCACAATCTAACAAGAAACGTTCTCAGTCTTTCTCTTAGTGCCCATTTGTCTTTGATCTGAAGGTTCATTCAGGAAAAACTTCATATTTATTACTTTTTCATTGCATAAGTCAACTTCTTGCCCCTATGCTTAATATATCTAAAGAAGAAGTCTTATAAATAAAAATTTAATTCTCAAACTTTCTGTTTCTTTTCTGATGGAGTTTACATTTATTTTTGCTATCTTTTTTCAATTTCAGCATCAACCACAGAAGTGACCACTTTATCAGGTAATTGTCTTCTTTGTTTCCTTATATTCTGGAATACAGATATGCCACAAAATACCTTGATTAGCAAAGAAATAGTATTTATGGATCACTCAAATTAAATCAATTTTTATTGAGCACCTGTCATCTTCATTGGCCTCAAACTTTCTAAATTTTCCCATTATAATATATAAGCAAAACTATGAAATCATGCTAAATATTCTTTCTTCTGTTTCTTATAATTACTTCTTCCAAGAATCAGAAGGTAAAAACCTAATTTTAATATTCTGGAAATGTCAGGTAACTTTCATGATCACATAAGCTTTGATGGAAAGAGCACTCACTGCATTATGAGTAAGGACATCTAGGCTTTCATCTTTGTTATAACTTCATCTTCAATTTTCCTACCTATGAAATGAAAGATTCAGATAAAATTATCCCTAAAGTCCTTTCTAGCTCTGACATGTTGTGAATCTTCTGGTTGAAGAGTTCTTTTATTCAATCTGATTTGTAACTTATCTCTAATTCCCCTACTTTCTGGTCAATTATATCTCTGCCTAAAGATTGAGCAAAACATGAAGTTGTACAAAGTGGAGTAATTCTGTTATCTATTTTCAGAGGACCAGTCCAGGAAAATATGGAGACTCTTAATTCCCCATAGGTTGACCTAACTAAAAATGTTTAACTATAACTAAAGAGTACATAAATCATCTCTCCTTTATTCAAGAGTGTTTTAAATATCACAAAAAAATTAATGATAATAGAATAACATGTATATAATGCTCTAATGTTTGTGAATAACTTTACTTATCACATTTGAGTCTCACAGTCACATTTGGGTGATAAAAATAATTATTTCCAGTTTACAAATGAAGAATGAGAACCTGACAAGGTTTAAGTAACCTACTTAGGGTCAGTCACACAGTTAGCAACTGTCTGAGGCAAAATTTGAAGTCATGTCTTCTGGATTCCAAGTCTAAAACTCTATTTGGTGTACAACTTAGCTGCCTAATTGTCCATTTACTTCCTCACAATAACATCAAGATAGTTTTTTGTTGGAGAATATAATAGTTATTCTCCATAGGGGAAAAAAACTAGAGATATTCCTCAAATAACCTAAGCTCCCCCAAATAAACTAAGGTCTCTGTGGATCTAGGTTATATGAATTTGCCTAATTCAATATTGAAACTCATAGTTTCACTTAAAAAAACTAATTTATCTTCTATTTTCCATTTTAGAAGGCAACATTTTGTTTTTTGGTTTAGTGGTATGGCAACCTAAAACAATGGGCTAGCTAGGTGATACAATGAATAAAACACAATGCTTGGAATCAGAAAAACTCATCTTCTCATCTTCATGAATTTATATCTGGCCTCAAATATTTTGCTAGCTTAGTGACCTTAAAAAAATCTCTTAATCCTGTTTGCTTCCGTTCCACATTTGTTAAAAAAAAAAAAAAAAAAAGATGGAGGAGAAAATGGTAAAACATGAGGTCATGAAGAGTCTGACATGACTGAACAATAAAAACTTAAACCATAAATTATGATATGACTTTCAAACTTCTGTTAACATAAAACAGGATTTAGATTTGAATTATGATGCTTTGCTGAGATTTTAGTATCCAAAAAAAAAAGAAATATCCATCAATTCTGTTCATTGTTTTTCTTGTTGTATTGTTGCTTTATGAACTACAGATATGCCATAAAATGCATTGGTTATTAAAGATGAAATATTTGGTTATTATTGATGAAATATTGGTTATAAAGATGACATATCAAATTGAATCCACTAATATTTATTGAGCTCTTTATCTTGACACTACACATATAATTCTTCCATTCTTCCAGTCCCTTTCAAGAATGCAGTGTCTGAATGCAAGTTAAACCAAATGAGTTCTTCAAACTCTTATAAATTTGTCTCTTCAGAGTTGATACTCTCAAAATGATGCCAAAGATGTTTTGTTGGGGATCATGAGCTCCTTTAGTTCAGAGGCTGTGTTTTTTATTCCCTTGTATCCTTAGTTCTTGCCACAGCTATAGTAGATACTTAATAAATGCTTGTTCACTTACCATGAGAATATGGAAACTGCCCTTCATGGCAAACAGGAAGAGTTGTGCACCAAACCAATTCAGTTGGTAATGCCATGCTCTGGGGCATGGCTTCATAGAAAATAAGCTGACTCAAAATGGAATCAATTCATTCATTATCCATGCATTTAACTATTTCCATTTTTCGGTCAGCTTGTTTTCCATGAAGCCAGGACCCAGAGCATGACATTACCAACTTGAATTGGTTTGGTGCACAACTTAGAGAGGGCCCCCATTTCAAATTTTATTGTACCATGATGGAAGATATTTTCATGAGCTCATCAAAGAAGATGGAATCTATAATGACTTTTTATACTCAAATTCTTAAAAAATATTGCTTTATTCAGTCTTAGGATTCCTCTGACCCTTTCATAAATTAATTCCAAGAAGAAGAAAAGACAGCCTTCCATATTTTCAATTTTAAAACCAGTATTTTATGTTTGTGATGAGCACAAACAAAAAAAAATCTTGTAAATGAAAATATGACTATTAAACTTCTTGATCACCAAAGACTGAATGTAGATTTTATTTACATTTGCCTTTTTTCATTTCAGCATCAACCACAGAAGGGACCACTTTATCTGGTAATTATTGTTGTTGCTATTTTTTTGCCTTGTGGAAAACAGACATGTTACAGAATTCCTTGGATATTGAGGAAAAAATGATGTTTATGTCTAATTTCAATAAAATCAATCAATGTATATTGAATACTTGCTATCAAAGGCATAGGCACATTCTTTCTCCTTTCCTCACTATTACATCCATGCACTTCTCTTAAGTCTTGATAATAGTTTTAAAGTCTTTACTCTTCTCTAAACTTGCCCCTTCTCAGACTCAGCATGTAAGCCCTGCTTCTGATATTCTAGCCTGTGGTGATTAAGTCCATATTTATCCTACCCCTATTGATTTTTGAAATTCTTTTGGAAAGGGTTCTAGACTAAGAGTTGAAAGACTTGGGTTGGTGTCTCAGCTTTGTCACTGACTGGTTCTAGGATCTTAGAAAAGAGTTTTCATCTTGAAGACTCCAGGTCCCTCATTTCTACAGTGAAAGAGTTGAAGACTAGACAATCTCTAGTGTCTCTTACTATTCTGATAATACATGATTTTCTAGACTGAATATATTTTTTACTTATTCTAGTCAATATAATTAGCATATTTTCTGGACTTTCCTTCCTTTTTATTGCTAACTTGCCATTCTATAAAAGGTAGAACAAAAAAAATGAAATGACAACAAATGACCTTTCTGATCTGAGTTGGAAACATTTGGTCAAAGTTTTATTTTGAAATTATCCAGCAATGTCAATTATTCATGCTATGCCTCTGTATATAATTTTCTTAATTCTCTGAGAGATGGATATATTATCA